>NC_029787.2:56830107-56849900 GCF_000816755.2 Arachis ipaensis | reverse complement strand
GGGGTGATCGATTCCCGAGTAGCCGTTTACTTATTTGGATATTCGTTCTGTTATTTGGATATCCGTTCTGTTGGCCTCGGGGTGATCGATCCTTGGGTAGCCGTTTACTTATTTGGATATCCGTTCTATTATTTGGATATCCGTTCTGTTGGCCTCGGGGTGATCGATCCCCAGGCCGCCATTTTTTGTTATTTGGATACCTGTTTTGTTATTTGGATATCTGTTTTGTTATTTGGATATCCGTTTTGTTGGCCTCGGGGTGATCGATCCCCAGGTAGCCGTTTACTTATTTGGATATCTGTTCTGTTATTTGGATATCCATTCTGTTGGCCTTGGGGTGATCGATCCCCAGGTCGCCATTTTTTGTTATTTGAATACCCGTTTTGTTATTTGGATATCCGTTTTATTGGCTTTGGGGTGATCGATCCCCGGGTAGCCGTTTACTTATTGGATATTCGTTTTATTATTTGGATATCCGTTTTGTTGGCTTTGCGGTGATCGATCCCCCGGGGTAGCCGCGTTTAGTTCATGCCGTTGGACGGGGCAATGCTTTTGAAAAAATGAATTTCATTTGTGCTTTGGGCCTTGTTTAAAACCTCCCGATGTGGGTAGGAAAGAGTTCCCAATAAGAAAATATACGATTGAATAACTTAAGCAATAAATGAAAGTGAAGAAGGCAAAATATAAAAGGTAAAGAGATAGTCTTAAACGACCTCGATCTTATTGAAGGATGTTTCTACATATAGTAGCGCCGTAAGTTGGTGGAATTTCAGGATCTTGGGAGCTTGGTCCCATCTAGTCTTTCGAGCCTGTAGGCTCCTTTTTCGATTACCGTCTTGATTTGGTAGGGACCCTCCTAGTTGGGCGTGAGCTTCTCTTTTCCGGGAGTGGGTAGACCGATGTTGTTTTGTCGTAAGACGAGGTCTCCTGGTCCAAAGTCTCATCATACCGTGCTGCCATTGTACCTTAGGCTTATTCTTTATTTTAGGACTAGCTCCCATAGGTGTGTTATACTCCTGACCTTGTATGCAAGGCCCTACTTTGCTTCTTTGTCATTTCCTCCCATGGTTCTGTGTGGACTTTGGTGTGCATCGAGGTTGGAAAGGAAGATGCCTGCCGCGTCTCGGGATCTCTTGCGTAGGGCTAGGCTGGTGTTGTCGTATTCTACCGCGGTTTTCCGGTCTCCGTGGATGGTTCCGACGGAGCCATCTTCTGCCGTTAACTTCATTAGAAGGTATTTGGTAAAGATGACGGCGGAGAGGTCGTTGATTATTTTTCTACCAAGGATGACGTTATAAGCGGTGGAGTTCTTGAGAACCACGAACTCGGACAGGATTGCCTTCCTCTGGCTTCCCGTCCCTATGGTAAGGGGAAGAATGATGGAACCATCTGGCTTGAGGAAGTTGTCTCCGAGTTCGGTTACTCCATTGCGGTGTGTCTGGAGGTTGTCGTTGCGGAGTCCGAGCTTGTTGAAAGCTCCTCTGAAAAGGATGTTGGAATCTGCTCCCGTGTCCGCTAGTATTCTTCTTACTAGCTCGGTTCCAATCTTTGCCGAGATGACGAAGGGGGCGTCTTCTGCCGAGGTGCCATGCTGGCAATCCTCGGGGGAGATGTTATCGCTCTATTGGTGGTGGCAGTTGGGGTTTGGTCTCTAACTGCCAGGATCTTGAGATCCTTCTTCAGTGCTGATTTTGATTTTCCTGGGGTGTCTTTCCCTGTGATGACGTTCACGATAATGGTCGGATCTGTTTCAGGGCTTTCCCTAGAGGCTTGTCTCTGTGTCCTTGGGTTACGTCTTTATTTTTCTGGTGATCTGTCTTTTTTCGTGCGTCTTGGTTCCCTGATAATTTTCGAAAATTCGGGGAGTTTGCCGTCTCGTATGGCTTGCTCGATGGTGTCTTTTAGGTAGAAACAATCTTGTGTCCTGTGTCCACATCCTCGGTGGTAGTCGCAGTACAGGGTCTTGTTGTCGCCCGTTCTTTCCTTGAGTTGTCGGGCCCTCGGGAGAATACCTCGATCGGCTATTTGGTGGTATATCTCGGTGATCGGGGCCGTCAGAGGTGTGTAGTTAGAGAATTTTTCGATTCTGGGGGGTTGGTTTATGTTTTCTGGTTTGGGATGTTCTTTATGGTTTTCTCTTGGTGGGGGGGTTATGTCGAGGTGCTGTGCTGCCATGTCGTGTGCTGCCGTGCTACCGTTTATTGGCGGCTACAACTTCGCTAACTTCCTCGTCGTTCATGTACTCCTTTGCGACGCTCTGGATCTCGTGCATGGTCCACACTGGTCTGGTAGTGAGGTGTTTCCGAAAGTCTTCATTCAAGAGCCCGTTAGTTAGGCAAAGGCTTGCGACTAAGTCCGTGAGTCCGTCGACCGTTAAACATTCATTCTTGAAGCAATCGAGGTATTTTCTCGTGGACTCGTCTTGTCTCTGGGTGACTCCCAATAAGCTGATTGGGTGTTTTGGTGATTCTGGTGGTGAATTGGACCATGAACTTTCGTGAGATATCGTGGAAGCCAGTTATGGATCTGTTGGGGAGGGCATTGAACCATTTAATCGCTAGCCCGGCTAGGGTTACCGAGAAGGCCCTACATCGGACCGCGTCAGCGGCCTCTTCCAGGTTCATCCTGGCCTTGAAGGCCGTTAGGTGCTTCTGGGGGTCCTGGGTTCCGTCGTACTTCATATCCGTAGGTTTGTCGAAGCCTTTAGGGAGTTTTTCTTTCAGGATTCTTTCAGTGAAGGGAGTGGCTCCCATTATCACGTGGTCACTTCTTGTGCATTTGGCCTCTCGATGTCATCGGTCGTCGTCCATGTCATGTTGATGAGCCGGGTTGCGTGAGACGCTGCGATCAGACCTTTTGCCGTGTCGTTGTTCAGGCATTCTGTCGTGTCCGTGGTCACGGAAGATACTACGATTGTATCTCTTGGCATGTTGCCGTTCTGGTGATCCGTCGTGCCTGGTTTCATGGCGAGATCTTGATTTGGAGGTTGCATGACTTCCGTTTTCGGCGTTGTGCTTTTCTTTGGGTGTAACTTGGCCTTTGAGGTCTTGCACCCTGAGGTACAGCTCTTGGATTATCTGGACCGCCTTCTCTCCTAGGCCGTCGGGTGACCAGGCTTCAGTGGGAGGACGGTTGTCCTCTCTTGGTTGTTGCTGGGTTGGGGTTGGTTGGCGATGTGCGCGCTTATTATCCTCCCGTGGATGGGAGGAGTGTTATCTTGGAGTTCGGGAGTTGGGGTGTTGGATGGAGGATTGCTCCTCGAGGTTCTCTGTCATGCCGCCACGATTTGGCTATCCCCCACATCTGTGCAAGAACCTTGAGAACTTTCTTGATCTTGGCTCCTGAGAGGTCTGAGCTTGGCCACGGTGGTAGCGTTTAAGGAGGTCGTTCATGATGAGCTTCCTTATGAATTTTCAGTAAGGTCCGAAGGGGATCATGGCGACAGATTTGTCATAGGTGAGGCGGCGGATGACAGAAGTTTGGAACCTGGTGTTGAAGAAGGTGACCTCGTGGGTTTGGAGGAAGAGCTTGAAGAGTTCAAAAGAAGAAGCAACCACGGTGGGCATGGAGCCGAAATAGAGGGAGAAGATTGGGCCATGGCACTTGGAGAGACGGGTGAGGGAGTGGTGAATGAGAGGGTCCAAGAGGTGGAGGTGTCCCACTAAAGGGAGGCGAGACTTTGGGTTCGGAGGACTTGGAATTTCACCGTTGCAGTAGGTCGAAGGTGCATAAAGGGTGTTATCACTAAGAAGGTGATTGCAAGTCGAAGAAACATTGTTCCTTTGGGATTTCACCATTGGAATAGGGCGAAGGTGTGTTATCACTGCAAAGGTGATGCAAGTTAAGGAAACATTATTCCTTTTTCCTCTTAGTTACATGCAAGAAATCTGAGTTTGATGATTGCTCTTCTGGGTTATCCGCCATGCCGCCACAACGTTGCAAAGTTCCCACAGACGGCGCCAATGTACAAGATGTCTCTGGTATGGGTTGAAAGATGGATCGAGAACTTGCGGGTTGAGGCAGATGCCGGATCACTTGGCTGGAGCAATGGGGGGAGGTACCTGCAAAGACACTCTGATGCTCAAGTCAGAATGGATCTAAGAGGTATAAGGTGTGAGGAATGAATGAATACCTGGAGGGACCTGGGTCCTCTATTTATAGGTGATGGTGAATATCTTATCTTATCTTATTTGATTGTAATTTCTTTGATTTTATTTTTTGACAAACCTTTAGTTAATGAGTATCCTAAATTCACTTGAGATCTTATATAAGTAATAACTATACTATTATCCAGTAGTTGTTTGTTTTAAATTAATGTCTCAAATTTATGTCTAAATTTTTTATTATAAACCTTATTATATATTTGAGGCATGGTTAATTTACTATCACAAAAGATTGAAATAGTTGTTATCTACTGTGGTTATATCTTTATATCATATAACAAATTTTTGAGCTATTTCACTTTACTTGCGACTGATAAGGATATAGACTCAATCTTAAATAAAAATTCATGTTATTGCTCTATCATCTGTGGTGAAATTTTATCCCAAAGTGGTTTAATTATCAATAAGATTTAGAATCCAACTTGTAATAGAATAACCTTTCAAACTATAAGATAATCACCATAATGCAATTTCAGGTTTATGATTTTCTTGAAATAATAAAGAATTCTTATTATTATACATTACAAGCTTTCTGCTTATTTACGAATTTTTTTTACTTAAGGGTTTGCTGCTGATCAATGGGTTACTGCATGCACAAGGCAGAATTCGAACCCTCTACACTTGCTTAAGTGGACTAGTGAGTTAACCACTAGACCAACCCAACTTGGTTGCCTATTTTAATTAAACCCAAACAAATTTCACTCTGAACAAAAATTTGTCCAATAAAATTTAGAAGAGAAAAAAGAGTGAGATTTGAAAACCCTAGATCTACTCACGGCCACCACATTCATCTCTTCGCCATTGTCACCATCAAGCTTGCTGTTGATGAGCGAAAATTGAAGCTCATGGATACTAGCAAGTGAACCGGATCATTCAAGTAATACCATCGTGAGTAGATGAAAGAGTAAAACCGTCGGTTAGGAATTTCACACAAATAATTCCGTTGGTAGTATAGTTCCCAACCAACAAATAATACTCAAATCAAATTTTAATATTTTTGGTTGTCACAAGTACAAACCCCAATAGGAATTAACCGAAGTATTCAAACCTCGGGTCGTCTCACAAGGAATTGCAATGAAGTGATCAATTATTAGCTATGAAGGAACACGGGGGGAGGGGTAGTTTGATTGATAAAAGGGCAAGAAAATAAATGGCAAGAGAATTAAAGCAAACAACTAAAGAAGCAAATACTAAAGAGAGATATTCATGGCAAGGATTGAGAATCTAAACTTTCTATCCTAGTCATACAATAATTAACAAGAGCTAATCCTATTTCGTCATCTCCAACATCAGAAGAAGGTACAATGTTATCTTCAACATAGGGAGAAAGTCAAATAGGACTAGTTAATCTCAATCCAAAAGTCCTAATCAACTTCCTAATTGAATTAGTAAGAGATTAGAGTCAATGGAAACAATATTAACTAATCACTCTAGATCACCAACATGAGTTGGGTATTCATGACTCAAGATCACCTAATTTCTCTTTCCAAGCCAAGAATGCTAAAAAATCTACTCTAACATCCAACGAAGCATTTTATCAAACACTTGGAAGGCATAAAAGGGAAGTATAATAAATTTTAAGGAAAGATAAAATCTAACACTACCAATTGCAAGAATTTAACTATAACTACTCAAATCAACAATAAAAGAACATCAAACATCAAATTGCATTAAAGGAGATCTAAATCCGACATGAGCATTCATAAAACTAAAGAGAGGCATAAAAGGAAAATTAACACTACAACTAAGAGAATGAAAGGGTAGAAAAAAGAAATTGTAAAGGAAACAAGATGAAAATAAGAAATTAAATCCTAGATCTAAAATGCAATTACCCTAAGAACCCTAATTCTAGAGAGAAGAGGGAGCTTCTCTCTCTAGAAACTAACTTACATGATGCTATCCTAAAACTAATTGCTCCCTCTTTGTCCAATCTTCAATTTTACATGAAATAGCCTCAGAAACAAGATGGATTTGGGCCTGGGTAGCTTAGAAATTGCCCCCAGCGAATTCACTTTAAGTGAGTCACGTGCCGCTCGTCACGCGTGCGCGTGGACGACGCGTGCGCGTCACTTGAAAAATTCCTCATCATGCGTACGCATGGCTGACGCGTGCGCGTGGCTTGAAGATCTCCTCTCACGCATGCGCATGAGTGATGCGTGCGCGTGGCCATGAATTCTCCAAATTCTCATTTTTTCATGAATTCTCCACTTTGCATGCTTTTCTCTTCACTTCTTCCATCCAATACTTGCCTTATGAATCTGAAATCACTCAACAAACATATCAAGGCATCAAATGGATAAAGTGAATTAAAGTTAGCTATTTTAAGGCCTAAGAATCATGTTTTCACATTTAAGCACAAATTTAGGGAGAATCACAAAATCATGCTATTTCATTGACTAAATGTGAGATAAGTTGATAAAATCCCCTAAATTAAGTACAAGATAAACTACAAAATTGGGGTTTATCAGTAGATATCCTTCTCCCGAGGATTAAAAGACTGAGCAAGCAAATATCAAATGAAATACCAAATTAGATCAATAAAACCTGGATTGATGAGGGCGAGATTGTGTCATGCTTAGAACCTTGAGTGCTTGAATGCTTGAGAGACAGTGAACTTGAATGTTGATTAAGAGAAGACAATGATGCTTAAGTTCTTAGGAAATTCAATCTTTGCTTAACTATTTTGAAGCATGCAGAGATCTTTTCACGAAAAATCTATTAACTGATTTTCAATTCCTTGGTTCCTCAGTTTCTCTTTAATTAACAAATCGCCAATTCTTTGGTCAACCAATTAATTAAAGATGCTAAGCACAAAAATTGATTTAGTATCTAATAAAATTCAAAAATAGTCCTTAGGTCAAATTACATCTCACTTATTCAAGCTAGTCCTGTCCAGTTAAATTTTAGAAGAAAACACAATTTTCAAAAGTTGTTCTAATCCGAATTATATGTCACTTATTCAAAACTAGAGTGATTTAAAATATCACAACTAGAAAATTGCTTAATACAAACAGATTTAGTCTTTATTACAGACGGATTTTTGGTTACCGACGAAATTACCGACGGATTTTGTCCCTCTGTAAAAGCCTCGTCGGAAATTATTTACCAAGGGATTTTTTTCGGTCGGAAAATTACCGACAGATTTTTACCAGTTACCGACAAATTTTTCCACGGTAAATTCTCACCTTCATTTCCCTGGAACGTCGAACTTTCCGACGGATTTTCCATCGATAATTGGAAACAAATTTTCCAACAAATTTTTCATCTGTAATTGGAACATTGAAAAACCTTCCCAAACTCTGAAAACAAACAGAAAATCCATTTGTAAATCTGTTAGTAAGGTAAAATATAATTTTTTTTAGATTTTTCATTGCAAAATGAATACTTTAGGTTTGCTTTCTAAATTTACTCCATCAAACACTGTAAATTAAAAAAAGAAAGCCAAAAACCACATAGTTAAACATAATATTCATTACATGATACCAATAAAATAGAATGTTATTTTTCAACATCATTGGCCAATAGCTCACTGTCTTAATAAAAAGATACCCAAAAAAATAAGATGACCATCCCAATGTTACATGAATGTCACAAATTACACTTAGCACTTAAAGATAGGATAATCTAAAATATTAATAGATAACTAAGTTGCATTGGCATCATCAAGCTCCACATTGAAAGTTAATCTTAACATCTCCTGACTGAAATAGAATTAAAACCCGAATTGGAATTTGAGTGAATTGGAATGCTTGAATAAAAATAAAGCATATTATTTAAAGCATTTTGCATTCAGGAAGTAGTCTCGTTTGCATGAACAATTTTTTATAAAAGAATCGTTACATAGAGAATCACATCTCTTTTTAGAAAGCAAGAACCATGAGCTTCTTAAATTAAAGGAGGGTAAAAGAGGAACTGTAGTAAAATTTGTAGACATAATACCTCCACATAGTAGCTGAATGCAAACTTGCTAAGTAGTAGCATTATCCAAAATAAAGTATACCTGCCATAACAAAGTACAATCATATACTTTAATACCAAAATATATGGAGAGTCAAACTTTATTATAAAGCCCTGAGGGGACTCCCAAAAGGAAACCATACAGTGAAACAAGGCCAATTTACTAAATTTCTAGCAAAATAAATCAATCCAAGGAAAAAGAAGAAACCTCCTTTTTAGATGACGAATTAGCCAAGCTCACTGAAGGATTTGTTGCCAATTTCATAGGTATAAACTAACTTTCTTTCCTACCCTATAAGCATTCAACAAAAAGAAGAAAAAATAAGGCAATTACTGCTGAGTTAAAATCATACGAATTTATTGATATTATCTCCAAAATTAAGCAAAGAAACATTGTAACCTGTTGAAGTTTGACCAATCCAAGGTCTACTAGATCCCTAATTATGCTCCTCTGGAAATCGGTTAATGAGTTTATATTATATGCCTATACATTGGAAAGAAGTGCATCATTGTCCTGCTACACTACAGTTACATATAATAGGAATACTGTTATAGAAGGAAAGCAACAAGACAAAAAAATGTTTCTAATTAGACCATTAGTTTTTCAACTAATACAGATTACCATAATATTATCCTTATGCGAGAAAATTCCCACCATTTACCAAGCACCAAGGACCAGTAATATCTTACCTCCCCAATGACATGAAAACTAAGTTCCAGCATGAATGAGATCGAGTCAGCTGCATCAACACCTCTCTCCTGCACCAAAAGAGATGATGAAGAGCGTGTAGAAAACAAATAACAAAAACATTGGGGGAATAGAGGGAGGAAATTAGTTATCTCAGAATTAGAGATATATTTCTTGATGATGTACCTTAAGTTCAATAAGTCCATGTAGCTTGGTGTGGTAACAACTTAAATTGCAAGAAGAAAAAGACAATGAAGACGATTTTTTGGATGATAAGAAATAGAATCAAAGAGCAAGAATCATATATGAAACCTGAATTGAATATATTTTATTATCCTTTCAAACTTTGATATGTATCACAGTATACATATTTATAGACTAAGCTAAGTAATTATAGTAGAGACATGCTCAATCTTATACACTGATTCGATTGAGCTATTATCATTGATACCTTTCTACTTAAAGTGTGAATCCTTCAACTCTTCTCACATGGGCTCAACTAAAAATGTTTAAGTTGAGCTGTAGTGGTCTATTTATGTTCTACAAGGCTAAACCTTTTTCTTTTCAAACATATGATATGATTTTCACGAGTAAACACTCTACTCATTCACAATTTCACACAAAAGACAATGCAACTATTAATCATAAAAGGGATTATATGATTCTTTATTGTATTATTTTAAAACAACAATATCCTTCTTTTAAAAAGTTTGTTAAACACTAATAGAAACTAATTTAGTAACAAATATTTATCTATGAAGTGTAGATTTTCGATGTATATATATTAAATGATTTGTCCCCCCTTAGTCGACAAATAAGGATACAATAATGAAGTTAGAGGCATAGCAATTTATGGTAGGGTATGGATTTTGAATAAGAAAGAAAAGGCCAAGCAAAATGATAAACCACTATTTTATAGTTTATCTTGTACTCAATTGAGTGGTTTTTATCAACTCTTTACCCACTTATTCATACTATTTGCATGTTTTACATTTTCCTTCCTGGTTTTGTGCTATGATTGAAAACATGCTTCTTTGATCTTATATTTGCTTATTATTAATCCTCTCTTATTACCATTAGATGCCTTGATATGTGCGTTAAGTGTTTTCAGATATTACAGGGCAGGAATGGCTCAGAGGATGGAAAGGAAGCATGCAAAAGTGGAAGGAATACAAGAAGTTGGAGAAACTGCTAAGCTGTCCAGCCTGACCTCTTCACTCAAACGGCTATAACTTTAGCTACAGAGGTCCAAGCGATGTGGTTCCAGTTGCGTTGAAAAACTAACGTCCGGGGCTTCGATTTGATATATAATATGCCATAGCTGCGCCGAAGTTAGGCGATGCGAACGCGTGAATAATGCGTCTGCGTCGCATCTGCGAACCTCAACCCGCGCGGCCGCATGGACGACGCCTCCGCGTCACTTGCCCGCGACCTGGACGTAACAGAAATCGCAGGGAGCGATTTTTGGGCTGCTTTTGACCCAGTTTTTAGACCAGAACACACAGATTAGAGGCTATAAAGTGGGAGAATGCATCCATTCATAAGGGAGCTCGCCAATTTTTACTTTCCATGATTTAGATTTAGCTTTGAGAGAGGTTCTCTCCTCTCTCTTTAGGATTAGGATTTAGATTTAGGATTTTTATTCGCTTTCAGGATTATCTCTTTTGGTCAGGTTCAATATTCCTTTTATTTACTTTTGCAAGTTACTTTATGAATCCTTTCATGTTACAGATCACTCTTTTATTAAATGTTATTTGAGGTATTTCAGTTTAATATTGATTTCTTTTATTTATGCTATTGTTGCTTTTACTCTGAAGACATTTTTATTCCAGTAGATTTACTTCCCCTTTTGGTTTTGGTTACGAAATCAGTAACTCAGGAGTTGTCAAACTCAAACACGATTGATAATTGTTATCTTGTTAATTGAATTGAACTTCAATAATCCCAATCTTTTCTTAGGAAATAAATAGGATCCGAAGATCAAGCCAATTAATCCTTTGACCTTCCTTTATATTAGTAAAGGCTAACGAAGTGGAATTACGATTCAATTATTATCATCATTGATAAGGATAGCCAGGATAGGATCTCTAATTTCTCATACCTTACAAAAAGTTTGTTTTATAGTTATTTATCTAATTTTAATTTCCATTTAATTTACTCGTCATTAAATTACTTGTTCCTCATTCTTGAAAACCCAATTCTACAATCTTTATAACCAATAATAAGAACATACTTCCCTGCAGTTCCTTGAGAAGACGACCCGAGGTTTAAATACTCGGTTATCAATTTTAAAGGGGTTTGTTACTTGTGACAACCAAAACGTTTGTATGAAGGGATTTCTGTTGGTTTAGAGACTTTATCTACAACGCGACTGTTTTTATAAAATTTTTTACTGGCAAAAATCTTATTTGTCAAAATGGCACCGTTGCCGGAAAACTGCTAACGTGTGCCTTATTATTGGTTATTGTAAATATTTTCTTTTGCTTGTTTATTTATTTTTGTTTTTCCTTTTTACTTTTATTTGCTACCATGAATTCTTACCCCTCTCGCTTTGAGTTTGGTTCTAACTTTGTTGAAGGAAATAGAAGTTACAGCAGGAGTATGCATCAAGGTCAGACCAATCAAGGATGGATGGATCCAAGAGGATCTAATCAACCCTTTAGGCAACAACACCCTCCAAGATATCATGGACAACGACCATTCTACAATGCATACCCAGCTGAAAGATATGATGGACAACCTTGTGACTACCAACAAGCCCCACCCTGTGCCTATAGACCAACCTCTCAACATAACCTCGAACCACCACACTCATAAGCTTCTCTTCACCATTCACCACCATATGATCCTTTCCTATCCCAGTTCCAATCCAATCACTCCCAAGCACCACCACTTCCCTATGTGTCATATCCAAATCCATCACCCCGAGAATCAGAAGTTTGCCTCAAGAAAACAGTAAATAAACTTCAAACAACTATTCGACAACTGGAGCAAGCAGTAATTCAATTAGCTTCTAGACGCGTGAACATTCAAGGACCAACCACAGCCCCATGTGGACAATCTAATGAAGAGCGTAGCATGAAGGAAATATTAGAAACTCCAGTGGACAAGACAGAGCATGAATTTGTACTAGAACAAGTAGAAGAAGCTGTCATTGTACAAGAAGAATTGTTGGTTAAAGATCTAGGAGACGCTGAACCTCCATGGGAATCCAGAGTTGAGGAGAACTCCGTCAAGGACGTTACAGTTGATGCTAAGGAGGATAGTGCACAACCCCCAAGGCAAGTCGTTTATGAAGAACTAGACGGAATAACCCAGGACACAAATTCCCTTGATGATGATAGTCACAAGTCTAGCTCTCTTAGTAATGAACTTGCATCCGCAAGTGAATTCTCTGAGATCGAAGAATCTTTCCCAAGTGAATACGAAGATGACGCGGAGGTAGATTTCTCTCAACCTCCAATCTATGACTCAAGTGATGAGGAAGACATAGAAGACTTTGACCAGGACTCAGATGTATTTGAAGAACCTTACAAGGAAGTGCAGGAATTCATAGAAGAGCACAAGAGAGTAGAACTTACAGAACCACCAGAAACACCTACCCCAAGGCCATTACCGCCCAATACAAGCTTCAAGTGGGTACAATCCTTAACCTTTAACTTTATTTATTCACTTGAATATGGTTTACTTGAAACAGATGGCCAGCTTAGAGCTCTCTGCAGCATTAAGAGTAAGAGGGAAATGGCTCGCACTCAGAGCTGGTGCACAAGGTTCAATAAGGTTCCACGCTTCAACTTGAAGTGCACGGATTGGTATCATGTTCAATCGAATGGATCTCGGAAAACGTTTGGTCACTATGGTGAGAATCAACTTTCTAAACCGCCCGGATGGAAAAATATAGATCAAGACGGAGGCGGATTTAAAAACAAGGCTTGGGATCATGGATTCTATTCTAACATTTGTCACCCCGGGAGCCTGAGACTCTATTTAAAGCTGCTCAGAAGCTTTACATGCCTAGTTTGGGACCCCAGAGGCTATTGGCATTTCAAGCATTGGTGGAGATTTCTGGATGAATTTAAGCATAAGCCACCATAGCAGGAAGCTCTTCCAATGTCCAACTTAAGGACTTTAACTAAAAGTGCTAGGTGGGAGACAACCCACCATGGTATGATTGTTTCTTTTTCAATTTTATTTCATGTTGTTTGTTTTTATTTTATTTTAATTTTCATTGAACCTGGAAGTTTTCATAGCATTCACATTAAGCATTGCATTCTACATATTGCATAAAAAAAAAAGAAGCACGCAGGCGACGCGGCAGCGTTGCTGACGCGTCCGCGTCACCAATGCAGAGGAAAGAAAAGAAAACGAACAGAAAGTCACGCGAGAGCGTGGCTGGAGGGGTGCCAATGGCACAAATCGTCCCACGCGACCGCATCGCTGATGCGACCGCGTCATATGGGAATAATGGCCTCCCACGCTACCGCATGCCCCACGCGGCCGCGTGACCAAGATTTCGACGTCAAGGTGGTGCACACCCGAAAGTTGTGCGAAAGTGGTGCTGGATTGGTGCTGAATGCATAATCCTTCCCGCGCGGTCGCGTGACCCACGCGACCACGTCATATTCCTTTAAAAGCCCACTCACGCGATCGCATGCCCCATGCGATCGCGTCACTTAAAATTTGGCACTAATATGATTTTGAACAGAGAGTTGTGCGGGTGCGAGGCCGCCCTCGCGCCAGTGGCATAAAACGGGTCACGCGACCGCGTGGCTGACACGACCGCGTCAATCAGTTTAAGCGCAAGTCACGCGACCGCGTGCCCCACGCGTCCGCGTCGCTTGCGCCGCACAACTTATCCTAATTTGCCAAATCTCTTGTCTTTTCTTCCCTAATCCTAATTTTTCCTCCCTCCTTTCTTCCTTACTTCTTCTTCCCTCCTTTTCCTTCTCATTCTTCTTATCTTTCATTCTATTTTATTTAATTTATTTGCATACTTTCATTCATTGCATATTTTTATTATTTTACCATTGGTGTTCAAATGTTGCTATTCCACTGTTACATCTTTTCTGGTATTTTCTTGATGCTTAGTGACTTGTTTAATTCTGATTGAGTAATATTATTTAAATCAATGCCAATTTTTTATATCTGTATTACTTTTGTATTGACATGAATTTATATTATCTCTCTTTCCTCACTCTCTTCCCCATTGTTGCAAATTTTGCACCATTGGTATGCCATGTGCTTCTATTGTTTTTCTCACATACATGTTGAAGCTTCCATGTAATTGAGACCCTTATTATCTGGCATTAACACCCATATTTTATTTATTTTCTATCTTTCATGTTACAGATCACTCTTTTATTAAATGTTATTTGAGGTATTTCAGTTTAATATTGATTTCTTTTATTTATGCTATTGTTGCTTTTACTCTGAAGATATTTTTATTCCAGTAGATTTACTTCTCCTTTTGGTTTTGGTTAAGAAATCAGTAACTCAGGAGTTGTCAAACTCAAACACAATTGATAATTGTTATCTTGTTAATTGAATTGAACTTCAATAATCTCAATCTTTTCTTAGGAAATAAATAAGATCCGAAGATCAAACCAATTAATCCCTTGACCTTCCTTTATATTAGTAAAGGCTAATGAAGTGGAATTACGATTCAATTATTATCATCATTGATAAGGATAGCCAGGATAAGACCTCTAATTTCTCATACCTTACCAAAAGTTTGCTTTACAGTTATTTATCTATTTTTAATTGCCATTTAATTTACTCGTCATTAAATTACTTGTTCCTCATTCTTGAAACCCCAATTCTACAATCTTCATAACCAATAATAAGAACATACTTCCCTGCAGTTCCTTGAGAAGACGACCCGAGGTTTAAATACTCGGTTATTAATTTTAAAGGGGTTTGTTACTTGTGACAACAAAAACGTTTGTACGAAAGGATTTCTGTTGGTTTAGAGACTATATCTACAATGCGACTGTTTTTATAAAATTCTTTACTGGTAAAAATCTTGTTCGTCACAAAAATTTAAGAATTCTTTTATTTAAGTTTCTTAAGATATAATATGAACTTTTAATATTTTAATAAATATATATAAAAAACTAATGTTTGGAACATGTGAAGGTCAGTTCAAGTTAAATGCTTTTGTTAGACACTTATTACAGTGTACAGTTCCTTTTGAAGATCTCAAGATACAACTAAGACACATGATCCATTGAATGAGAAAGATTTATTAGCTAGAATAACATAAGTCGTATACTATGAGGAGTACATTGAGAAAGATCTAAATATAAATAATTGAGGTTCCGATGGCTTCTCTATAGACTTTCTTTTATTCAATCATTAATCAACGTTATATAATACAAGTGTAGTGAACTAAAGTGAAAGCTTACCTTGCAACATCAGCACATCTTTTTGCTTGCTCAGCAATCTCTGAAAGTTCCCTGTAGCTATTCTTGTCATTAAAAAGATTGGTTGTTTCTGGTGGCTGAAGACCATGAGAGTTCTCTGTGATGAATGCAGTCTTTCTTTGTGGTGAATGCAGTCTTATCATATTTGTGTTCTACAATGTCACATGAAAAAACAAAAGAAAGGGTTAAAATGTCAGCTAGTGTGCAATTTGCAACATAGTTTTAGTATTGATGTAAGTTGCAGCACAATGAAAGGAAATGCTAAGAGATCTGCTACTAAGGAAATGCTAAGAGACCTTTCCAAGGATATCCAGAACCTAACAACAGCCTTTGGAGATATATAATCATACTAGCTTCCTCTCTTCTTCTTAATTTTACACAAACACACAGAAAAAGAAAAAGAAGATTCCATTGTGTTGGTGTTTAATTTCTTAGTACAGGTGTGTGTGTGTGTCTATGTGTGTGCAACCTTCCATCTCTTTTAAAAACATAAAAAAATGAATTCAGAGTGTCACTCAAGGAAAATATATTATATTATAGCATAGGTTGCTTCAATGGATAGATAAAGTGCTTCAATACATACCTTTGTTGTCAAGTCTATGAGTTCAGAGGATTTCAAGCTTAGAACAGAGCCAATGAATAGAAGAATTTCAGTTATAAGTTCATCCATTTTCCCACTAAGACTTAGCACACCAGCCACAACAAGATTTGAAACAATCCTTAGTGATTGGTTTGCCTGAATGAGTACTTCATCCTTATAATTCAAAATAATAAGTTAGATTTCATAGATGGAATATGTATGCAAAAGTTAAAAACCAAGAGATAGGACAATAGTATATCCATCACATTTCTTAGATAGTATTTAAAAGAATTTATTCACATGAAAATGAAAATAACTAAGATTTAGATAAATATTATACTAAACTATTTAATCAAATATACAAGATGATCAAACAGTTTAATTTTCAGCAGAAAAAAAAATACATTTAGAGTGTATATGTCGCTTACACTAGTTTGCTTTTTAGCAAAAAAACAACAATCTAGGGATTGGAGGCCCTTCTGAACACCTTCACACAGCACAATATCTTCTATCTGTTCATCAACAAGAACAACCAAATATACTACTTCAATACTATGTTATAACACTGAAATTTTCTATCAGACCTAGAAAATTAACATTTATACTCACTTTCTCACTATCTTATAAGCTTAACTCTATGAAATCCTTGTCATGCTACTTAGCCAAAGAAAAATGTGAGAGAGGAAAAAAAGTTTCAACCTTTCAAATAACTATGGAGACAATAAGATCAAGTTGAATCCATCCAAGCAAGAAAATAATTACTTTTTGAATTATATATATCTCTAAAATTAGGTATTGAATAAATGGCAGAGACTAGAAAGGGTTACACAGTCATAGTGAAGAAACAAAGAAGAGAAGAATGAAGGGAGTTCCTTCACAGAAAGCTTGCAATATCTGTCACTGTAATAAAACCCTAAATTATTTTGAGAACAGAACAGATACAATTGCAAGAAAATCAATGTAATCTGAAGGAATGACGGAACCCACCTGAACCAACAGCGACGAGAAGAAGAGGTAGAAGCGGCGGTGATGATGCTGACAAGCTTTAGCGAGCAGCAACAGAATATGACGTCGAGAAGGTAGCGAAAATCATCGGCAACGAAACTAAAAGAGAGAGATTGGGGAAGGGGTGTGATAGAGAGATTAGGGAAGGGGTGTGATGGAGCTTCGGGAAAGGCGGTGAAGGGGCATAAAGCGCCAATGATGAAGGATTTAGAGGGAATCGGTGAGAAGCGGCATCGACAAAGGATGGGGTGTTTTGTAAAATGAAGACGCCGTCAAGGAGAACGTGATTTTCATACCCTTATTTTAACCTTTTTTTACCGAATATTTTAAATTACAGACAGAAAATCTGTCTGTAATAATTTAATAAAATGCAGCATTTTTATTCATTTAATTACAGACAGATTTTTCGTCGGTAACTAATTCCCATGAAAAAAAATTAATCTTTCCGACAGAATTATCGACGGATTCTCTTTTCCGTCTGTAATTTATGCTAATTCATTTTTTTTGGTTTCCAACAAAAAATCTCTCACAAATTCCGTCTGTATTTCTGTCGGATAAAATCTGTTAGAAATATCCGTCTGTAATAACTAGTTTTCTAGTAGTGTATGTATATGTCACACACTAATTGAACCATTATTCCTAACCGAATTCAAAGAGTCATGTGAAAAAGTTTTCAAGCATTAATTCAGATATTAGTTTTTCTAAAGTAATAAAAGAATTCAAAAGGGATTAGCATACCTTCCAATGCTACTAATCCGAATGAAGAACAAATAAATCAATCAAGAAAGAGATCAATACAAGACTTCAAATAAAATAAAAATAGATTAGCGATCCATAGAAAAGATTACCCATGGAACAATGAAAAGAAAACTGTGCTGAGGAACCAAATATCCTTCCTATGAACAAGGTTCAGTTATTTATATCCGAATTCTAGAATTCAAATTCAAAACTATCCTAATCTCCTCTTTTGGAAAGAAAAATAAGATAGCTGATTACTTACTTCAATTTCATATCAAAACGATAATTCAAATCTAATCTAGAAACAAATCCTAACAATCAAATCTCTTATGTTTCTAGAAAGAATTAATAACTAATCTTCTGGAGTTTTGAATCTTTTGGATGTGATTAAGGCTTCTAATGATGTGTATAATTGAGATTGGGCCTAAATTTGTTGCATTCTAAGACTTGAAATTGTCTTCACGGCGAGCTTGTGATGTTGGCTGTCGGACATGTGTGGGAAGGAGGCATGGCCGCCGGGCGTCTAACCCTGGCCACCGGGCGTAAGTGGGAAGTGGGGAGGGGACGCCGGACTTGCATGTGCAGCCACGGGGTGCCTCTGCATGGTGGCTTTGGCTCTATTTCTCCTCTTCCTTAGGGCATGGTTTTGTTCCTTAGGCCACATCTTTGATGTACTTGTGTTTTTCTTATGAAAACACTTTAATTCTTGCTTATTTTGGGCCAAACACTCTTGAAAACACCGAGACACTATCCCAACTCCAAATATTTGATTATTTATGAAATTCCATTAGAAAACATAAGAAATTTGATTAAAACCTAAGAAAAAGAATGAAAAAAATCTTTAAAATTGCTAAAGATGGCATGTCATCACAACACCAAACCTAAAGCTTTGCTTGTCCTCAAGCAAAGAGAAAGATAAAACAGAGTTTAGCTCAATGAAAAAGAATTGAAGAAGTTTTCAAAATTTAATCTTTAAAATTAAAGTGGGATTTATGAGGATCCTTACGGTTAGATTCGGCTTCTTTTATCCTTCATGAATCATGCATACTTAGGTTTTGAAAATCTCAAAGACTTAAGATCCAAATTGTATTATAAGAATTCTTTTGAATTTGTATGACTTGAAAGTAGTTACCTCACATTTGAATCGGGGAATGATCTTTGAGACTTTTGACTCTTAGGGCTTTGTCACAAGGAAACACTTAATGGACTTCAATCGATAATCCTAGGCCAGTTGGCCCATGTTATTGGGTGATAAACACCCCTCGGATCTAATTACCTAAGCCTCTCCTTGACACAATCACACCACAAGTATATAACTAGGGTTTTGACCCAGACATTGATGCCCAGAGCCTCTTTAGAATTCTTAATCTTTTGTCTTAAGGCGGATTTTTTTAGCGTGCTTTCAATCAATAATCCCGGTTCAATTGGTCCAAGTTATCAGGTGATAAAGCACCCCTCAGATTTACTAGCCTAACGAGCGGATAATTTATACGCTTTTTGGCATTGTTTTTATTATATTTTAATTAGTTTTTATTATATTTTTATTAGTTTTTATTTAAAATTCACTTTTCTGGACTTTACTATGAGTTTGTGTATTTTTCTGTAATTTCAGGTATTTTTTGGCTGAAATTGAGGGACCTGAGCAAAAATCTTATTCAGAGGATGAAAAAGGACTGCAGATGTTGTTGGATTCTGACCTCCCTGCACTCAAAGTGGATTTTCTAGAGCTACAGAAGCCCAATTGGTGTGCTCGTAATTGAGTTGGAAAGTGGACATCCTAGGCTTTCCAGCAATATATAATAGTCCATACTTTGCCCGAGGTTTGATGGCCCAAACAGGCGTTCCAAGTCAGCTCAAGAATTCTGGCGTTTAACTCCAAAACTGGCACAAAAGCTGGAGTTAAACGCCCAAACTGGCACAAAAGCTAGTGTTTAACTCCAAGAAAAGTCTCTACACATGGAAGCTTCAATGCTCAGCCCAAGCACACACCAAGTGGGCCCGGAAGAAGATTTCTGCATTAATTACTGATTTCTGTAAACCCTAGGCTACTAGTTCTCTATAAATAGGACCTTTTGCTATTGTATTTTCATCTTTGATAAGTCTTATGCTATCTTAGACACGTTTGGGGGTTGGCCTCACGGCCATGCCTAGACCTTGTTCTTATGTATTTTCAAGGGTGGTGTTTCTACACACCATAGATTAAGGTGTGGAGCTCTGCTGTTCTTCATGAATTAATACAA
>NC_029787.2:56828182-56829875 GCF_000816755.2 Arachis ipaensis | reverse complement strand
ATAAAGCTTGCCATGGAAAGGAGTATGAATGATTGGAAGAAGGCAATAGGAAAGCAGAGGTTCAAGGGGAACAAAGCATCTTCATACGCTTATCTGAAATCCACCAATGAATTACATAAGTATCTCTATCTTTATTTTATGTTTATTTTCATCACCTTAAATTCCATAACCATTTGAATCCGCCTGACTGAGATTTACAAGATGACCATAGCTTGCTTCAAACCGACAATCTCTGTGGGATCGACCCTTACTCACGTAAGGTTTATTACTTGGACGACCCAGTGCACTTGCTGGTTAGTTGTGCGGAATTGTGACAAAGTGTGATTCACGTTTGAGAGCTCTATGTCCTTTGGCACCATTGTTGATGATCACAATTTCATGCACCAAGTTTTTGGCACCGTTGCCGGGGATTGTTCGAGTTTGGACAACTGACGGTTCATCTTGTTGCTTAGATTAGGTATCTTTATTTTCGAAAATTTATACATATTGTTCTTCATTGATCTTCAAGTTGTTCTTGATGATTTCATTGCTCTGATCTTCAAATTCTCTTGTTTTGTATATTTTGTTGTTTCTTACATGCATTTTTACATTGTTATAGTCCTTAGTATACAAACTTTTAAGTTTGGTGTCTTACATGCATTGTTTATTTGATCTTAGTTACATTTTTTATTGTTGTTTCTCATCATCAAAAATTCAAAAATATTTTCAAAATTGTGTCTCTTCAAGTCAATAATACAGAGAATTGAAGATTCAGAACATTCAGCAGAAGAATCAAACAGAAAAAGCTGGGCATTCAAGACACCCAGTGAAGAAGGAAAACTGGCGTTTAAATGCCAGCCAGGGTACCTGGCTGGGCGTTTAACACCCAAAAAGGTAGAGATTTGGGCGTTAAACGCCAGAATAAATCATATCTTCTCAATCACATCTTTTTCAAAATTAACTCTCAATCATATCTTTTTGATTTCTAATTTCAAAATCTTTTTCAAAAATCACTTAATTTCTTTCCCAATTTTAGTTTTCGAAAATCATCAATCAATTTTTCAAAATTTCCTTTAATTATTTCAAAATCTTTTACTTTATTTTCGAAAATTCTTCACCTCTTCTCACATCCTTCTATTTAAAGGACTAAGACTCCTCATCAAGGTGCAATTCGAACTCTGTCCCTCTTGATAAGTTCGAATTCCCTCTTCTCCACCTCCTCCTTCTATTCTTCTTTTCCTCTGACACCTCAAGGAATCTCTATACTGTGACATAGAGGATTCCCTACTTTCTTGTTCTCTTTCATATGAGCAAGAACAAAGATAAATGCATACTTGTTCAAGCTGATCCTGAACCTGAAAGGACCGTAAAGAGAAAGCTAAGAGAAGCTAAAGCACAACTCTCTCTAGAGGGCCTAACAGAGCTCTTCAAAGAAGAAGAAACCATGGCAGCCGAAAACAACAACAATGCCAACAATACAAGGAAGGTGCTTGGTGACTTTACTGCACCTACTCCTAATTTCTATGGGAGAAGCATCTCAATCCCTGCCATTGAAGCAAACAACTTTGAGCTTAAGCCTCAATTAGTTTCTCTAATGCAACAGAATTGCAAGTTTCATGGACTTCCATTGGAAGATCCTCATCAGTTCTTAGTTGAGTTCTTGCAAATCTGTGATACTGTCAAGACCAATGGGGTTGACCCTGAAGTCTACAAA
>NC_029787.2:56799199-56828177 GCF_000816755.2 Arachis ipaensis | reverse complement strand
CCAGCAATGGAAGAGGTGAATTACATGGGAGAATCCTATGGAAACACCTATAATTCTTCATGGAGAAATCATCCAAATCTCTCATGGAAGGATCAACAGAGACCTCAACAAGGTTTTAACAACAATAATGGTGGAAGAAACAGGTTTAGCAACAACAAGCCTTTTCCATCATCTTCTCAGTAACAGACAGAATTCTAAGCAAAGCCACTCTGACTTACCAACCATTGTCTCTGATCTAATCAAAACCACTCAAAGTTTCATGACTGAAACAAGGTCCTCCATTAGAAATTTGGAGGCACAAGTGGGTCAGCTGAGTAAGAAAATTACTGAACTCCCTTCTGGTACTCTCCCAAGCAATACAGAAGAGAATCCAAAAAGAGAGTGCAAGGCCATAACCACATCTCATATGGCCGAACATGGAGAGGAGGAAGAGGCAGTGATTCCCACTGAGGAAGACCTCAATGGACGCCCACTGACCTCCATGGAGTTCCCTAAAGAGGAACCTTGGGAGTCTGAGGCTCACACTGAGACCATAGAGATTCCATTAAATTTACTTTTTCCATTCATGAGCTCTGATGAGTATTCTTCCTCTGAAGAGGATGAAGATGTTAATGAAGAGCAAGTTGTTAAGTACCTTGGAGCAATCATGAAGCTGAATGCCAAGTTGTTTGGTAATAAGACTTGGGAGGATGAACCTCCATTGCTCATCAAAGAACTGGATGACTTGACTAGGCAGAGATTACCTCAAAAGAGACAGGACCCTGGAAAGTTCTCAATCCCTTGTACCATAGGCACTATGACCTTTGAGAAGGCTCTGTGTGACCTAGGGTCAAGCATAAACCTTATGCCTCTCTCTGTAATGGAGAAGCTAGGGATTATTAAGGTACAAGCTGCAAGAATCTCACTGGATATGGCAGACAATTCAAAGAAACAGGCTTATGGACTTGTAGAAGATGTCTTGGTAAAGGTTGAAGACCATTGCGTCCCTGCTGATTTCATAATCCTAGAAACTGGGAAGTGTATGGATGAATCCATCATCCTTGGCAGACCTTTCCTAGCCACAGCAAAGGCTGTGATTGATGTTGACAGAGGAGAATTGATCATTCAAGTGAATGGAGACTCCCTTGTGTTTAAAGCTCAAGGATATCCCTCTGTCATCATGGAGAGGAAGCACGAAGAGTTTCTCTCAATATAGAGTTAAACAGAGCCCCTACAGTCAAACTCTAAGTTTGGTGTTGGGAGGCTCCAACATTGCTCTGAACATCTGTGAGGCTCCATGAGAGCCCACTGTCAAGCTATTGACATTAAAGAAGCGCTTGTTGGGAGGCAACCCAAATGTTACTATTCTATGATAATTTTCTATTTTCTATTGTTATTTTATGTTTTCTGTAGGTTGATGATCATGTGAAGTCACAAAAACATTTGAAAAAGCAAAAACAAAGTGAAAAACAGAATGAGAAATAGAACACTCTGGAGAATGGGCGTTAAACGCCCAGTCTGGCACCATTCTGGGCATTTAACGCCAGAAAAGGGCACCAGACTGGCGTTTAACGCCAGGAATGGGCAAGAAGCTGGCGTTAAATGCCAGAAATGGGCAGCAGCCTGGCGTTTAATGCCAGGATTGGCAGAAAGGGGCATTTTGTACGCCACTTGGTGCAGGGATGAGATATCCTTGATACCTCAGGATCTGTGGACCCCACAGGATCCCCACCTACCCCACCACTCTCTCTCTTCTTCACATATTCACCAATCACCTCAATACCTCTTCCCCAAAAACCCCTCACCTATCAAATCCCACCATTCTCTTCACCACTCACATCCATCCTTCATAAAACCCATTTTCACTCCTTCATTTTCACACAACCTAAACACCACTTCTCCCCCTTACACAAAGCCCACTCCATCTCCTCTATTTTTTCTTCCTCTACTCTCTTCTTTCTTCTTTTTCTCAAAGACGAGTAAGCTTCTAAGTTTGGTGTGGTAAAAGCTAAAGCTTTTTGTTTTTCCATAACCATTTATGGCATCAAAGGCCGGAGAAACCTCTAGAAAGAGGAAAGGGAAGGCAAAAGCTTCTACCTCTGAGTCATGGAAGATGGAGAGATTCCTCTCAAGGGTGTATCAAGACCACTTCTATGAAGTTGTGGCCAAGAAGAAAGTGATCCCCGAGGTCCCTTTCAAACTCAAAAAGAATGAGTATCCGGAGATCCAACATGAGATCCTAAGAAGAGGTTGGGAAGTTCTCACCAACCCCATTCAACAAGTCGAAATCTTAATGGTTCAAGAGTTCTATGCCAATGCATGGATCACCAAGAACCATGATCAAAGTGTGAACCCGGACCCCAAGAATTGGCTTACAATGGTCCGAGGGAAATACTTGGATTTTAGTCCGGAAAATGTCAGATTGGCATTCAACTTGCCCATGATGCAAGGAAATGCACACCCATACACAAGAAGGGTCAACTTTGATCAAAGGTTGGACCAAGTCCTCATGGACATCTGTGAAGAGGGCGCTCAATGGAAGAGAGATTCAAGAGGGAAGCTGGTTCAACTAAGAAGGCATGACCTCAAGCCCGTGGCTAGGGGATGGTTGGAGTTCATCCAACGCTCAGTCATTCCTACTAGCAACCGGTCTGAAGTTACTATAGACCGGGCTATCATGATTCATATCATCATGATTAGAGAGGAAGTAGAAGTTCATGAGGTTATATCCCAAGAACTCTACAAGGTGGCAGACAAGTCCTCTCCTTTGGCAAGGTTAGCCATCCCTCATCTCATTTGTCACCTTTGCAATTCGGTTGGAATTGACATAGAGGGAGACATTCTCATTGATGAGGACAAGCCCATCACTAAGAAAAGGATGGAGCAAGTGAGAGAACCTCACCAAGAGCACGAGGAAACTCCTCATCATGAAATCCCTGAGAAGAGTGTGCTTAAAAACCCTGGACACCTCTAATTGGGGACTCTAGCAAAGCTGAGTCACAATCTGAAAAGGTTCACCCAGTTATGTGTCTGTGGCATTTATGTATCCGGTGGTAATACTGGAAAACAAAGTGCTTAGGGCCACGGCCAAGACTCATAAAGTAGCTGTGTTCAAGAATCAATATACTTAACTAGGAGAGTCAGTAACACTATCTGGATTCTGAGTTCCTATAGATGCCAATCATTCTGAACTTCAAAGGATAAAGTGAGATGCCAAAACTGTTCAGAGGCAAAAAGCTAAAAGCCCCGCTCATCTAATTATTACTGATCTTCATAGATGTTTTTCGAATTCATTGTATATTCTCTTCTTTTTATCCTATTTGATTTTTAGTGGCTTGGGGACAAGCAACAATTTAAGTTTGGTATTGTGATGAGCGGATAATTTTTACGCTTTTTGGCATTGTTTTTAGTATGTTTTTAGTATATTTTAATTAGTTTTTTTAATATTTTTATTAGTTTTTATTTAAAATTCACTTTTCTGGACTTTACTATGAGTTTGTGTGTTTTTCTGTAATTTCAGGTATTTTCTGGCTGAAACTGAGGGACCTGAGCAAAAATCTAATTCAGAGGCTGAAAAAGGACTGCAGATGATGTTGGATTCTGACCTCTCTGCACTCAAAGTGGATTCTTTGGAGCTACAGAAGTTCAATTGGCGTGCTATTAATTGATTTGGAAAGTAGACATCCTGGGCTTTCCAGCAATATATAATAGTCCATACTTTGCTCGAGATTTGATGGCCCAAACACGCATTCCAAGTCAGCTCAAGAATTCTGGCGTTTAACTCCAAAACTGGCACAAATGCTGGCGTTTAACTCCAAGAAAATTCTCTACACATGGAAGCTTCAATGCTCAGCCCAAGCACACACCAAGTGGGCCCGGAAGAAGATTTCTGCATTAATTACTGATTTCTGTAAACCCTAGGCTACTGGTTCTCTATAAATAGGACCTTTTGCTATTGTATTTTCATCTTTGATAAGTCTTATGCTATCTTAGACATGTTTGGGGGCTGGCCTCACGGCCATGCCTAGACCTTGTTCTTATGTATTTTCAACGGTGGAGTTTCTACACACCATAGATTAAGGTGTGGAGCTCTGCTGTTCTTCATGAATTAATACAAGTACTATTGTTTTTCTATTCAACTCAAGTGTATTTCTTCTCCAAGATATTCATTCGTTCTTCAACTTGATGAATGTGATGATCTGTGACACTCATCATCATTCTCACCTATGAACATGTGGTATAGGCTAGAATTATTGGCGGCCATTCCTGAGATCCAGAACGTCTAAACCTTGTCTGTGGTATTCTGAGTATGATCTGGGAAGGGATGACTGTGACGAGCTTCAAACTCGCGATTGTGGGGCGTGTGACAGACGCAAAAGGATAAATGGATAGTATTCCGACATGATCGAGAACCGACAGCTGATTAGCCGATGTTGTGACAGAGCATCAGGACCATTTTCACTGAGAGGACGGGATGTAGCCATTGACAATGGTGATGCCCAACATAAAGCTTGCCATAGAAAGCAGTATGAATGATTGGAAGAAGGCAATAGGAAAGCAGAGGTTCAAGGGGAACAAAGCATCTTCATACGCTTATCTGAAATCCACCAATGAATTACATAAGTATCTCTATCTTTATTTTATGTTTATTTTCATCACCTTAAACTCCATAACCATTTGAATCTGCCTGACTGAGATTTACAAGATGACCATAGCTTGCTTTAAACCAAAAATCTCCGTGGGATCGACCCTTACTCACGTTAGGTTTATTACTTGGACGACCCAGTGCACTTGCTGGTTAGTTGTGCGAAATTGTGACAAAGTGTGATTCACGTTTGAGAGCTCCAAGTCCTTTGACGCCATTGTTGATGATCACAATTTCGTGCACCATAGCCCAAGTCTTTCCTTAAAATAGAAACATCACAAGTACATAATTGGGCCCTAAGCATTGATGTTCAGAGCCTTATAAGTTCAGATTTCTTTGATCTTTCCAGACTTTATTTTTTTGAACTACTTTAAGAAATTGATTTGAATTCTCATAATACTTCTTCAAATTTTTATTTTTGAAGATTCTGCTTCCCTTTCCACAAGATTTCAATAATCCAAATTCATTAAATATAACCACCTCTTTTAATAAGCACCACTACTTCTGTTTTGAATTTTTTCGTTAAGATATCCTCCATAAAAATGGTTACTGGAGGAAGAAGGATTCAAGTTTTAAGCTTTTAAGAGAAAAGAAAGATAAAATACAAAAAACATGCCAAGAAGAAAATAAACAGAAATGAAGATAAAAGGGAAAGTAAGATAAAGAAAATTAAAAGCATAAGGAAAGAAAAAAAAACAAAAACAAAAGAGAACGAAACAACTAACCACCAGTAGAGAGGATCCATCTTACTTTAATCTTACCCACGATTGTTTATTTATTATCACTACTTCTTTTCCATGTTCTTTGTTCTCCAGAGACTTATGGTGTTACCAACACCAAACTTAAGAGATTACACCAACCTTAGAATTTAACAGAGTCTTAGTAGTAAGTGTAAGTCATATAAAGAAACATATATGCATAAAAAAGAAAAGAATAACATAAACCCTAAACAACATGATTTTAATAAGGAAGGGTCCCTTAGACGCTAGCATCAGTTAAGGACGCCAGGCGTCCTTACATGTGTGCTCCCTTGGGAGCTTGTCTAGCCCAAACGAAAGGCCTTTGGCATGGCCACCGGGCGTGTGGTGTTCTTTACACATGGACGCTTGGCGTTCATCCTCTCACATTTTTTTAAGTATGTAATTCAACAAAAAACAAAAATGCATGCAAAAGAAGGAAGACGAAGAAGAAGATGATGATGATGACTTAAGGCCACTTAAACAAAGATAAAGAATGAGAAGAGAAAGACTAACCATGTTTGGGTTGTGTAAGAACTGAAAATTATTAACCGTTTAATTAAAATAAAATAATAAATTAATTGTCCGGAATAGGTTAAAAAATTTAGACGTCTTAATCTGAAAATTTAAAGGTGAGATTTGAATTTAGAAAATTTTTTCCGAGTGAAAGAATGTAATTTTTTTTCAGAAAATTGCGTAAGAACGCATACCAGTATACTGTATAAGAGTAATAAAAACTGTAGAAAAACTTAGAAAAATATTTATAATTAAAATCCGGACGCTAATTCTAAACGTTTTGGCCCAAAGTTGGGCCAAACGAACCAAAATGCTAAACGGTTGGACCAAACCCAAGTTGGGCCCAAGCCCAACATATAAATACCCAATTATTGAACCAAATCAGCCACATTCCACACTTAGAGAGTGAAAGGACTGTTGAGGTTGAAGAAGAGAGAAACCACCATTGACACTATTCATCGTCTTCTTGCCAAGCTCATAACTTGAGCTATGAAGCTCTGATTTGCGTGCCGTTTGCAGCCACGTGAAAATCTTGCCGAACCTGTCATTTCTAGCTAAACAAAGTGGTAAGGAACTTTCATTTTCTTACCCAGTTCTCTGCCCTAACAGTTTTGAAATTTTGGATTTAGTTATTGGGTAGATTTTGTGATTTTGGTTGTTTAGGGAAGATCTAGCATTGGATTATTGTTGGATTTTGCCCCTAATACCGTCAGATAAGGTAAGCTACTTCGAAACCCTTGTGTTTTGGTGTTTTTGTGAGTCCTAGTTACTAATTATGGTAAATTTAATGTGTATAGCTAGATATCTTGTGATTGGTGTGAAGTTGGTGGTATTGGAATTCAACTTTTGGTAGTTGAGCTTCGTTTAGCTTGTTTGGAAGTCAATATTGGTGTTCTGTGTTGTGCGGAGATCAGCCAAGGTATGGTTTTAATTTTCTTTAATTAATATATAATGTTGTAGGCAACTTAGACTAGTAGACTTTATGATAGGATTAAATTGAATAAATGGTTACTGAATTGTGTGTGTGGCATATGAATTGTGATAAAGATTGAATGCGTTGTATACGTTGGAGTATGATTATGGTGATTATAATGTGATGATGATTGTTTATGATTGATAATGATTATGAGTATGGCAATTAGTGTGAAATTTTGTTCTTGGAATAGAATTATTGGATTTGTTAATGTAAGATTGAAGAAGTTGGAAAATTTACTAAAAATTGGTGTGAAATGGTTGAGGAAGTGGGAAGAAATTGATCTAATGTATATGAGTATGGATATTAAGTGATAGGTTTTGGTATTGGTTAGATTGTAGTTGAAATTGGTTTGAATTCAAGCTTGGAAAACTAGAAAAATTTTGTATGTTTTGGTAAAACTTTGTTTTAAAACAAATTTAACGAGACATAACTTGTGCTTCAGATCCTCAATTTTGATGAGGCTTGATTTAAATGAAAGTTTCATTTAATGAAAGTTAGGCCCAAGAGGTCTAAGACGTTCGAAGAATGGATGAAAAATGTTTTAGAACAGGAATATTATGCGCGTTTGAAGTTTAGTACCAAAATCTGAATTCTGCAGAAAACAACATTTTTAAGGATTTTTGGGAGCATGCGTACGCGGACAGTGCACGCGACGCGAGGATTGGCCACTGCCAAGTACTGTTGTATACGCGACTGGTGTAGATTTTCAAAACCACAAACTAACCGGCAAGTGTACTGGGTCGTACCAAGTAATACCTCAAGTGAGTGAGGGTCGATCCCACAAGGATTGATAGACCAAGCAACAATAATTGAATGATTTACTTAGTCAGACAAGCACAAAGGAGTGTTTTGGGGTCAAATGCATTAAACAGTACTCAAAGAAATTAGGAAACCAAACTGGAAACGGGTTGTGAAGTTGATATGGGAAAATAGTTAAGGTTTCAGAGATATTTATTTTTTTTCGAATTAACAATTCTTACCATCTACTTCAATCATGCAGGATTTAATTCATGGCAAAGTTTAATTGATTAAACCCTAATTCCTTGGTGATTTTATCTCCTCTAACCTATTCAACCATCAATTTCTTGGTCACTTAATTTAGATTAAAGGTTTAAGTCCAATTCTAGTTTCTTAACCACACAAACCCTAAATACCCAAAGATAAGGTGATTATATGTCACGTATCACATTAAGTCCAAGTAATTAGCGAATTATGAAGAGTTACTTTCAAGCTGTTATTCAAGTGAGTTAACTTTTCCGAGATTCAACAAGAATTCAAGTAAAAAAAGAGTTATCTTCTAATATACTCTAAATCCTAGGATGAAAAACAAAAGTAATCCTTGAATTTAAATCAATACATTAATAAAAATAGAATGACAATAGTGTTAATATATCAAAATAAATGGAGCTCCTAACCTTAACAGAGGAGATTTAGTTGCTCATGGCTCAGGATTCTAAAAGTGTGTAAAGTGCGGAATTAGGAAGAGTGAAAAGATGAGATCCCGAAGGGTTGAATCTTTTTTCCTTTTATATCTAATCTAATTGATTTGACAATAAATAAAATTATAACTACTAAAATCTAAAAGATTTTGTTTGTTTTAAAAAAAATGAAAATAAAATAAAATAAAATAAATAATAACCAAAACTAAGCTAACGGAGCCCTTCCGTGTAACCCAAATACGCGTTACTGGTGCTAAACGCCAGACTCGGTGTGTAGCGACGCTAAGGCAGAGAAGAATTGTGGCATTGCTGTCTTCCTGGCGCTAAATGCCAGGCTCGGCATTTAGTGCCACTAGCGTGTGGCTCTAGCATGTTTTATGAAGCACCTAGCAATAAACGTTTGGTCATGGCATTTAGCCCCAACTCAACTGAAGGCTTGCATGCAGCACGAGGTTCCTAGCGCCAAAAGCCAGGTAGTGGCATTTGGTGCTAGCTCAACAGAGTCAAATTTTCTCCTTTTTCTTCTGCATGAAGTTTGTCAAACTTGCCTGAATTTATCCCGAAATAAATAAAATCATAATGCGCCTCAAAGTAACATCCTGATAGGCTTCAAACAATAAAATCTCAATAAAACTCAATAAATTCATATCTAAAATAATATGACAAAATAGAAAAGATGCTCACACATCACAATACTAAACTTGAATTGTTGTTTTGTCCTCAAGCAACTGAAAATAATGTGAAACTGAGAAGTGGGTTTTGCCTAAGAGTTGAGTTATCAATTAAGTTCTTGTATTTTCTCTGAGTGGGGTTAATGACACTATGATCTTGAATATTTTCGGCATTTCACTATCCTTTGAAGCTCAGGAATGTTAATATCCTTCAGAACTACAACCCAGATGATATTATGAATTCTCCTCTCTTTAACCTCTGACTAATCCTTGAACACCACATTTTCTTTTGTTCTTTTCTTTGGTGCATTGCATAGAAAAATAAGTGGCACACCAAATTTAGTGTAACACTTTCTCTTGGAATTGATGCAAGTATCCAGAAAGATTGAAAACAGATTGTTGCAGGGCAACACCAAACTTAGAATGTACCCATATCCCAATTTTATTTGAAAGAAAGCTAAGTAAAAGAAATTGTTCTATGTGTTAATAACACAATCACCAAGAGCCAGAGGTGTCATGAACAGGGGCTTCTTAGTGAGGCATTAACACAAACAGTCAAAGAGCATAGAAAACAAAGAACAAAAGCAATTAAATGAACAAGCTAAAATAGAAAAAAATGTCTAATCTAGGTAATCAATCAACCAGTAGATTGTCAATCACAATTAATCCCCGGCAACGGCGCCAAAAACTTGATACGGAAAAATTAATTCTCCGTAATAACTACCGGCAAGTGCACCGGGTCGTATCAAGTAATAAAACTCACAAAAGAGTGAGGTCGATCCCAGGAGGATTAAAGGATTAGGCAAGAAATGTAAATTGCATAAAAGTAAAGTAAAGCAATAAAGTGCAGAAAAGTAAAATGACAAGAATGTAAAGTACAAGAAAGTAAAATGCTGGAAATGTAAAGTGCAGGGAGGTAAATGACCATAAAGTAAATGTAAGAACTAAAAATAAAATAAGCATTGGGATCAAGAGATATTGAATTCTCTGGATCAAGTTCATTCTATTCTCTTCCTCAATCAATGCATTCATTGATTTTCTTGGCAATCTTAGGTGATTGGATCCCAATGTCTTGGCAATCCAATCTCTCTAAGCTTGAATAATTGCCCAATGTCTTGATTTAATTGCTCATGGGAAGAGATAAAGTTTGGTCACTGATTATACCACACACTTTCATAGATCAAAGTATTGGTAGGATTACACGTCACTATATCCATCCAACCCCCAACCTAATCCGATGTGAGAAAGCATTTCTAGCATGATTTCCTTATTCCTCTCTCAAGGTTCTGAGGAAATCCAAGTATGAACAATCTCTCTTTCAAGACAATTGTTCAATTTGATGAAGACCGAAAGCTTTCAAGCAAAACCAAGAGAAAAGAAAGAGGAAGAAGAATGAAAACTACAATTGATCCATTAAAAAACAATAGAGCTCTCTAATCCAATGAAATGAGTTAGTTGTTCTTTACTCTATTCAAACAGAAAAAAAAGAAAGTGCAGAAAATTAAAGATGAAGATTAAGGATTAAAAACTGAAATTGAAACTTCGAAGTTCATAAAAGAAAATTACAACTGAAACCAAACTACTACTAAGGAAGAAAAGAAAAGAAAAGGAAGAAAAGTATATGAGGGGAGGGGTCCGAAGATCCACTCCTAGTGGTGTGTTCCAGGGGATGTGTGTGTGCGTGATTCTGGACTCCCCCTCCAATCCAGAATAATCCCCTTCTATGAAGCTAATGCCTATATATAGGCTTACAAACTAAAAGATGAAAATACAAATTACAAATGAAAATTTCTAATCTAGATGCTTCTTGTGCCTTGGATTGAGTGATGTTGATGGGCTCTGCTTGCTTGAAAGGTGAATGTATGATCAGCGCCTTTAGTGGTATTGCCAATGTTAGAAATTGTCCCAGGCCTCTTCAGCATTTGAATCAATGTTGGCATGCAAATGTTCACTCCAACATTTTCCCAGTCACGCATACGCGTGGGCGACGCATACGCGTGACTCTTGTTGCTAATGTTCAAAAACAAGCGTTGGAGACAACGTTGGTGCGCCAACGTTCTTCCCACGCGTGCGCGTGGGTGACGCGCTCGCGTGGCTTGCCAATTCTTCACTTCTCATGCGTATGTGTGGGTGACGCGTACGCGTGGCTTGTCATTTTTCTCTTCTCAAGCGTACGCGTGGGTAACGCGTACGCGTGGCTTGTCATTTTTCACTTCTCATGCGTATGCATGGGTGACGTGTATGCGTGGCTTCCGATTTTGCCATGAATTTTTGTTGAGCACGTTGGAGGTAACGTTTGTTCGCCAACGTTCCCACCAACGTTGGTTCATCAATTTTTATATACCAATGCTGGTTTACCACCAACGTTCACCAATGTTGCCACCAACGTTTGGTTCTCCCTCCTTGCTTTTCTCTGCTTCTTTATTTCTACTTTATCAATCATCAAACAAATAAGTGTATCAAAGTAATATACAAGATAATCTTTACTATACTAAGTGTGCTAATAATGCTCAAAATCATAACTTCACTTAGTGTGATCTATTTCATCATATTTACCCTATATATTAACTAAAATTCACTTATGCTTGAGATTTTGTTTCATGCAGAGATTTTTCATGCTTTTACTCCTTTATCAACAAAATTTGTATGAAAACTAAACTAAAATCTACTGAAATAACAACTAAAAACTGGCAATGATGCACTCGCATCTTGTTCCCTTCACTAATCTTCCAGAAAACTTCGTATCTTCAGAAAACATCTTGTGTACCTGAAAACTAGGTTGTTATAACTCTTGTAATAGGAAGTATCTTATGTATTGATGGCTGAGACTTGCAATCTACCAAAGTGTTGAGTAATAGCCCTAATTTGTTGAGACATGGCCTTGTTCTAAGCAAGAATTGTGTCCAAAGCATCTAATTGCATGACTCCTTTCCTCACAGAAGTCCTCTCAGAAGAATATAGGTATTGGTTGTTAGAAACCATCTCAATCAAATCTAAAGCTTCCTCAGCAGTCTTTTCATGTGAAGGGATCCGCCTACAGAATTATCCAAAGACATTTTGGTAGCCTCAGTAACTCCATCATAGAAAATCTGTAACTAGATCCAGTCTGAAAACATGTCAGGAAGACATTTTCTAAGCATCAACTTATACCTTTCCCAAGCTTCATGGAGGGATTCACCCTCTCTCTGCTTGAAAGTCTGAACATCCATCCTGAGCTTAGTCAGCTTCTGAGGTGGAAAGAATTTGGTCAAAAACCTATTGACCAACTTGTCCCATGTATCCAAGCTCTCCTTAGGTTGTGTGTCAAGCCACTTCTAGGCTCTATCCCATACAGCAAACAACCTATAAACATCAGGATGAACTCCATTGGTCATCACCGTATCACAGATTTGCAGGAAATTGAAGATTAATAAGTTTGGGTCTTCCTATGGGAGTCCATGAAACTGACAGTTTTGTTGCACTAGAGAAATAAGTTGAGGCTTTAGCTCAAAGTTGTTAGCACCCACAAGAGGTACAACAATGCTATTACCATAGAAGTTAGGATTTGGAGCAGTGTAGGAGCCAAGACTCCTTCTAGGTTGCTCAAGATTATTAGGAGCATTGGGAATGGCAACACTGTTATTGTTCAGCTCCATAGTAACTTATTCACATTCCTTCTCAAAATTATTCTGGAGATTTTCAGCAGCTTTGTAAGCTCTAGTCTGTTGTAAGTGCCTTCTTAAAGTCCTTTCAATCTCAAGATTGAAGTTAAGAAGAGGTTTCTTGTCTTTGTTTCTACTCATAAACAAACAAAAAACAAGAAAAAGTGGGAATTTCTCGTCAAAGTGAAAAGAATTCCTAGTGAGGTGACCTGAATAAAAGAAAGAAAACTAAATAAAACTAAATAAATAAAGCAACAATTTTAAAAAATAATAATAAAAAAATTTAGAACAAAAATTTCGAAAAAATGAACAGAATAAATAGGAAAAATAAAATAAATAAACTAAGAAAACACCAAACTTAATTTCGAAATTAAGGGAAAATTTTAAACTAACTAAAGATAAATTTCCGAAAAAATAAACAAAGGGAGGAAATTAAACAAAATTAAAGTAAAAATGGCTAATCTAAGCAAGCAAATAATAGGTAGTTGTCAATCATAGCCAATTCCCTGGCAATTGGCGCCAAAAACTTTGTGCGAATTTTCAAAACCACAAACTAACTAGCAAGTGCACTGGGTCATACCAAGTAATATCTCAAGTGAGTGAGGGTTAATCCCACGAGGATTGATGGACCAAGGAATAATAATTGAATGATTTATTTAGTCAAATAAGCACAAACGAGTGTTTTGGGTTCAAATGCATTAAACAGTACTCAGAGAGATTAAGAAACCAAACAGTAAACAGGTTGTGAAGATTATATGGGAAAACAGTTAAGGTTTCAGAAATATTTTTTTTTTCTGGATTAACAGTTCTTACCAACTACTTCAATCATTCAAGATTTAATTCATGAAAAACTTTAATTGATTAGATACTAATTCCTTAGTGATTCAATCTCCTCTAACCTAATCAACTGCCAATTCCTTAGTCACTTAATTTAGATTAAAGGTTTAAGTTCAATTCTAGTTTATTAACCACACAAACCTTAAATACCCAAAGATAAGGTGATTATATATCACGTATCACATTAAGTCCAACTAATTAGAGAATTATGAAGAGTTACTTTCAAGCTGTTATTCAAGTGAGTTAACTTTTTCAAGATTCAACAAGAATTCAAGTAAAAAAAAGAGTTATCTTCTAATATACTCTAATTCCTAGGTTGAATTCCTTGGGTTCCAAAAATGTGTAAAGTGTAAAATTAGGAAGAGAGAAGAGAAGAGTGCTCGAACGGCTGAATCTTTTCTCCTTTTATATCTAACCTAATTGATTTGAAAATAAAATAAATTAATAACTACTAAAACCTAAAAGACTGTGTTTTGTTTTAAAAAAATAAAAATAAAATAAAATAAAATAAATAATAACCAAAACTAAGCTAACGGAGCCCTCCTGTGTAATCCAAATATGCGCTACTGGTGCTAAATGCCAAGCTCAGCATGTTTAGCACCACTAGCTTGTGGCTCTGGCATGTTTTACAAAGCACCTGGTGCTAAACGTCGGGTCGTGACGTTTAGCGCCAACTCAATAGAAGTCTTGCACGTAGCACGAGGTTCCTGGTGCCAAATGCTTGGTAGCGGCGTTTGACGCCAGCTCAACATAGACAAATTTTCTCCTTTTTCTTCTGCACGAACTCTGTCAAACTCGCATGAATTTATCTTGAAATAAATTAAACCACAATGGACCTCAAGGTAGCATCCAAATAGGCTTCAAACACTAAAATCTCAATAAAACTTAAAAAATTCATTTCTAAAATAATAAGAAAAAAATAGAAAAGATGCTCATGCATAGGCAACACTAGCATGCGTACACAAGAATGACATATTTACTGGCATGCGTACGCGGCATGTTGAACGTGACGCGAGACACCCATTCGGTTTTGAGGATTCGCGTATGCGGATGGAGCATGCATACGCGACTTTGTCACATTTTAACACATGCATACACGGCAGGGGGCATGCGTACGCATGATCCGTGCTTTGCTGAAAACTTGTTTTATTGACATTTTAATGGTTACTCTACTCTTCTAAACTTCTTTAATTTCTATTTAAGACTCTTAGCTAGTGATTAAGCTTTGAGACTAGTGAAAATAGGTTAAATAACTTAATTAGATATTTTTTGTTAATAATTTTAGAATATTGTGACTTAGGCTTGGGAAGTATTGTGGATGGACTAGTTGAGTGAATTAGTGGAGTGTTATATTGATAATGAATTTAAGAAATTGAGAACTAATGATGATTATGATGAGTTTGGAACTTGGAAAGGAATGATGAACTTGATGAAAATAAGTGGTAATCACTGACGTGACTATATTACTGATGTCTTATGATTTAGTAAGACGCTATGTGCGTGGCAACGACGGCGGTTAATCCGTCTTGTCGAGGTTGTGATACCTACGTAATTAAAGATGGTGGTTAATCCGCTTACGTTAAGATGTGATGTTTGAGGTAGATAATCCCGCTCGCATCCTTTCTGGTTACAAGAGTGTGTTCGAACACTATATCCTGTAAGAGTGTGCTAGGGCACTATATCCCAGGGGTCATATTTATATACGTGACAGAAAGGCAACATTCCGAGGGGATGTGTCAGATTGGCAGCTGAACCGACAAGTGATATCACAACCAATAGGACAGGCATTCATCATATGCATTCTTAAATGATTGTTTGCTTTGCTTACTTGCATCTATGGCCTAAGTGTATAACATGCTTACCTGCTTCTTGAATTACCTACTGTATATATTTATATATTACTTATGTTTTACTTGCTTATATCTACCTATGTTTTTTGCTGGAGTTAAGGAGGTTCGGTAGGAGGTGGCGATGGAATCGCATGGAGGATAGGTTGGCGAAGGTTGTCGCACAGCGGTGTTTCTGTTAGAGTAGAAATCCCTTAAGTTAGATTACCCTGCTTATGGTTTATTACAAATTTCTTTAAGCTTGAATACTTGTATCAATGTGAAGTTCTCAGATTACTTTCGACTACCCGAAACGTTATATCTTACCTTTTGGGTACTGTTACCATACTGAGAACCTCTAGTTCTTAAACCATATGTTGTTGTTATTTTTCAAATGCAGGTCGCAACCCACCTCGACGAGTTTATGGATGGTGGCAGAGTGGAGGATGGCTCGCTTTTGTATTTTGTTTATTTTGCTTTAGTATTCTCTAACTTTTTTATATTGCACTTGTTGCCTTAGGGGCTTAACTTTTTTATATTGCACTTGCTTGATTTCAGGACAAAGGAAGCAAGGAAGATGCCACGTTAATAGCCACGTTAGTCTAACTAACGTGACCATTAACGTGGAAGGGAGGCTAGCTTGCAACGTTAATAAGAAAGGTGAATACCAATAACGCCTTCGTGAGCCATCATAGCCCACGTTAGTGTCCACGTTAACTACATTAACATGGAAGCTAACGTGGAGGAAAAAGAAAACCCCAACGTTAGTGGTAAAAGTGAATACCACTAACGTTCCAAAAGGTACAATTGGCCACGTTAAGAGTCACGTTAACTACATTAACGTGAACTCTAACGTGGGAGGAGCAAGGAAGAGCCAACGTTAGTGACACTTACCTTTGTCACTAACGTTGGACCAAGCCATTATTAGCCACGTTAGTTGCCACGTTAATTACATTAACGTGGAAGCTAACGTGGAAGAAAGAAATGATGAGCCAACGTTAGTGACACTCACCTTTGTCACTAACATTGGAGATGGCAATCACCACTACGTTAGTGGCCACGTTAATTACATTAACGTGAGGCACTAACGTGGGATAGGGGCGTTTGGATCGTTAGTGACAAAAGTAAGTGTCACTAACGCTCTCGAAGCTGAGGTATGCCCACGTTAAGGGTCACGTTAGCTACACTAACGTGGACTCTAACGTAGGGAGGAAGGGCAACAGGCAAACGTTATTGGAAATGGTAAATGCCAATAATGTTTGCGAAGGACCAAGAGGCAACGTTAGTGGTCACGTTAGTGCCACTAACGTTGAAGTTAACGTGGACCATTTTGGGTTAAGAACGTTAGTGAAAAAGGTGATCGTCACTAACGGTCTCTAACCCACACTTTCACTTAACATTAACACCACTAACGTCCTAACTAACGTCCATGCCTAACTCACACTTTTTCTGCAAGCAAAGCTAAGCCCACTAAAGATGATAACTACTTCAACTCAAAGATCCAAAGGCCCATATCCAAGACTTGAAGAGCCAACTAGAAGATCAGAAGAGTAGTATATATAGGAGTAGTTTTGAACTAGAAAGAGAGCTTTTGGCCATTGGGAGAACTACTCTCTGTATAATTTTACTTTCTCTGCAACTTCTAGTTTTACTTTCAAAATGTATTTTCCATCTTTGCTTTCCATTCCCAGAGCTATGAACAACTAAACCCCTTTTCATTGTGTTAGGGAACTCTGTTGTAATTTGATGGATAAATAATAGTTTTCATTATTCTTCTTCTTTCTTTTCTCTTGATTTTACTAGAAAGCTTTCAATCTTCATCCAATTGGGTAGTTGTCTTGGAAAAGAAGCTATTCATACTTGGATTTCTTCGGACCTTGGAAGAGGAATGAAGAGATCATGCTAGAAATGCTTTCTCATGATGGACCAAATTGGGGTTTGGATAGATATGGTGACATATAATCCTACCAAAACTTTGATTTGGGAATACATGTGGTATAATCAGTGACCATACTTCATCTCTTCTCATGAGCAATTAGACCAAGGAATTGGCTATTGATCAAGATTTGAGAGATTGGGTTGCCAAGGAATTGGAATCCAATCACTTAAGATTGCCAAGGAGAACAATGAATGCATTGATTGAGGAAGAGATAAAAATGAACTTGATCCGGAGAATACAACATCTCCTGATCCCAATAAACTCCCCATTTCTGATCTTACCCATTCTTTTTTACTTTTTACAATTTACTTTTACGTTTATTTCCCCAAATCCCCATTTAAGATTCTGCAATTTACTATCCGTCATTTACATTCAGTTCTTTATTTCCAGCATTTACATTTTCTGCCATTTACTTTCCCACCATTTAATTTCCTGCAACTCTCAAATCAAATTCTGCTTAGCTCAACTAGAACATTCCTCCAATTAAAGTTGCTTGACCAATCAATCCCTGTGGGATTCGACCTCACTCTATTGTGAGTTTTACTTGACGATAATTCGATATACTTGCCGAAAGGAAATTTGTTGAGAGACAAGTTTCCGTGCATCATCTGTTTCAACTTCAAAAACTTTGTTCTTGTATCTATGATCTCTTTTCTTACCTTTACGCATTTAGTTATCGTGTGTGAATGCTTCACGCTTTGGTATCTCTATTTTCTGCGTCTTTGAGCTTCATTCCTTCATTGGGCTTCTAGTATATTATATTTATATCCTTCATGAGGGTTGCGTACGCATGACATCCCTTTTTGCTCTTTTTTGTACTTGGCTTAGAATGACAATTTTCACCCTCATATTCAATGTTCACTGTAGACTATTATATATCGTTAGAAAGCTCTGAAAGTTATCTTTTTAATGGCACTAAAATCTCCTCATTTAGAGCTTTTTAGCTCATGTTATTCTTGTTGGATTTTGAAGATGTCATGTTTGACAACATCCACCAATTCTCATTGCACTTGTCTCCAATTTTTGGTTTCTCCTTGTGCTTTTGCTTCTTTCTGTGCTTTTGCTTCTCTTTTTCTAACATTTCCCTATAAGAATCATGAAACCAAGGAATTCAAAGTACTAATAGAATAGTCTTAAAAAATTATCAATTATCAAGCAAAAGTCACATTTTTTCTATAACAAATGCCAATGAAAAGTGCTTAAGATGCTCATGCATCACAACACCAAACTTAAGCTCTTGCTTGTCCTCAAGCAAGCAATGAATCATGGCTTAATCATCAAACCTTAAACCTTAAAATACAAGGGTGAATTATTGCAATTCATATGACTTTGGTTATCCATTTCACTTATGCACAATTCAACATAATTGGTTATAATCTTTCAAGGCCTCTGTCTGCATTAGATTATAGAATCATTCCTTGAATCATCACCTTGAAGCAAGCTTATTTACTTTTTTTTTTCACAGTTTATTTTCATTGGGTGCTTTGCACCTTGAGCCTAGCCGTGACTCTAAATATTTTGTCTCAAGCTTTGCTTGACACAGAAACACCACAAGCACTTGATTGGGAATCTCTTTGAGCTTACCATGTCCTTTTAACATTCCCCATCATTGGTGCTTAGAGCCTTTGGATTTCTCTTCTTTTATTAGGGCGAGGGGTGTGCTTTGCACCTTGAGCCTAACCGTGACTCTAAATGCTTTTTTTTCAAGCTTTTTGCTTGATACACAAGCACCACAAGCATTGGACTAGGATGCTCTTTGAGCTTATTTTTCTTTCAATTTCCTTAGTCAGTGGTACTAAGAGCCTTTTGCTTCACTTCCAATCCCTTTTCTTAAATATTGTTCCTTATTTTCTTGCTTTTTAAAGGATTTTTCAAGTGTAAAGATCCCATAATAGTCCTCTAGATTAAAGCCTCAAGCAATTTGGCGCAGCTTGTGTTGAACATTCTTAGTTAGTTGGTGCGCAAAATTAGAACTGGCACAACTTCACCGGCAAGTGCACCGGGTCATCCAAGTAATACCTCAAGTGAGTGATGGTCAATCCCACGAGGATTGTTAGATTGAGCAAGAAATAATTATCTTGCTAGACTTAGTTAGGCAAATAGTAAAAGGTGGTTGTTGTTGTAAACGCATAAACAATGAAATAGCAAATAAAGAAAGCAAATAAATAGATCTGGAATAAAACAATGATGAGAAAACAGTTAAGGTCTCAGAGATATTTATCTTTCCGGATTAAGACTTCTTACCAACTAATTTAAACATTGAGTGATTCGTTCTATGACAAACTATAAGTGATTAAAACCTAATCTCTTAGCTAATTAATCTCCTTCAATCCTACTAGAACGCCACGGACAAGGTCAATTGGTTCAGATCAGAGGTTGAAGTTCAAAAAACCACTTTAGTGCCACAAAAACGTCAATTACCCAAAGCTAACAAGATTTTATGTCAAATATCTAATTAGCTCAAGTAATTTACAGTTTAGGAGGAGTGTGTTCGAGTTGTAGCTCAAGCGAGATAGCTCTTTCGAGAATCACAAGAACTCATGTAGAATAAGGGGTCACACTCTCGTTCCACCCTAGATCCACAAGATTAAGAATGAAAACAGCACCTTAGAATTGAATCAGGCGTTAATTAAAGTAGAAAAATAATAACCTTAATCCATAGAAATAAAACATAGCACCTAACCTTAACCAGGAGGTTTAGTCGCTTATAACTTTACAAGGAAAACCGAGTTTTGAAAGGAAGAAGATCTGTGTGCGTAATCCTAAGTGATTTCCTCTTTAAATAGTAAATGCTAAACTTAAAACATGTTATTTTAAATTTAAAATTAAAAAGGTAAGATAAGATAAGCCTAAGGAGTGCCAAAATCCACTTTGGGGGCCCAACCGGTGAATGCTTTGGTTGATCTTTGGCGTTCAACACCAATCTTTGTTTGAGCTTTTTAGGCCAATTTTGACCCTCTTGACCATTGATGCTCAAGGCCTTGGACCTTTTTCTTTTAATTTTTCTTTTAATTTTTCTTTTTGCTATTTCTTTTACTTCAAAAATCAATCTTTTTAATATTTCAGAGAATTAATAATGCTTCTCTAAATTCCTATTCCTCAAAAGCCAACATGCCCAACCCCAACATCAAGTATGCACAGTTAATTCATACATTCAGAAAATAAAGATAAGGCCACCACTTTAAGGTAAATAGAACAACTTATAATATAACTCAAGAGCTCATGCATTTTATTATTACTCATGGTGGTTGCTACTATCTCCGGAGGATCCTTTCATGTTCTTCAACTCTATGAATTCGCGCCCTTGCTTCCTTTGCTCCTCAGTCAGCTTATGAAGAATGAGAGACAGGCCTCTGTGTTCTTCTTTTAGTTGGTCCATAGTGGATATCAACTGTCCAATAGATACTATCAGTTGAGTCCAACATTTGTGCAGAGGGAAGCTTTGTTCTTGAGGCCACTCACACTGCTTCTTCTTAGGAGGGGAAACTGGCTTTTGAATTGGCGCTTGAGCGAGTTCCCTGGTATATTCCATTCTCTTCTTGGTGATTGAGTTGTCCACTATAATAAATATATCTCTGTCGATCTGGACTTTGGCCTCTTCACACAAGCGAAAGATGAGATGGGAAAAACCCAACCTAGATAGGATTGAGGTCTTTGCTGCGATCTTATACATCTCACAAGGGATCAACTGATGAACTTCCACTTTATTGCCAAGCATAATAAAGAAGATCATCATAGCTCTCCTCACAGTGACCTCAGAGTGGTTGCTAGTGGGGAGGATAGAGCGCTGAATGAACTCCAACCATCCTCTAGCAACGGGCTTGAGATCATTCCTTCTCAGTTGGAATGGTTGACCCTTTCTATCATTTTTCCATTGTGCTCTGGGAAGACATATGTCCTTAAGGACTTGATCTAGCCTTGGATCAGCTTGTACTCTCCTATTAAAAGATTTAGGGTCATCCTTTAATGGGGGTAGCCTAAAGATTTCCCTGACTTTTTCCATTCCAAACTGTAGGGTCTTCCTTCGGACCATGGTGCGCCATAAATTGAACTCGGGTTACTCTTTCTTTTGTTTGTCCGTCATCTATAGATTTGCATAAAATTCTCGTACCTTTAGAGCTCCTACTTCGGTTATGGGGCTGGCCAGAACTTCCCAACCCCTAATTTGAATTTGCTCTTGAATTTTCAAATACTCATCAGCCTTCAATTTGAATTTTACTTATGGGATTACCTTTTTCTTGCTTACCGCATTGTAGTAGTGTTCCTCATGAAGCTTGGTGTAAAATCGGTGAGGCTCGTAAGCGACTGTTGAAGGGGGTCTTTCTTTTCTCTTCCTTGAGGTTGGTCTCCCAACCTTTGGTGCCATGGGAGGTGAAAAAGTGAAAAAGTGGAGCATCCTCAACACCAAACTTAAGAATTTTGCTCGTCCCTAAGCAAAAGATTTAAAGAAAGAGAGAGAAAGTAGGGCGAGAAGAAAGACGAAGTTGAGGGGAGGGGTGTGGGAAGAGTGATGGGAGGGCGTGTATATATAGGGGTAGGGAGTAATCAATTCTATTTTGTGAGGGGTTGTGGAGAGTGTGTGGTCAAGATTTGATTTATGAAAATGTTAGTTCAAAAGATATGGATAAGAAAAAGATATGAAAAGATATGAATGAAAGAAAAAATATATGATATGGAAAGATATGAAATAAAAAAGATAAGATATGGGAAGATATGAAATCAAAAAGATATCATATGGAAAGATATGAATGAAATAAAAAAGATAGGATAAGGTTCAATGGTCAAATTGTTGTTGAATCCATCCCTCTCTCGGCGTTGAATGCCAGTTTCGGCGTTGAATACGGAGACTCCCTGTTTTTTTTTTTTGATAGTGGCGTTCAACTCCCACTACTAGCATTGAACACCCTAAGGGGACACAAAATGAATTTTGGCTGCCTCCCTATGGACATTAAACGCCCAACCTTCACCCCCTTCTCTGGCACTGAGCGCCCAAACTGGTGTTCAACGCTAGTAGGGAGTCTCCTCCAGGGCGTTCTGTTTGGCCTGCTGTGTTTTTTTGTTTCTGTTCCAAGTTCTACACATGATCACCAATGTTAGTAAAATGAGAAAACTATGAAAATAAATGGAAAATACCATTATATGAAATTGAACTCGAATAACTTAAAATAAAACAAAAGAAAAGGAATATAAACTAAAGAATACATATGGTCGGGTTACCTCTCAACAAGCGCCCTCTTTAATGTCAATAGCTTGACATCCACTATTGTCATGCCAGTAAGAGGGTGGATTTCTCGCGAGCCATCTCATCCCCTAGGTAGTGTTTCACTCTATGGCCACTGACAATGAATTTGTTGTCTGAATTCCCATCTTGAAGTTCCACATGACCATAGGGGGACACTCGAGTGATCACAAAGGGCCCTTACCACCGTGACTTGAGCTTTCAAAGGAACAGCTTAAGCCTGGAATTGAACAACAAGACTGATGACTGGAATTCACTACCCACATATAATGAATCCATTCTTTGGCAAGCACACCAAATATCGTCAAGTAATAACCCACTAGGAGTGGGGTCGAATCCCACAGAGATTAACGGATTAAGGCAAACAATAGTTAATTGATTATCCTAGTTAGACTATTCAGATTGGAGTGATATTCAAACAGGAAATGTAAATTGCATAAAAGTAAAAGAAAGCAATAAAATGCAGAAAAGTAAATGGCAAAAATGTAAAGTAAAAGAAAGTAAAGTGCCGGAAATGTAAAGTGCAGAAAATGTAAATAACCATAAAGTAAATAAAAGAAAGAAAGATAAAATAAGCATTGGGATCAAGAGATATTGCATTCTCCGGATTAATTGATTTCATCTCATCTTCAATCATGCAATTCATTGACCTCTTCGCAATCATGATTGATTGAGCCCCAATTCCTTGGTGACTTAATCTCTCAAATCTTGATCAATAGCCAATTTCTTGGTCTAATTGCTCATGAGAAGAGATGAAGAATGGTCCCTGATTATACCACACATCCTTATAGATCCAAGTAGTGGATGGATTATATGTCACCATATCCAATCACCAAAACCCAAATCTATTCAAGTGTGAGAAAGAATTTCAAGCATGGTTTTATGTTTCCTCTTCCAAGGTTCCCATAAAACCCAATTGCATTCAATATCTTTTCCAAGATAATTTAATGCTAGAATGAAGTATGAAATTCTTTCTAGTAAATCAAAGAGAGATGAATAGAAGAAGAAGAATAAAAACAATCAATCCATCAAATAGCAATAGAGCTCTCTTTCCCAACAGAAAGATTTAGTAATTCATAACTAAAATATTTACAAAGTAAGAAAGAAAAGGAAAGAAGCTGATGGTGAATAGAGAGGGTCTGAAGACTTCCCCTAATCCAGCCATGACTAATTCTATGAAACTAAGGACTTTATATTGGCTTTCCTAAATTACAAACTTAAAATGAAATTGAAAGCAAATTACAATGAAATGAAAATAAACTATTCTAGATGCTTCTTATGGCCTTGATTGGTTGATAATTATGGCTTGAATGAGAGTTGGAGTGGGCTTGGTTGAAGGTTGGCGGCTGCAGGGAGAAGTTCGCGTGTGGTTTCAACTGCCACTCCCACTTGATTTTGCTCTTTGGATTGTGACCCATTTGACACGCTGAAACTATGGAGTTTTTGGGACTCAAATTGAATGTCCACTGTAAAGTATTATATATTGTTGAAAATCCATGGATGTTAGCTTTCCAACTCCACTAGAATCAACTCATTTGGACCTATGTAGCTCAAGTTATGCCTATTTGAAGGTGGATAGGTCAGTCTGTCGAGTAGCCCGGCGTGCCACACCCACTTCTTGGCATGCCACGCCTTCAATGATGCATAAAATCTTGCTCTCTGGCCATTAGAACTGGCGTGCCACGCCCAGAACCTGGCATGCCACGCCCATTATGAAAATAGAGCTGACGTGCCACGCCTTCGATATCAAGTGGCACGCCCAGGTTTTGCAATGCTAAATTAATGGCCTTTTTCTACTCCAGTTTTAATGTCCACCCTAGAGTGTTATATGTTCCTTTGAAGATGAAGAGGTCAGGCTGGTAACTCTGTAGTGACGTATTTTTCTTCTTGTGTTTTCAGGGTCAATATCTTCCTCAATTCCAGTGTCCACCGTAAAGTGTTATATATGATTAGAAAACTCTGGATGTCTACTTTCTAATGGCACTATAATCACCTCATTTGGAGTTGTGTAGCTCAAGATATCTTCATTTGAATAAGAAGAGGTCAGGCTGGCATATGTCCCAGCGTGTCACGCCCAATGCTTGGCGTGTCACGCCCATAGTGGGGCTCAAAATTACTCATCTGGAACTTAAGCCTAACGTGCCACGCCCATAGCACCAAGTGGCATGCCCTCTTTCAGAATTGGCTTCACAAACTTGGCATGCCACGCCCATAGCACCAAGTGGCACGCCCTTTTTGAGACTTGGCTTCAAAAGCTTGGCGTGCCATGCCCAGAGCTTCAAGTGGCACGCCCATGTTGGAACTGAATTCTTTCAAGCTTGGCATGCCACGCCTAGAACCCAAGTGGCACGCCCAAGTCACAATTGAGGTTGGCGTGCCACGCCTTCGACATCAAGTGGCACACCTATGTTGAACTCTTCAATCTCCCTTGCAGGAATGTTGGCCTGGTGTGCCATGCCTAGAACTCCAAGTGGCACTCCCATTGTTGAGAGTTAGTTCAAAAGCTTGGCGTGCCATGCCTAGAACTTCAAATGGCACGCCCAGCTTTATTTGTTATTTTCTTCCCCTTTTGTTTCTCTTTTCACCTAAAATTTAGCATAAACCCATTTCAAAGCAATGTACCATAATATATATCATTTGGTTCATGAAATTGCATTGATTTAATGAGATTATGCTCTTTTTATGGTCCTTTTAGATAAGGAAAAGGGGTAAATGATGCAAGTTATCACAACACCAAACTTAAACTTTGCTTGTCCTCAAGCAAATAAAGAATCATGCAATAAAGTTTCACAAACCAAGGTGAGAAGAGTATCAATTTTTATGTTCATGGTTAGCTAGTTTCTTATGCATGCTACAATCACAAAAGAGATTCAAATGATTGATGCTTCTATCTAGCTCATTTTATGAAATCTTTTTCTTTATGTTCTTTCCTTGAAATAAGCTTTTCATTCTTTTCTTAGTTTAGCTTCTTGGGTACTTTGCACTATGTGTTGAAAGCTACGACTCTAAATGCTTTGTTTTCAAGTATTACCACTTGATACATAAGCACCATGATAAACCCATATTTCATGATATATTTTGTGCTCAACTTAAGTGATTTATTCAACACTTCACCCACTTATTCATGTGAAATTGCATGGTTTTACTTTCCCTTCCTTATTATGTGATATATGTGAAAAACATGTTTCCTATGCTTTAAAAATAATTATTTTAATTACCTTTTATTACCATTCGATGCCGTGATTTGTGTGTTGAGTATTTTCAGATCTCCTAAGGCAGGAATGATTTAAAGGATGGAAAGGAAACATACAAAACTGGAAGGAAAGCACAAATTGGAGTTTTTGAGGAAAACAGGCAGCGACGCGAACGCATGGACGACGCGGCCGCGCGCCTAGCATGAAAAGGCAGCGACGCGAACGCGTGACAGGCACGGACGCATGCCTTGAGTATAACACAGATGACGTGTACGCGTGACCGAAGCGAACGCGTGATAAGGAAAATTCCAGATGACGCGACCACGTGACCTACGCGGATGCATGACAGACGCCACGCACCAGAAACTGCAGAAAACGCTCTCAGCGATTTCTGAAACCCTTTTTGGCCCAGATCTAAGTACAGAAAGTACAGATTAGAGGTTATAAAGTGGGGGAATGCATCCATTCATAGGGAGGTCGATTATTATTCACTTTTCATAGTTTAGATGTAGTTTTTAGAGGGAGAGGTTCTCTCCTCTCTCTTAGGTTTTAGGATTAGGATTCCTCTTAAAGGATTTAGGATTTCAACTCTTCATCAGGTTCAATATTTCTTTTACTTTATATTTCTCTTTTACTTTCAGATACTTTAATACTCTCATTTAATTACTTATGTTGCCAAATTGGCTTATGAACTCTCTATGTTTAGATTGATTTTCTCTTATTAATGCAATTGAGGTATTTTAGATTTATGATTCTTGTTTAGCTTTTTATATTGTTGGCTTTAATTGATTAACTGGAGGCTCTTGAGTTATCAACTTATCGTGATTGATTGTTATGTGGTACGCGGAATCGTGATTACACTTTAATTATGTAAAATTCATCGCTCTTTCTTTCCCTGGTAATGGCGCCAAAAACATGATGCCAAGACCATGGTTCACAACTCCGTGTAACTAACCAACAAGTGCACTGGGTCGTCCAAGTAATACCTTACGTGAGTAAGGGTCGAATCCCACGGAGATTGTTGGTATGAAGCAAGCTATGGTCACCTTGCAAATCTCAGTTAGGCAGATATAAATTGATAATGGAGTTTTCGAAAATAATATAATAAAATATGGATAGAAATACTTATGTAATTCATTGGTGAGAATTTCAGGTAAGCGAATGGAGATGCTTTCGTTCCTCTGAACCTCTACTTTCCTGCTATCTTAATCCAATCAGTCTTACTCCTTTCCATGGCTGGCTTTATGCAAGTGTCTAGGGTTCTTAAGCACACTCTTTTTTTTTTTTTCTTTGGACCTTGACTTTAACCGCTCAGTCTCATGTTTTCACTTGACACCTTCACGCCACAAGCACATGGTTAGGGACAGCTTGGTTTAGCCGCTTAGGCCAAGATTTTATTCCTTTAGGCTCTCCTATCCACTGATGCTCAAAGCCTTGGGATCCTTTTTATTTCCTTTGCCTTTTGGTTTTAAGGGTCATTGGCTTTTTGCTCTTGCCTCTTGGTTTTAAGAGCTTTGGCTTTTTCTGCTTGCTTTTTCTTTTTCTTATTATTTTTTTTTCTGCAAGCTTTGTTCTTTGCTGCTTTTTCTTGCTTCAAGAATCATTTTTATGATTTTTTAGATTATCAAATAACATGTCTCCTAGTCATCATTCTTTCAAGAGCCAACATATTTAACATTCTTAAACAACAACTTCAAAAGACATATGCACTGTTCAAGCATTCATTCAGAAAACAAGAAGCATTGTCACCACATCAATATAATTAAACTAAGTTCAAGGATAAATTCGAAATTCATGTACTTCTTGTTCTTTTGAATTAAAACATTTTTCATTTAAGAGAGGTGTTGGATTCATAGGACATTCATATCTCTAAGACAAAGTTACTAACTACTAATGATCATGTAATGAAGACACACACATAGATAAGAACATAACATAGAAAATGAAAAATAGAAGAAATAAGAACAAGGAATGAATCCACCTTAGTGATGGTGGCGTTTCCTTCTTGAGGAACCGTAGAGGGGTGTGTTGTGTGAATTTGATGAAGAATAGAGGGCTTTATATAGGGAAGGGAGGGGGGGTTAAGGTTCGGCCATATGGGTGGATTTGGGTGGGAAATTGGTTTTGAATTTTGAAGGTAGGTGGAGTTTATGAGGTAGATTTATGGGGAAGAGTGGATGGATGTGAGTGGTGAAGAGATGATGGGGAAGAGAGTTTGAGGTGATTGATGAAGGTTTTTTTTTTTGGGAAGAGTGTTTATGGGGTTGTGTGAAAGAGAGTGGTGAGAAGAAGTGAGTGGAGGTAGGTCGGGGTCCTGTGGGGTCCACAGATCCTGAGGTGTTCAAGGATTTACATCCCTGCACCCATTAGGCATGTAAAAATGCCTTTGCACACAACTCTGGGCGTTCAGCGCTAGGTTGGTGGCCATTTTGGGTGTTCAACGCCCATTTGTGTGCCATTTCTGGCGTTGAATGCCAGAACCATGCCTGTTCTGGCGTTCAGCGCCCAGAAGCTGCCCATTTTGGGCGTTCAGCGCCAGAACCATGCTCTGTTCTGGCGCTGAATGAAATAATAATAATAATAGAGATCCTTTATACCATAGTATAGGGATCCCTGTGTGAGTAGAAGAAGAGGGGGAGACAAAGAATGTAATATAATGGAAGAAACACAATTGTGAGGATGGTTGAGATGTGATATGAGATGTTAGTAGATGAATAAATAAATAGAATAAGATGGGAGAGGGAGAATTTTCGAAAAATATTTTTGAAAAAGGGTTAGTGATTTTCGAAAATGGTTTTTGAAAAATGTTAGTATTTTTTGAAAATTTTTAAAATCAAAAATAAAAATAAGAATAATTAGTTAATTAAAAAGAAATTTTTGAAAAAGAGGGAAGATATTTTCAAAAATTAGAGAGAGAGTTAGTTAGGTAGTTTTGAAAAAGTTAAGAAACAAACAAAAAGTTAGTTAGTTAGTTGAAACAAATTTTGAAAAGATAAGAAGTTAGGAGGTTAGAAAGATATTTTGAAACCAACTTTTTGAAAAAGGTAAGATAAGAAGATATTTTAGAAATTAGTTTTGAAAAAGATTTGATTTTTAAATTCTCAATTAATGACTTGATTCATAAGAAATCACAAGATATGATTCTAGCATTTAAAGTTTGAATCTTTCTTAACAAGCAAGTAACAAACTTCAAATTTTTGAATTAAAACATTAATTGATTACGTTATTTTCGAAAATTTGATATAAAAATAAGAAATCATTGAATCCTACTCAGAATACCACAGACAAGGTTTAGACTTTCCGGATTCTCTTGAATGCCGCCATCATTCTAGCTTACGT
>NC_029787.2:56764116-56799163 GCF_000816755.2 Arachis ipaensis | reverse complement strand
TTACATGAGTAAGTAATTGATGCATAAATCCACTTTCGGGGCCCACTTGGTGTGTGCTTGGGCTGAGCTTTGAGTGTTACACGTGTAGAGGTCTTTCTTGGAGTTGAACGCCAGCTTTTGTGCCAGTTTGGGCGTTCAACTCTGGTTTTGGCTCCTTTTCTGGCGCTGGACACCAGATTTTGGCAAAAAACTGGCGTTGAATTCCAGTTTACGTCGACTATTCATGGCCAAAGTATAGACTATTATATATTGCTGGAAAGCCCTGGATGTCTACTTTCCAACGCAGTTGGAAACGCGCCATTTCGAGTTCTGTAGCTCCAGAAAATCCACTTTGAGTGCAGGGAGGTCAGAATCCAACAGCATCAGCAGTCCTTCTTCAACCTCTGAATCTGATTTTTGCTCAAGTCCCTCAATTTCAGCCAGAAAATACCTGAAATCACAGAAAAACACACAAACTCATAGTAAAGTCCAGAAATGTGAATTTAACATAAAAACTAATGAAAAAATCCCTAAAAGTAACTAGATCCTACTAAAAACATACTAAAAACAATGTCAAAAAGCGTATAAATTATCCGCTCATCATTATGTCGGCTAATTGACTGGAATCCCACTAACTCTAGTCTTTCCTTAGGAGTTGGCTAGGACTTGGAAATCTAACTAATTAGTTCACTTGACTTTCCCTTGCTTTCGTAAAGGTTAACTAAGTGGGATTAACTTCAATTCTCATAGGAGTAACTATGATAGGACTTCCGAATTTTCATACCTTGCCAAGAGTTTACTTTACAGTTATTTATTTATGTTACTTGTCATTTAAATTACTTGTTCCTTACTTTCAAAACCCCCAATTTACAAAACTCATAACCAATAATAAGAACACCTCCCTGCAGTTTGGTGTGCAAAATCGTGATCATTCTGTAACGACCCAACTTCCAATACGTCATGATCGTACCAAAAGTAAGGCGTTACTGACCTGTTTTCCTTATTAACTATTTACTATTAAGCCTTTAGTTCGATATCGCGATTCAATTTTAGTAAAAATACCAGAAATTTTTGTTTTTATTAATTGAAATCATATAGCAAACATCACCAAGTAATAATAATCACATAGTTATTAATAATAGTAATATTATACAAAAAAATTTAAATAAAATTCAGGTAAAACTCCTATCCCTCTGCATAAAATAAAACCTTAAGCAGTAAGGGCGAGGGAATTCTATGAAAGAAACTCAAGTCATAACTTTAACTCGTAAATAAATTCTAGAATTGCCCGCAGCTTCATACTGAATCTTCAAAAGATGTGTCACTGAAAGGGTGGAAGATTTTGGGGTGAGAACAAACCACACGTTCTCAGTAGGGAATGGGAATGCCGTAAAAGTAATGAAATAAAATGCAAATAATTAACATACTCAAGAAAACTATATTTCATCCTAAATCCAAAAGCCTTTTTAAAAGTTTTTCCTAGACAGTATGAATGATCAAACTATTCCAAGCATAGGTTCATTAAGTCTGCTAAACCAGTTTAGCTTTTCATACTTTTCTAAACCAAAAATATAAACCAAACACAGTCTTCAGTCCATCTCGTAATTAACCACGGCCCTAGGCCCAAGCAACTTAATCAACAACCAAATCATTACAATCCAACCAATTTTCAGTCACAAACACAAGTAAGAAGGTTCAAACACAACCAAGCAGTTATATCAAGTAAAGCAATTAGCAATTAAACATAACTATTCACATAGGCAAACCAATTATAATATGCACACCCAAACAATGTCATATAAATGCATATGATGCATGCCTGTCCTACTGGCCATGAGCTCATGCGTTGGTTATGTTGCCAGACCCGACTCGGATAAGCGGGATTCAACCACCATCCTTATCCGTAGGTTCCACAAGCAAGCGGGACTAAACCACCATCCTTGCCCGGAACACGCAAGCGGGATTTAAACCACCGTCCTTGCCAAATAATTTATCAATATGTGAGCGGGACAAAACCACCATCCTCACTATTCGTAGAACCTCTCAAGTCCAAATCTTTTTCTAAATCACATTTTAAAACAGAATCTGGATTTTTATGAAAATTCGGCAGCATCTCCCCTAAAACTCGGACTTAACCACCCTTACGGGTTCCCTCTTTCTCAACAAGTGTCCCCCTTTCCTCAACAACTACCAAATAAGAGGTTCTCAAATCAATCAGAAAATTCACAATTTACAATAGCTAACAGTTCGATCATAACCCACAATTCCCACATAACCCATCAATTCAACTTTCACCTCATCAATTCGTAACTAACTTTCACTTATCATAGGATTCTTTCAAAATTAAACTCAATAAACTAATATTCCAAGAAACTTGGTGTTGAGGTAATTTGGTCACAATAAAAACTTGTACCATCTCTCTTAAAATTCTGTTATTGTTTCCTAAGAAAATGCAGAAAAACAGCAGCAAGTAGTAAGTTTGATAAATTCCTTAAAAATCCAGTTTTCACCCAATGCCTTTCAAAATACACGACCTCAAACAAGACTCTTTTAGCTTTTTATTGAATCAAATTCCAGATTAATACCCTGTCATATGAAAAAGTTATGAAGTGAGAAACACAGCCAGGCCTTTTAGAATTCGGTTTCCAAAATCCAGTGAGTTATCCATACTCTTTTCAACATATCTACTTTGTTAAATAGGATATTAACATGAAATTTAAAATGAAGATTGTGGACACAGGAAGCTTGAAAATGCCGTTGGTTTCAGCTCAAATACTTACCAGAATTGAAAGTTAAGTGAGTTGGAAGTTGGTGCTTCTGCAGTAAAGAAACAGAATTTTCTGCAGAAACCATCAATCTTCAAAAATTCATTTCTCCCAAAATACTCATCAATAAATTCTGAATTTTTTATGAGATGCTCAAAACACAGTAAAGTTTCATGAAAAAATAGTTTCATTCAAGTATATGACCTGGGATGCTCCCAGAAATTGATTCTTTCTACCGTCATGTATGCAGAAATTCTGCCTTAAGCATTTTCAACAACCTTACTTATCAAAAACCACATTTGAACTTATAACCCTTCCAAAATCACACGTTTAACCTCTCTCCAGTTATTCAAAATTGTCTTCATTGCCAACACAGCCCAAGAACCCAGAATCAATAATTCACACGATGTCAAGTACTTAAGCATCATCAAACCTTTTCTTTTCTACACTATGCCAAGCATAATTTTCCATATACACTCATCATCATTCAAACACACAATAACTCATCAATTCATACCAGCAAGCTCAGCAACAAAAGTAACACCATTTATTCTATCCCTTACAACATTCAGTACGCACAATCATCAAATCAATCACCAACTACAGTTATAATTCAACTCAATTCCATCCATATCAGAGAAAACAATATCAATTACAACTTCAAACACTCACAACAAAGCCCAAAGACATTCGCAGCCTTAACCTGAATTCAATAATCCAATGGAAGTACTAACACATCATCAAACTCATTCCAAATTTCACAACCTCAACCATCATCACAATAATTCCAAACCAAACACAAATCTAACTCAGCTCATCAATTATCATTACGACAACTTTTCAATAGTTAACTCATCAAATTTCAATTTAACAAGTATTATCAAATGAATCACCATTCACAGCCATATTTAATTCCAGTCACAGCTCAAAATATTCACTACAACTAACAAATTTCAAATGCATTTTAGGTCGTTCATGACAATTAAGAAATTCTAAACCATTGTTAACCATTTGCACTTATTCAAATAACTTGGTGGGCATTCTAAATTAAAAACGTTAAATCCCCTACCTCAATGTCGCATTAACAACGCAATCAAACCAACCAGCAGCCTTGGTGACGTTTTTCCTATGAGTTCCCTTCCTCTGGCAACAGCACAACAGCTCGGAACCTATGTAGCAGCACCAGAATCATCAAGAGCAGCTCCAGAAATTGGTTCTTAGCGACTCCAATGGCAGCAACAGTGACAAGGTTAAATGGCCTCCTCTTCTTTCTGGTCTTGGATCCCAGTGGCAAAGGCTCCAACAACTCTGAAACTTGAAGTAGAGGCAGAACAGAGCTAGAATAGCAGGGGCGATCTTGAACCCAACAAACAGCAGCGGCAGTGGTGTTTTCTCAGATTTTAGAAACCAGAAGCAGCAGCAAAACAACGACTCCTTCCCTTGATTCTTGCGACGTTCCTCATCTCTGTACACACAGTAGCAACAGCTTCCTCCGATGGCACTAAGGCACGACGGCGACGGAAGACACGGCGGCACAACTTCACGCAGTGGGTCGCACTCCTCCTTGCGTCACTGAGTCACGTCCTCCTTCCTGAACGTCACGTGTTCTCTCTCTCTGCTGGTCCTTGACGGCGATGGCTCCAAGGGAGATGACAAGCAAGGACGGCGGTGGCTCCTCGTGGTGGTCGCCCTCCTCTGTTTGGCGACGTCAGTGGCAGGACGGGCTTGGTGGGAGGCAGAACGACGATTGGGCAGCGACGATCGGCGTGGCTTCGACGGCGAGCAAGACGCGGCTGGGTGTCAGAGTGCGGTGGCGGCGCTGCTCCTCCCTCTTCTTCGCTGGCGCTCTCTCTTCCTGTCTTCTCCATATGTGTGCGTGCGTGTGTATAGTGAGGAAATGAGTGTGAGTTCGTTGGTGAGGCTGAGAGTGAGAGAGGTAAGTCTCTGTGTGTGTCATGTGGTGAGGGTAACAGCGCTGACTTGGGGATTAAGGGTGGGTATGTTAGCTGAAGAGGGTGAAAGAGGGGTGGGGTGCGGCTGAGGCAGAGGGAAGCTAGGGTTAGGGTTTCTCAATTAATTTGGGAATTAGGGTTTCTGAATGAATTTGGAAATTTAGGAATTAGGGATTTTATAAAGTAATATGGATAGATATGAATAGATATTTTGATAAAATTGAATAGTAGAGTAATTTTAGAATCAAATATACTAAAACTTCATTTAATTATCTTTAGTAAAATAATTTTCCTAAAATAAAATTATCAACAAATAAAATAAATCACAAATAACTAATTAGTTGATTTTCAAAAACTAGGGTTGTTACACATTCCTTCCTTGGTAACGGCGCTAAAAACTCAATACGCACGTTCATGTTCTTAATTCTGTTTCACAACTTCGTACAACTAACCAGCAAGTGCACTGGATCGTCCAAGTAATAAACCTTACATGAGTAAGGGTCGATCCCACGGAGATTGTCGGCTTGAAGCAAGCTATGGTCACCTTGAAAATCTCAGTCAGGCAGATTCAAATGTATTAAGAGATTATAGTGTACTAAAAGATAATTAAAATAGGATAGAGATACTTATGTAAATCATTGGTGAGAATTTCAGATAAGCGTATAGAGATGCTTTCGTTCCTCTGAACCTCTGCTTTCCTGCTGTCTTCATCCAATCAGTCCTACTCCTTTCCATGGCAAGCTGTATGTTAGGCATCACCGTTGTCAATGGCCACCTGTCCTCTCAGTGAAAATGGTCCAATGCGCTGTCACTGCATGGCTAATCATCTGTCGGTTCTCGATCATACTGGAATAGGATTTACTATCCTTTTGCGTCTGTCACTACGCCCAGCACTCGCAAGTTTGAAGCTCTTCACAGTCATTCAATCCCTGAATCCTACTCGGAATACCACAGACAAGGTTTAGACTTTTTAGATTCTCAAGAATGGCCATCCATGGGTTCTAACTTATACCACGAAGATACTAATAACTCGGACTCGGTCCCCTGTATTAGATATCCAAGAGATACTCATTCTAGCTTGTTTGCATGTAGAACGGAAGTGTTTGTCAGGCACGCGTTCATAAGTGAGAATGATGATGAGCGTCACATAATCATCACATTCATCATGTTCTTGGGTGCGAATGAACATCTTAGAAGCGGAATAAGTTGAATTGAATAGAAAAATAGTAGTACTTTGTATTAATTTATGAGGAACAGCAAAGCTCTACACTTTAATCTATGGAGTGTAGAAACTCTACCGTGGAAAATACATAAGTGATAAGGTCCAGGCATGGCCGAATGGCCAGCCCTCCCAAAAGTCTAAGATAGCATAAAACTAATCAAAGATCTGATCCGAAGATGTAAATACAATAGTAAAAAGTCCTATTTATACTAAACTAGTTACTAGGGTTTACAGAATGAGTAATTAATGCAGAAATCCACTTCTGGGGCCCACTTGGTGTGTGCTTGGGCTGAGCATTGAGCTTTACATGTGTAGAGGCTTCTCTTGGAGTTAAACGCCAGTTGTAACATGTTTCTGGCGTTTAACTCCACTTTGCAACCTATTTCTGGCGTTTGACTCCAGAATGCAGCATGGAACTGGCGTTCAAAGCCAAATTACGTCGTCTATCCTTAATCAAAGTATGGACTATTATATATTGCTGGAAAGCCCTGGATGTCTACGTTCCAACGCAATTGAGAGCGCGCTATTTGGAGTTCTGTAGCTCCAGAAAATCCACTTTGAGTGCAGGGAGGTCAGAATCCAACAGCATCTGCAGTCCTTCTTCAACCTCTGAATCTGATTTTTGCTCAAGTCCCTCAATTTCAGCCAGAAAATACCTGAAATTACAGAAAAACACACAAAATCATAGTAAAGTCCAGAAATGTGAATTTAGCATAAAAACTAATAAAAACATCCCTAAAAGTAACTAGATCCTACTAAAAATAAACTAAAAACAATGCCAAAAAGCGTATAAATTATCCGCTAATCACAACACCAAACTTAAATTGTTGCTTGTTCCCAAGCAACTGAAAATCAAATAGAATAAAAAGAAGAGAATATACTATAAATTCCAAACTATCAATGAAACTTAGCTCCAATCAGATGAGCGGGACTTGTAGCTTTTTGCCTCTTGAATAGTTTTGGCATCTTACTTTATCCATTGAAGTTCAGAATGATTGGCATCTATAGGAACTTAGAATTCAGATAGTGTTATTGATTCTCCTAGTTCAGTATGTTGATTCTTGAACACAGTTACTTTATGAGTCTTGGCCGTGGCCCTAGGCACTTTATTTTCCAGTATTACCACCGGATACATAAATGCCACAGACACATAACTGGGTGAACCTTTTCAGATTGTGACTCAGCTTTGCTAAACTCCCCAATTAGAGGTGTCCAGGATTCTTAAGCACACTCTTATTTTTTCTTTGGATCTTGACTTTAACCGCTCAGTCTCAAGTTTTCACTTGACACCTTCACGCCACAAGCACATGGTTAGGGACAGCTTGGTTTAGCCGCTTAGGCAAGGATTTTATTCCTTTAGGCCCTCCTATCCACTGATGCTCAAAGCCTTGGATCCTTTTTTATTTACCCTTGTCTTTTGGTTTTAAGGACTACTGGCTTTTTCTGTCTGCTTTTTCTTTTTTCTTTCTCTCTTTTTTTTCGCCATTTTTTTTCTGCAAGCTTTGTATTCACTGCTTTTTCTTGCTTCAAGAATCATTTTTATGATTTTTTAGATTATCAAATAACATGTCTCCTATTCATCATTCTTTCAAGAGCCAACATATTTAGCATTCATAAACAACAACTTCAAAAGACATATGCACTGTTCAAGCATTCATTCAGAAAACAAAAAGTATTATAACCACATCAATATAATTAAACTAAATTCAAGGATAAATTCGAAACTCATGTACTTCTTGTTCTTTTGAATTAGAAACATTTTTCATTTAGAGAGGTGGAGGATTCATGGAATTATTCATAGCCTTAAGACATAGTTACTAAATACTAATGATCATGAAGTAGAGACACAAAACATAGATAAACATTTAACATAAAGAAAACGAAAAACAGAAGAAATTTAAGAACAAGGAATGAGTTCACCTTAGTGATGGTGGCGTTTTCTTCTTAAAGAACCAATGATGTCCTTGAGCTCTTCTATGTCTCTTCCTTGTCTTTGTTGCTCCTCCCTCATTGCTCTTTGATCTTCTCTAATTTCATGGAGAATGATGGAGTGCTCTTGATGTTCCGCCTTAATTGATTCATGTTGTGACTCAAATCTTCAAGAGAAGTGTTGAGTTGTTCCCAATAGTTGTTGGGAGGAAAGTGCATCCCTTGAGGTATCTCAGGGATTTCTTGATGATGAGCTTACTCATGCATCTCTTGAACTCCATGAATGGGCTCTCTTGTTTGCTCCATCCTTTTCTTAGTGATGGGCTTCTCCTCCTCAATGGGGATGTCTCCTTCTATAAAAGCTCCAGCTGAGTAACATAGATGGCAAATAAGATAAGGAAAAGCTAGCCTTGCCAAGGTAGAGGGCTTTTCGGCTATTTTGTAGAATTCAAGGGAGATAACTTCATAAACTTCTACTTCCTCTCCAATCATGATGCTATGAATCATGATGGCCCGGTCTATAGTAACTTCAGACCGGTTGCTAGTGGGAATGATGGAGCGTTGGATGAACTCCAACCATCCTCTAGCTATAGGCTTGAGGTCCAGTATTCTTAATTGAACCGGTTTGCCTTTGGAGTCTCTTTTCCATTGAGCTCCTTCCACACATATGTCCATAAGGACTTGGTCCAACCTTTGATTGAAGTTGACCCTTCTAGTGTAGGGGCGTGCATCTCCTTGCATCAAGGGCAAGTTGAATGCCAACCTCACATTCTCCGGACTAAAGTCTATGTATTTCCCCAGAACCATTGTAAGGTAATTCTTTGGGTTCGGGTTCTTACTTTGATCATGGTTCCTAGTGATCCATGCATTGGCATAGAACTCTTGAACCATTAAGATTTCGACTTGTTGAATGGGGTTGGTTAGAACTTTCCAACCTCTTCTTTGAATTTCATGTCGGATCTCCGGATACTCATTTTTCTTGAGTTTGAAAGGGACCTCAGGGATCACCTTCTTCTTGGCCATAACATCATAGAAGTGGTCTTGATGGGCTTTGGAGATGAACCTTTCCATCTCCCATGACTCGGAGGTGGAAGCTTTTGTCTTCCCTTTCCCTTTTCTAGAGGTTTCTCCGGTCTTAGGTGCCATCAATGGTAATGGAAAAACAAAAAAGCTATGCTTTTACCACACCAAACTTAGAATATTGCTCGCCCTCGAGAAAGAGAAGAAAGAATAAATGAAGAAGAAGAAGATATGGAGGAGAGGGAGAGAGGGTTGTGTTTCGGCCAAGGAGGAGAAGAGAGGGTTGTGTTGTATAAAAAAGAAGAAGAATGGAGGGATTTATATAGTGAAGGGAGAGGGGGTAGGTTCGGCCATATTGGGAGGGTTTGGGTGGGAAAGAGATTTTGAATTTTGAAGGTAGGTGGGGTTTATGGCGAAGGGTGGATGGATGTGAGTGGTGGAGAGGTGATGGGGAAGCGAGATTGAGGTGATTGGTGAAGGGTTTTTGGGGAAGAGTGTTTATGGGATTGTGTGAAGAGGGGAGAAGGTGAATGGAGGTAGGTGAGGATCTTGTGGGGTGATGTCAGGGCATCTTGGCCAGTTTCACTAACCTTTTCTTTACTGTTTTTAGGATAGTTTCATGCATTCCCTTAGGAAATAAGCTAGTTTTGGGTAGATATTTACTTACACCTTGATTCAAGCATACCTTGTGCATTTTACATTATTTCATGAGGATTTTGCATGAGTTTAGTGACAAATTATATGCTGCATTGCCCATGACTTGGACTAGAACTTTGATGCGCTCTATTGCTTGATTTCAGGACCAAAGGAATTAAGGAATGGGAGGTAACTTGCAAAGTTAATGAGAAAAGTGATTGCCAATAACGCTCTCGAAGCCATTATTGACCACGTTAAGAATCACGTTAACTAAGTTAACGAGAACTCTAACGTGGAGAGGGGAAGTTGAGCCAACGTTAGTGACACTTAACATTGTCACTAATGTTGGCAAATGCTCATAAGTGGCCACGTTAGAGTCCCCGTTAACTTAGTTAACGTGGCCTCTAACGTTAGAAGGGGGGAGAAATGCCAACGTTAGTGACATTCAACATTGTCACTAACGTTGGGGATGGCTAAGCATGGCCACGTTAGAAGCCACATTAACCTAGTTAACGTGGACTCTAACGTGAGACATAGGGGCACCTTGGAACGTTAGTGACAATGTTGAGTGTCACTAACATTCTCGATGGATGGCAAGCCCACGTTAAAGAGCCATGTTAATGAAGTTAACGTGGGCTCTAACGTGGGAACAAAGGGGGCTTTTCAAAGTTATTGGGAATGTTAAGTCTCAATAACGTGTGCGAAGGACTTAGAGGCAACGTTAGTGGCAACGTTTGTGCCACTAACGTTGAAGTTAACGTGGCTTTTACTTAGGAACGTTAGTGAGAAAGTTGATTGTCACTAACGTTCTCGAACTCATATTTTCACTAAACATTAACACCCCTAACGTCCTGAGCTAAAGTCTCTGCCCACTTCACATTTTTTCTCTGCAAGTAAAGCCAAGCCCAAATGAAGAAGAGAACTGCTTCAAACTCAAAATTCAAAGGCCCAAGACTTGAAGAGCCAACTAGAAGCTGAGAAAAGTAGTATATATAGGAGTAGCTTTGAATTGTTTAGGAGTTCTGGAAGTTGGGGGAAAAAAGAACTACTCTCTGTATTTTACCTTCTCTGCATTTTCTATTTTTATGATGTATTCTCCATTTTTGTTTTCATTATCTAGAGCTATGAACAACTAAACCCCTTTCATTGGGTTAGGGAGCTCTGTTGTAGTTTGATGGATCAATACTAATTTTCATTATTCTTATTCTATCTTTTCTCTTGATTTTACTTGAAAGCTTTCGATCTTCATCCAATTGGGTAGTTATCTTGGAAAAGAAGCTATTCAAACTTGGATCTCTTCTGAACCTTGAAAGAGGAATGAAGAGATCAAGCTAGAAATGCTTTCTCATGCTGGACCAAATTGGGTTTGGATGGGTATGTGACTATAACCCTCTCAATACATGATTTGGGAAATGCATGTGGTATAATCAGTGACCATACTTCATCTCTTCTCATGAGCAAAACCACCCAAACTTTGGGTGGGGAAGTCAGCAAGATCAAAACCAAGACCAGAGACGTTACAACTCCAACAACAATGCAGCTCACCAACAATTCACACAGAGGACATCTCAACACCCCCACAATAACACTTCTCCACACGCTTATCAAAACCAAAACAGCACATCTGCTCCGAATCAACCATCAATTGATGACAAGCTCTCTAAGATTGAAACCTTACTTGAAGGAATATGTCAAGAGATTCAAGAAAATAAGGTGTTCAAAGAGGAGGTGCGAGCTAATATTAAGAACCAGGGAGAGACCATTAGGAAGCTGGAATTCCAGGTGGGATGTTTAGCTGAGAAGATTCCCAAACCTACCGATAGCTTCCCAAGTGACACGGAGAAAAACCCCAAAGGAGAAGCAAAGAAAGTAAGATGGGAAGATTGCAAAATGGTCACTACAAGTGATCAAGAGACTGAAGACAAGAATGGCAAACCTTTCAAACAACCTGATGACAACTCAACAAAGGAGGAGGATAGAGATCACCAAGAACCAAAAATCTCACAACAAGAGCTGCTGAAGCTCTATGCACCCTTCCCTCAACTGCTCAATGGTGCTGTGGGAAAGAGAATATACTCAAGGTTCCTAGACTTGTTTGCATCTCTGCATGTAAACATACCATTCATCAAGGCAATTCAACAAATGCCTGCATTCATCAAGTATATAAAGGAACTTCTTCCCAGGAAAAGCTCACTCAAAGGAGGCCAGACTATAGTGATGAACAAGGAATGTAGTGCCCTTATTCAACCTGAGTTGCCTACAAAAAGAAGAGACCCAGGGAGTTTTCACATCCCTTGTGCCATAGGTGAAACTATGTTCGATAGAGCACTATGTGATTTGGGGGCCAGCATCAACTTACTGCCCTTATCCCTGGTGAAGAGGCAGCAGATCAATGAGATAATGCCCACAGATGTAATCATCAGACTGGCTGACAAAACTCAAAAGCAAGCAATAGGAGTTGTGGAAAATATGTTGCTAAAGGTTGGGAAATACTTTCTCCCAACAAACTTTGTCATCCTAGACATGGAAGAGAGTCACACTCACCCAATCATATTGGGAAGACCATTCCTAGCTACGGCCAGAGCACTTATCGATGTAGAGAAAGGGGAGCTAATATTGAGAATCCATGATGAACGACTTAGCTTCAATGTTTTCAAACTCTCACAAGAAACAGATCAAGAGGACAAGGAACTAAGCACAAATGATAATGAGACACTGAAAGAGGAGACAAGCACTGAACCACAGCCAGTTCATTCTGAGATCCCCTTAATTGATAAACAAGGAAAACAGCAATTGCCACAGCTCAAGGAAAAGTTGGAGGAACCTAAACCTCTAGAGGCAGGTGAAGACAGCATCACAACTCCTTTAGAAAAAGAGGTCACCAAGGGGAAGGCAACCTCAAAAGAAAAAAAGAAGAAGGTACCAAGGAGGTGGAGGAACAAGAAGATCCCTACGGAAGACTTCTCTCTAGGGGATAGAGTTGTCTCAGCTTACTTCCCAGATATTCCCCCTAATCTCCCCACTATAGCATCTCAGTTACCTAAGGTCTTCACTATCAACAGAGTTCTTTCCCTGGAACATGTGGAGATCATTGATCCAACCAATGGATATAAGTCCACAGCAAGAGGGGAGGACTTTCAGCACTACCAACCACCCTGATGAGGGAAAAACGTCAAGCTAGTGACGCTAAAGAAGTGCTTCATGGGAGGCAACCCATGATTTATATGTTTTTAAAATAGTGAATAAATCAATGTTTATGAATTTCAACCCAAACTTGACAAACACTTGGTGAAATCTTTATCATGCAGTATATAGTGAAGAACAAGTTTGGTGTTCAAAGCAGAACTCTTGGAGCTTTGAACAAAACTTTTCATCACAGTGCTCCAAACTAAGTTTGGTGTCACCCCAAGGTGCCATCAATCTACCTATAAGGATACACAAGTAGTTGGCTAGTTGAAATTCATAAATATACAAACTCTTTTTCTTCTCTTTATTATTCTAGCCGTAGAGTTGATTTTTATGATATTAATTTCCTTATTTTAAATCTTTATAGGAAAAAGGAAAAGAGCATTGAAGGGGATTGATTGGACAATTAAATAGGGGGAGATTCCGCCACTTAATGAAGAACACTACACACATGTCTCAAGAGGGAACGCATGGGGAAACGTTGCCATGCAACATTGGAGAAGGAAGACCCTTGAAGACCGAACCAATCACTCTCATTAAGTGATGATCCTTGTCCTTCCTTCATACACAACCCCAACCGTCCATCAAGCAACAATCCTTGCAATCCACACCTTCCATCCACTCATGATCTCCCTATATAAGTGAACCTTAGTGCATGCTCATTCCTCACACTCAAATTCCCACGCTCCACACTTCATACTTTCGGCTTGCTCAACCCCCTTCATCACACTCTGTCCTAGCCAACCTATTCCTCATCTATCCATATCCTCCAACCCCCCCTCAAAACAGCAACTCAATTCATGGCCTCATCAAGCTCAAAGAGGCAAAAGAGGAAGGAGCCCATGGAGAGTGTTCCTTTCAATGAGAAGAGATTCAAAACTACCTTTCATGAACGTGAATTTGAATGGATAAGGGCCAGAAAGATATTGCCAGAGTTAATCTTCCAAATCAATGCAAATGAGTCACCACAAATTCTGGAAAAAATCGAACAGAGGGGGTGGCAATTGCTCACAAGTCCAGAGGGGAAGATCAATGGAAACCTCATCAAAGAATTTTATGCAAATGTAGTAAGAGAAGATAAAACCAAGGCCCCAACCTTCAAAAGTTACGTGAGAGGAAAGGAGGTGGACTTCAGCCCAAATGCCATAACAAGAGCTCCTCACCTGAAATCACCTCATTTTGATGAGGACAGTTATCAGACAAGGATAAATAGAAGCCCTGATAATGATGAGCTCTCAGAGATAGTGTCAGACATCTGTGTTATAGCAGCTGATTGGGAGAGGTACACAGATGGGAGACCCAAATTCATCAAGAGGGGAGACCTGAGCCCTAAAGCCAAGGGGTGGTTTGAACTCGTAAGGAGGTCCATTCTACCAGCTGCAAATAATTCAGAGGTAAACATCAATCGAGCTACTATGGTGCATTGCTTAATACAGGATGGGGAAATCAATGTGAATGAGCTCATCGCCGAGGGGATTCAACATTCGGCTGAGAAGGTTGATTCAGGTGCCAGGCTTTGGTACCCCAGCACCATTCTCCGCTTATGCAACAAGGCCAAGGTAGTATTTGAGGACAGCAATCCAGACTGGGTGAACCCAGGGAGGCCAGTTACACTCGAGCGATTGGTTTATACTACACCTGCTCAGCAACAAAGAAGACCACAAATAGGGAAACCAAAAGCAAAAGAAAGAGTTCACCAAGAGGAACCTCATCAGGAAGAATATCAACAAGGAGAGTATTATGATCCAGCCAACTTGAACATGAGTCACCTTCTAAGAGCCATTGAGGATCTGGGGATGAGACATATGGTTGGACAAGAGTAAATACTGAACCTTCAATCCAACTGGCTGAGCCAACAGGAAGCATGGCAAAAACAACAAATAGAGCAGCAGCAGAAACACTACTCCCAGTTCACTCAAGCTATCAACCAAGTGAATGAGAGGCAAGAGCTTCGAGAGAAGCACTTGCAAGAACTCAACCAGCGGCAAATAGCCCAAATGAAAACTTTCAATGAGTTCAGTGTACTCAATGAAGGAAGGCAACTACATAGGGAGGAGTTCTATGTAAACACTCAAGCCAAGTTGAATTACATGTCTAATCAATTGCATCATCTCCACTATGCCATTCCCACATATGATGAGGTCCAAAAAGAATTAGTAGAGCAAGAAGAAGGGAAGGTGAAATAGCAGAAAGAAGCACTAAAGAAGAAGATGGAAGATACTGGCTTCTCGAAGAAACTGCTTGGAAAAGGCAATGGAAGTGGAAGTACAAGCACTCAAGAGAGACACAATGAGGACAAGCAAGGATGGGAGCATGGGCATCCACATAATAAGGCTAGGCACCAATGGTTTTGTTCTTAAGATATGTGTCTGTGGTGTTCTGTGTGAGGGATCTACTTGGATGAATAAGCTCTTAGGGGTGCTTTATCACTTGGTAACTTGGGTTAACTAACCCAGGATTATCAGCTGAAAGTCCATTATCAAGAGTAACCCTCGCCACAGAGCATTTAGTAACCCAAAGAGGTGCTGGACACCAAGGTCTCAAGAAAAGAAAATAAATAAACTATGTGCCTGTGGTGTGTATGTATGGGGGAGAGACTTGAAGGAGTAAGTCCTTAGGGGTGCTTCAACACCTAGCACCTTGAACCAACTGGTTCGGGAGTGTTGGCTGAAAGCTTATCTTAAAAAGTTGCCCCCTTACAGAGCACTTAGCCTAAGAACACCAATAAGCTCTGAAATGACAATAAAGGGATCAATGAATAAAAGTCTCATGGGATGTAAGCAAAGTGAGAGTTTTAGGACATGATAAAGGTCTGAAAGCTAGTAAAGGAATGAACCTAAGTTGCTATGCATGAAACCACCATAAAATCAGTGATATGACTTCCACATGAATGACTCATTGCTCTTGGCATTCCATTCATCATTCTCTTGTTCCAGTACTTGCTTAGGGACAAGCAAGCTTTAAATTTGGTGTTGTGATGCCAGGGCATCTTGGCCAGTTTCACTGACCTTTTCTTTACTGTTTATAGGACAGTTTCATGCATTCCCTTAGGAAATAAGCTAGTTTTGGGTAGATATTCACTTACACCTTAATTCAAGCATACATTGTGCATTTTACATTATTTCATGAGGATTTTGCATGAGTTTAGTGACAAATTATATGCTGCATTGCCCATGACTTGGACTAGAACTTTGATGCGCTCTATTGCTTGATTTCAGGACCAAAGGAAACAAGGAATGGGAGGTAACTTGCAAAGTTAATGAGAAAAGTGATTGCCAATAACTCTCTCGAAGCCATCATTGACCACGTTAAGAGTCACGTTAACTAAGTTAACGAGAACTCTAATGTGGAGAGGGGAAGTTGAGCCAACGTTAGTGACACTTAACATTGTCACTAACATTGGCAAATGCTCATAAGTGGCCACGTTAGAGTCCACGTTAACTTAGTTAACGTGGCCTCTAACGTTAGAAGGGGGGAGAAACGCCAACGTTAGTGACATTCAACATTGTCACTAACGTTGGCCTAAGGAGAAATATACCACGTTAACTCCCACGTTAACTTGGTTAACATGGGAGCTAACGTAAGAAGCAAGAGTGGTCGACAACGTTAGTGACACCCAACATTGTCACTAACGTTGGAAGCAACCACACAACCCCCCAAGGAGCCACATTAAACTCCACGTTAACTTAGTTAACGTGGAAGCTAACGTTGATGAGGGAAAGAATGGCCAACGTTAGTGACACTCAACAATGTCAGTAACGTTGGGGATGGCTAAGCATGGCCACATTAGAAGCCACATTAACCTAATTAACGTGGACTCTAACGTGAGACATAGGGCACCTTGGAACGTTAGTGACAATGTTGAGTGTCACTAACGTTCTCGAACGATGGCAAGCCCACGTTAAAGAGCCACGTTAACGAAGGGAACAAAGGGGGCTTTTCAAAGTTATTGGGAATGTTAAGTCTCAATAACGTGTGCGAAGGACTTAGAGGCAACTTTAGTGGCAACGTTTGTGCCACTAACGTTAAAGTTAACGTGGCTTTTACTTAGGAACGTTAGTGAGAAAGTTGATTGTCACTAACGTTCTCGAACTCATATTTTCACTAAACGTTAACACCCCTAACGTCCTGAGCTAAAGTTTCTGCCCACTTCACATTTTCTCTCTGCAAGTAAAGCCAAGCCCAAATGAAGAAGAGAACTGCTTCAAACTCAAAATCCAAAGGCCCAAGACTTGAAGAGCCAACTAGAAGCTGAGAAAAGTAGTATATATATGAGTAGCTTTGAATTGTTTAGGAGTTCTGGAAGTTGGGGGAAAAGAGAACTACTCTCTGTATTTTACCTTCTCTGCATTTTCTAGTTTTATGATGTATTCTCCATCGCCATTTACTTTTATGAGCAAATCCCCCATTCCCATTTACAATTCTGTAATTTATTTTCAGTCATTTACTTCCAGTCCTTTAATTCTAGCATTTACTTTTCTGTTATTTACCCGCCATTTTATTTTCTGCAACTCTCAACCCAAATTCTGGATTCGCTCAACTAGAACATTCTTCTAATTAAAGTTGCTTGATCAATCAATCCCTGTGGGATTCGACCTCACTCTATTGTGAGTTTTTACTTGACGACAAATTCGGTACACTTGCCGAAGGAAATTTGTTGAGAGACAGTTTCCACCCTTATCATGGGGTCCACAGATCCTGAGATGATCCTGTGGGGTCCACAGATCCTGAGGTGTCAAGGATTTACATTCCTGCACCAATTAGGCGTGTAAAACACCTTTGCATGCAATTCTCGTTCTTAAACGCCGAAGTGATGCTTGTTCTGGGCGTTCAACGCCCATGTGCAGCATGTTTCTGGCGTTGAACGCCAGCCAGATGCTCCTTACTGGCGTTTAAATGCCAGTAAGCCCTTCCTCTAGGGTGTGATTTTTCTTCTGCTGTTTTTGATTTTGTTTTTAATTTTAGTATTTTTTTCATAACTCCACATGATCGTGAACCTAATAAAACATAAAAAATCAATAAAAGAAAAAATAAAATTAAATAAATAAAAATTGGGTTGCCTCCCAATATGCGCTTCTTTAATGTCAATAGTTTGACAGTGGGCTCTCAAGGAGCCACACAGGTGATCAGGTCAATTTTGTAGACTCCCAACACCAAACTTAGAGTTTGGATGTGGGGATTCAACACCAAACTTAGAGTTTGATTGTGGGAGCTTTGTTTGACTTTGTACTGAGAGAAGCTTTTCATGCTTCCTCTCCATTGTTACAGAAGGATAGCCTTGGGCCTTAAACACAAGGTAGTCCCCATTCAATTGAAGGACTAACTCTCCTCTGTTAACATCTATCACAGCTCCTGCTATGGCTAGGAAGGGTCTTCCAAGGATGATGCATTCATCCTCCTCCTTCCTTGTGTCTAAGATTATGAAATCAGCAGGGATGTAAAGGCCTTCAACCTTTACTAACACGTCCTCTACTAATCCATAAGCTTGTCTTACTGACTTGTCTGCCAATTGTAATAAGAATATGGCAGGCTGTACCTCAATGATTGATGCACATAGAACACGTTTAACCTCCAGTTTGAGGTCAAACTGGAGGTTAAACGTGGAAGCTTAGAATGGTAGCCCTGGAGGTGTCGAACACGTTTAACCTCCAGTTTGAGGTCAAACTGGAGGTTAAACGTGGAAATGGAGAGAGCAACCCTGGAGGAGAAAGGCTGTCGAACACGTTTAAGCTCCAGTTTGAGGTCAAACTGGAGCTTAAACGTGGAAATGGCTCCCTGGTGCTATTCCCACTTCTGGATTGTTGTAATTTATCTTCTCTTAGTTTTCTCTTCAGAGTCCTTTCAGGTTCTGGATCAGCTTCAACAAGAATGCCCTTTTTCTTGTTCCTGCTCATATGAAAGAGAAGAGAACAAGAAAAGAAGAGGAATCCTCTATGTTATAGTAAAGAGGTTCCTTATTGTTAGTAGAAGAAGAAAGGGAATTAGAGTGAAGAAGAATGGATAATCCAAACACAAGGGTGATGATAGGAGCAGAGATATGAAATGAAGAGAAGAGTTAGTAAGTAATTAAATAAATAGAAAGAGATGAGAGAAAGAAGTTTTCAAAAATAATTTTTGAAAAGGAGTTGATGATTTTCAAAAATTAAAGGGGAAATAAAATTAAAATTAAAATTTAAAATAATTAATTAATTAAAAAGAATTTTTGAAAAAGAGGGAGGTATTTTCGAAAATTAGAGAGGGAAGAGTAGTTAGGTGGTTTTGAAAAAGATAAGAAGTAAACAAAAAGTCAATTAGTTAGTTGAAAAAGATTTGAAAATCAATTTTGAAAGGATAAGAAGATAAGAAGTTAGAGAAGATATTTTAAAATCAAATTTTTGAAAAAATATGATTTAAAAAGATATGATAGAAATATATGATTAAAAAGATATAATTAAAAAGATTTAATTTTTTAAGATTAAAATTGATTACTTGACTAACAAGAAACTAAAAGATAAGATTCTAAAATTTAAAGATTGAACTTTTCTTAAGAAGAAAGTAACAAACTTCAAATTTTTGAACTAATCACATTACTTGTTTGTTAAGTTTCGAAAAATTTGAAATAAAATTAAGAAAAAGATTTTGAAAATAATTTTTTTAAAATTTTCGAAAATCATAAAAAAAAACTGAAGAAGATTTGATTTTTGAAAAAGTTTTGAAAAAGATAAGATTTTTAAAATTGAAATTTTGATTTGACTCATAAGAAACAACTAGATTTTAAATATTTTTGAAAAAGTCAATCCAAATTTTCGAAATTTTGAGATAAAAAAAAGAAAAGATTTTTTTTATTTTTAAATTTTTAATGATGAGAGAGAAAAACACAATTATGACCCAAAACATGAAAATTATGAATCAAAACAAGAAAAATATGCAAGAACATTTTGAAAGCAAAGATGAACACCAAGAACACTTTGAATGTCAAGATGAACACCAAGAACTTGTTTTTGAAAAATTTTCAAGAAAAGAAGACATGCAAGACACCAAACTTAAAAATTTTTATTCTTGAGACATTAACAAATTGAAAATGCAAATGAAAAACAAGAAAAGACACAAAACAATAAAACATCAAGATCAAACAAGAAGACTTACCAAGAACAACTTGAAGATCATGAAGAACACTATGAATGCATGAATTTTCAAAAAATGCATAAATTTTTAGAAAAAATGCAATTGACACCAAACTTAAAAATTGACTCAAGACTCAAACAAGAAACACAAAATAATTTTTTATTTTTATGATTTTATATATTTTTTTTGTATTTTATTTTACTTTTTTCGAAAACATATAGGAAAAAGGAAGTAATGAATTCAAAGTCCTCAATCAAGATTCCAGAAATCATACTAGCTTAGTCTAAAGCTTGATGGCCAGCCAAGATTCAACATACCATATTGAAACTTTAGAATTCATTCTTAAAAATTTAGAATTATTTTCGAAAAGAAAAGGAAAAAAAAATTTTTTTTTGAAAGATTTTTGAAGAATTTTTGAAAATAAATCAAAAAGAAAATTACCTAATCTGAGCAACAAGATGAACCGTCAGTTGTCCAAACACGAACAATCCCCGGCAACGACGCCAAAAACTTGATGTGCGAAATCGTGATCATTCCTTCCTTGGTAATAGCGCTAAAAGCTCAATACGCACATTCATGTTCTTAATTCTGTTTCACAACTTCGTACAACTAACCAGCAAGTGCACTGGGTCGTCCAAGTAATAAACCTTACGTGAGTAAGGGTCGATCCCACGGAGATTGTCGGCTTGAAGCAAGCTATGGTCACCTTATAAATCTCAGTCAGGCGGATTCAAATGTATTAAGAGATTATAGTGTACTAAAAGATAATTAAAATAGGATAGAGATACTTATGTAAATCATTGGTGAGAATTTCAGATAAGCGTATAGAGATGCTTTCGTTCCTCTGAACCTCTGCTTTCCTGCTGTCTTCATCCAATCAGTCCTACTCCTTTCCATGGCAAGCTGTATGTTAGGCATCACCATTGTCAATGGCCACCTGTCCTCTCAGTGAAAATGGTCCAATGCGCTGTCACTGCATGGCTAATCATCTGTCGGTTCTCAATCATACTGGAATAGGATTTACTATCCTTTTGCGTCTGTCACTACGCCCATCACTCGCGAGTTTGAAGCTCGTCACAGTCATTCAATCTCTGAATCCTACTCAGAATAGCACAGACAAGGTTTAGACTTTTCGGATTCTCAAGAATGGCCGTCCATGGGTTCTATCTTATACCACAAAGATACTAATAACTCGGACTCAGTCCCCTGTATTAGATATCCAAGAGATACTCATTCTAGCTTGTTTGCATGTAGAACGGAAGCGTTTGTCAAGCACGCATTCATAAGTCAGAATGATGATGAGTGTCACATAATCATCACATTCATCATGTTCTTGGGTGCGAATGAACATCTTAGAAGTAGAATAAGTTGAATTGAATAGAAAAACAGTAGTACTTTGTATTAATTTATGAGGAACAGCAAAGCTCTACACCTTAATCTATGGAGTGTAGAAACTCTACCGTGGAAAATACATAAGTGATAAGGTCCAGGCATGGCCGAATGGCCAGCCCACCCAAAAGTCTAAGATAGCATAAAACTAATCAAAGATCTGATCCGAAGATGTAAATACAATAGTAAAAATTCCTATTTATACTAAACTAGTTACTAGAGTTTACAGAATGAGTAATTGATGCAGAAATCCACTTCTGGGACCCACTTGGTATGTGCTTGGGCTGAGAGCTTTACACGTATAGAGGCTTCTCTTGGAGTTGAACGCCAGTTTGTAACCTGTTTCTGGCGTTTAACTCCACTTTGCAACCTGTTCTTGGCGTTTGACTCCAGAATGCAGCATGGAACTGGCGTTCAATGCCAGTTTGCATGGTCTAAACTTGGACAAAGTATAGGCTATTATATATTGATGGAAAGCCCTGGATGTCTACTTTCCAACGCAATTGAGAGCGCGCCATTTGGAGTTTTGTAGCTCTAGAAAATCTACTTTGAGTGCAGGGAGGTCAGAATCCAACAGCATCTGCAGTCCTTCTTCAACCTCTGAATTTGATTTTTGCTCAAGTCCCTCAATTTCAGCCAGAAAATACCTGAAATCACAGAAAAACACACAAACTCATAGTAAAGTCCAGAAATGTGAATTTAGCCTAAAAACTAATAAAAACATCCCTAAAAGTAACTAGATCCTACTAAAAATATACTAAAAACAATGCCAAAAAGCATATAAATTATCCGCTCATCACAGTTCCTTTAGAAGACGACCCGCGGTTTAAATACTTCGGTTATCAATTTTAAAGGGGTTTGTTACTTGTGACAACCAAAACGTTTGTACGAAAGGATTTTCTGTTGGTTTAGAAGCTATACTTACAACGCGATCATATTTTTATATTTCTTTACCGATAGAAAAACCGATCGTCAAAATGGCGCCGTTGCCGGGGAACTACAAACGTGTGCCTTATTATTGGTTATTGTAAATATTTTTCTTTTAATTGTTTATTTGTTTTTATTTTTTCCTTTTATTCCTATTAGCTACTATGAATTCTCACCCCTCTCGCTTTGAGTTTGGTTCTAAATTTGTCGAAAGGAGTGGAAGCTATAACAGGAATATGCATCAAGGTCTAAGCAATCAAAGATGGATGGAGCCAAGAGGCCCTGATCAACCCTTTAGGCAACAACACCCTCTAAGATATCATGGGCAAGGACCACTCTACAATACATACCAAGCTGATAGACATGGTGGACCCCCTTGTAATTACCAACAAGCCCCACTCTATGCTTATAGACCATCCTCTCAACGTAGCTTTGAACCACCACACTCACAAGTTCCTTTTCACTATTCACCACCGTATGACCCTTATCCATCACAATCCCAATCCAATTACTCCTAAAAACCACCACATTCTTATTTTGAACCCTCTATCCCAACCAATGAATCCTCATACCCACCCCGACCTCTAATGAATGACAAACTTCGTGTTCTTCTTCAAGGAAAAGAAAAGATACAAAAGGGCGTACTGGAACTCACTACTGCCTTAACTGAGATGGTAAATATAATAGCTTCCCGACATCTGAGCACTCAAAGTACTCCCATGGATACATGTAGAGAATCAAAAGAAGAGCGTAGCGTGAAGGAGACACTAGAAATTTTGGTGGACAATGAGGAGCATGACTTTGTATTAGAACAAGTAGAGGAAGCCATGATAGTTGTAGAGGAAGAAGTGGTTGAAGATTTAGGAGATGCTGAACCTCCATGGGAATCGAGAACTGTAAAGGATTCTGCTGAGAAGTTAGAAATTGATGCCAAAGAGGACAATGCACAACCTCCAAAGCATATACCTTGTGAAAAATTGGACGGAACAGACCAAGAAGTTGATTCCATAGGCAGTAATGATCATGAATCAAGCTTTTCTAATCACGAACTCACATCCGCAACTGAACTCCTTGAGCCTGAAGAACCTTATCCAAGTGAATACGAAGATGATGTCGAGGTAGATTTCTCTCAACCTCCAACGTATGACTTGAGTGACGAGGAAGACATCAAAGATTTTGATCAGGACGCAGTTGCAGTTAAAAAATTTTGCAAAGAAGTGGAGGAATTCACAGAAGAATACAAGGGAGTAAAGCTTACAGAACCACTGGAAACACCTATCCCAAGGCCATTACCACCTAATACAAGCTTCAAGTGGGTATAATCCTTAACCTTTATCTTTACTTTTCCACTTGAATATGGTTTGCTTGAAACAGATGGCCAGCTTAGAGCTCTCTGCGGCTTTAAGAGTAAGAGGGAAATGGCTCGTACTCAGAGCTGGTGTACAAGCTTCAATAAGGTTCCGCGCTTCGATTCGAAGTGCAAGGATTGGTATCAAGTTCAATTGAATGGGTCTCGGAAGACGTTTGGTCATCTTGGTGAGAATACAATTTCTAAACCGCCCGGATCGAAGAATATAGATCAAGACAACGGCAGATTTAAAAGCATAGTTTGGGATCCTGGAATCTATTCTGACATTCGTCACCCCGGGAGCCTGAGAACCTGTTTGAAGCTGCTCAACAGTTTTACATGCCTAGTTTGGGACCCCGGAGGTTGTTGGCATTCCAAATATTGGTGGAGATTTCTGGATGAATTTAAGCATAAGCCACCATAACAGGAAACTCATCCAATGTCCAACTTAAGGACTTTAACTAAAAGTGCTAGGTGGGAGACAACCCACCAAGGTATGGTCGTTTCTTTTTCGATTTTACTTCGTGTTGTTTGTTTTCATATTATATTATTTTCATTGAACCTGAATATTATTCATTAGCTTTGCATACTGCATAATTGCATAATTGCATAATTGCATAAAAAAAAAGCGTGCAACGCGACCGCATTGCTAACGCCCTGCTCCGCCACTACCCCCCAGTGCCGCCGCTTCCCCACTGATGAGCGGATAATTTATACGCTTTTGGCATTGTTTTTAGTATGTTTTAGTTAGTTTTGATTATATTTTTATTAGTTTTTAAATAAAAATCACTTTTCTGGACTTTACTATGAGTTTTTGTGTTTTTCTGTGATTTCAGGTATTTTCTGGCAGAAATTGAGGGACCTGAGCAAAAATCTGATTCAGAGGCTGAAAAAGGACTGCAGATGTTGTTGGATTCTGACCTCCCTGCACTCGAAGTGGATTTTCTGGAGCTACAGAAGCCCAATTGGTGCTCTCTCAATTGCGTTGGAAAGTAGACATCCTGGGCTTTCCAACAATATATAATAGTCCATACTTTGCCCGAGATTTGATGGCCCAAACAGGCGTTCCGAATCAGCTTAAGAATTCTGGCGTCAAAACGCCAGAACTGGCACAAAAGCTGGAGTTAAACGCCTAAACTGGCACAAAAGCTGGTGTTTAACTCCAAGAAAAGTCTCTACACATGGAAGCTTCAATGCTCAGCCCAAGCACACACAAAGTGGGCCCGGAAGAAGATTTCTACATTAATTACTTATTTCTGTAAACCCTAGGCTACTAGTTCTCTATAAATAGGACCTTTTGCTATTGTATTTAGACACCTTTTATATACTTTGATAAACCTTTTCACGTTTGGGGGCTGGCCTCATGGCCATGCCTAGACCCTTTTGTTCTTATGTATTTTCAACGGTGGAGTTTCTACACACCATAGATTAAGGTGTGGAGCTCTGCTGTTCCTCATGAATTAATGCAAAGTACTACTGTTTTTCTATTCAATTCACGCCTACTTATTCTCTAAGATATTCATTCGTTCTTCAACTTGATGAATGTGATGATCCGTGACACTCATCATCATTCTCACCTATGAACATGTGCCTGACAACCACCTCTGTTCTACTAGCAATGGCTTGAATGTGTATCTCTTGGGTTTCTAATCCAAGATTGGAACCTTCGTGGTATAGGCTAGAATTATTCGCAGTCATTCTTGAGATCCGGAAAGTCTAAACCTTGTCTGTGGTATTCCGAGTAGGATCTGGGAAGGGATGACTGTGACGAGCTTCAAACTCGCGATTGTTGGGCGTGTGATAGACGCAAAAGGATCAATGGATCCTATTCCAACACGATCGAGAACCGACAGATGATTAGCCGTGCGGTGACAGCGTATTTGGAACATTTTCACTGAGAGGATGGGAAGTAGCCATTGACAACGGTGATGCCCAACATAAAGCTTTCCATGGAAGGGAGTATGAATGATTGGATGAAGGCAATAGGAAAGCAGAAGCTTAGGAGGAACAAAGCATCTTCATACACTTATCTGAAATTCTCACCAATGAATTACATAAGTATCTCTATCTTTATTTTATGTTTTATTCATCTTTTAATTATCAATCCTCCATAACCATTTGAATCTGCCTGACTGAGATTTACAAGATGACCATAGCTTGCTTCAAGCCGACAATCTCCGTGGGATCGACCCTTACTCACGTAAGGTTTATTACTTGGACGACCCAGTGCACTTTGCTGGTTAGTTGTGTGGAGTTGTGATAAAGAGTTGAGATTACAATTGTGCGTACCAAGTTGTTGGCACCATTGATGATCATAATTTCGTGCACCAATTTTTCGGTGCCGTTGCCGGGGATTGTTCGAGTTTGGACAACTGACGGCTTATCTTGTTGCTTAGATTAGGTAATTTTATTTTATGTTTAAGCTTTTTACTTTCTATTTTCGAAAAAAATTTTCAAAAATACAAAAAAAAAAATTTCTATTTTGTTCTTCAGAGTTTTTCAGAATGAATTCTAGAGTTTCATGATGATTTGTTGAAGCCTGGCTGGCTGTGAAGCCATGTCTAATCTTTTGGACCGAGGTTTCAACTTATCATCACAAGAGCTTGTTAATTTCTATCAATTTTGCTGTTGTGAGCAATGATCTGCTAAAGCTTGGCTGGCCATTGGCCATGTCTAGTATTTTGGACCGGAGCTTTCTTTGAAAGCTTGGCTGGCTAGTAAGCCATGTCTAATTCCTGGACCGGAGTTTTAGACTAGCATTGCAATGATTCCTGGAATTCTTATTAAAAATTTTGAATCCCTTTATTTTCTTTTCCACTCAATTTTCGAAAAATCACAAAAAAATTTTTATAAAACTATAAAAATAAAAAATATTCTATGTTTCTTGTTTGAGTCTAGTGTCTAATTTTAAGTTTGGTGTCAATTGCATGTCTTTATTCTTCTAATTTTCGAAAATTACATGCATTATGTTCGTCATTGATCTTCAAGATGTTCTGTGTGTTGTGTGTTTAGTTGTTTTGTATGTTTAGTTGTTTCTCACATGTATTTTTCAAATTGTTATAGTCCTTAGTATAAAAAATTTTAAGTTTGGTGCCTTGCATGCATTATGTATTTGATCTTAGTTTTCCATGTTTAATTGCATTTTGATTGTTCCTCATCAGTAAAAATCCAAAAATTTTTCAAAATTATGTCTTTTCAAGTCAATAATACAGAGAATTGAAGATTCAGAACATGCAGCAGAGGAATTACACAGAAAAAGCTGGGCGTTCAAAACGCCCAGTAAAGAAGGAAAACTGGCGTTTAAACGCTAGCCAGGGTACCTGGCTGGGCGTTAAACGCCCAAAAAGGTAGCATTTTGGGCGTTAAACGCCAAAATGGATACCATTATGGGCGTTTAACGCCAGGATGACATAAGAGGGAAGATTTTGTTTTTAATTCAAATTTTTCTCAAGTTTTCATAAGTTTTCAAAATCAAATCTTTTTAAAATCATATATTTTCAATCATATCTTTTCAAAATAAATTTCTTTCCATTTTTTTTACTATTTTCGAAAATACTTGCTAACAATTAATGATTTGATTCAAAAATTTCAAGTATGTTGCTTTCTTGTTAAGAAAGGTTTAATATCTGAATCATATCTTTTAAATTTCTTGTTAGCCAAGTCATTAATTTTAAAATCAAATCTTTCTAAATTGTTTTTCAATTATATCCTTTCAATCATATCTTTTTAAAACCATATCTTTTCAATCATATCTTCTTAATCACATCTTTTTCAAAATAATTTTGAATCATATCTTTTTTATTTCTAATTTCAAAAATCTTTTTCAAAAATCACTTAATTTCTTTCCCAACTTTAATTCTCGAAAATCATCAATCAAATTTTCAAAATTTCTTTTTATTATTTCAAAATATTTTACTTTAATTTCGAAAATTCTTCCCCTCTTCTGACATCCTTCTATTTAAAGGACTAACACTCCTCCACTATCAACAATTCGAACTATATCCCTCTTGATAAGTTCGAATTCTTCTCTTTCTACCTTCTCCTTCTATTCTTCTTTTCCTCTGACACTTCAAGGAATCTCTATACTGTGACATAGAGGATTCCATACTTTTTTGTTCTCTTCTCTTTCATATGAGCAGGAGCAAGGACAAAAGCATTCTTGTTGAGGCTGATCCTGAACCTGAAAGGACCTTGAAGAGAAAGCTGAGAGAAGCTAAAGTACAACTCTTTGTAGAGGACCTAACAGAAATTTTCAAACAAGAAGAAGCCATGGCAGTCGAAAACAATAACAATGCCAACAATGCAAGGAAGGTGCTTGGTGACTTTACTGCACCTACTCCTGACTTCTATGGGAGAAGCATCTCGATCCCTGTCATTGGAGCAAACAACTTTGAGCTTAAGCCTCAATTAGTTTCTCTGATGCAACAGAATTGCAAGTTTTATGGACTTCCAATGGAAGATCTTCATCAGTTCTTAGCTGAATTCCTGCAAATCTGTGACACTGTCAAGACCAATGGGGTTGATCCCGAGGTCTACAAGCTTATGCTCTTTCCTTTTGCTGTAAGAGACAGAGCTAGAACATGGTTGGATTCACAACCTAAGGAAAGCCTGAACTCTTGGGAAAAGCTAGTCAATGCCTTCTTGGCAAAGTTCTTTCCACCTCAAAAATTGAGTAAGTGATGAGCGGATAATTTATACGCTTTTTGGCATTGTTTTTAGTATATTTTTAGTAGGATCTAGTTACTTTTAGGGATGTTTTTATTAGTTTTTATGTTAAATTCACATTTCTGGACTTTACTACGAGTTTGTGTGTTTTTCTGTGATTTCAGGTATTTTCTGGCTGAAATTGAGGGACTTGAGCAAAAATCAGATTCAAAGGTTGGAGAAGGACTGCTGATGCTGTTGGATGCTGACCTCCCTGCACTCAAAGTGGATTTTCTGGAGCTACTGAACTCAAAATGGCGCGTTTTCAATTGCGTTGGAAAGTAGACATCCAGGGATTTCCAGTAAAATATAATAGTCCATACTTTGGCCGAGTTTAGATGATGCAAAAGGGCATTGAACGCCACTTCTACGCTGCAGTCTAGAGTTAAACGCCAGAAACACGTCACGAACCAGAGTTGAACACCAGAAACACGTTACAAACTGGCGTTCAACTCCAAGAATGACCTCTCCACGTGTAAACTTCAAGCTCAGCCCAAGCACACACCAAGTGGGCCCCGGATGTGGATTTATGCATCAATTACTTACTTCTGTAAACCCTAGTAACTAGTTTAGTATAAATAGGACTTTTTACTATTGTATTAGGGATCTTTGGAAGATCCTGGATTGTATTTTTGATCTTGTGATCACGTTTTGGGGGCTGGCCATTCGGCCATGCCTGGACCTTCATCACTTTTGTATTTTCAACGGTAGAGTTTCTGCACTCCATATATTAAGGTGTGGAGCTCTGCTGTTCCTCATGATTTAATGCAAAGTACTACTGTTTTTCTATTCAATTCAACTTATTCCACTTCTAAGATAACCATTCGCACCCAAGAACATGATGAATGTGATGATTATGTGACGCTCATCATCATTCTCACTTAAGAACGCATGCTTGACAAACACTTCCGTTCTACATGCAACCAAGCTAGAATGAGTATCTCTTAGATATCTAATACAGGGGACCGAGTCCGAGTTATTAGTATCTTCGTGGTATAAGTTAAAACCATGGATGGCCATTCCTGAGATCTGGAAAGTCTAAACCTTGTCTGTGGTATTTCGAGTAGGATCTGGGAAGGGATGGCTGTGACGAACTTCAAACTCGCGAGTGCTGGGCGTAGTGCCAGACGCAAAAGGATAGTAAATCCTATTCCAGTATGATCGAGAACCTCCAGATGATTAGCCATGCCGTGGCAGAGCATTTGGACCATTTTCACAGAGAGGATGGGATGTAGCCATTGACAACGGTGATGCCCTTACAGAAAGCTTGCCATGGAAAGGAGTAGGAATGATTGGATGAAGACAGCAGGAAAGCAGAAGTTCAGAAGAACGAAGGCATCTCTATACGCTTATCTGAAATTCTCACCAATGAATTACCTAAGTATTTCTATCTTTATTTTCCATTTATTTATTATAATTCGAAAACTCCATAACCATTTGATATCCGCCTGACTGAGATTTACAAGGTGACCATAGCTTGCTTCATACCAACAATCTCCGTGGGATCGACCCTTACTCATGTAAGGTTTTATTACTTGGACGACCCAGTGTACTTGCTGGTTAGTTGTGCAAAGTTGTGAAGTTATGTTTGGACCATGGTGTTGTGCACCAGTTATTGGCGCCATTGCCAGGGAGAGAACGAACAACAAATTTTACATCCTCAGAATAACAATTTCACATACCAAGTTTTTGGCGCCGTTGCCGGGGATTGTTCGAGTTTGGACAACTGACGGTTCATCATGTTGCTCAGATTAGGTAATTTTCTTCTTATTTTGTTTTCAAAAATTTCTCATCTGTTTTCAAAAATTATTCTAAATTTTTAAGAATAAATTCTAGTGTTTCATGAAGCATGTTGAAGATTGGCTGGCTGTAAAGCCAGGTCTAATTCTTTTGGATAGGGGCTTCCAACCATCAGCATAGAGGCAAGTTAATTTGAATATCAGCTGTTGCATGCTTGATTTATATCCTAAAGCTGACTGGCTATTAAGCCATGTCCAACCCTTTGATTGGAGCTTTGGGCTAATATTGAAAGATTCCTGGAATTCTTCTTAAAGATTTAGAATTCTTATTTTATTTTTCACATTAATTTTCAAAAAATCCAAAAACAAATATCATAAAATCATAAAAATCAAAAATATTTTGTGTTTCTTCTTTGAGTCTTGAGTCAATTTTTACGTTTGGTGTCAATTGCATTTTTTCTAAAAAATTTTATTCATTTTTCGAAAATTCATGCATTCATAGTGTTCTTCATGATCTTCAAGTTGTTCCTGGCCAGTCTTCTTGTTTGATCTTGATGTTTTCTTGTTTTGTGTCTTTTCTTATTTTTCATGTGCATTTTTGCATTCATAGTGTCTGAACATGAAAGATTTCTAAGTTTGGTGTCTTGCATGTTTTCTTTGCATTGAAAATTTTTCAAAAATATGTTCTTGATGTTCATCATGATCTTCAAAGTGTTCTTGGTGTTCATCTTGACATTCATAGCATTCTTGCATGCATTCATTGTTTTGATCCAAAACTTTCATGCATTGCATCATTTTTCATGTTTTTCTCTCTCATCATAAAAAAAATTCAAAAATCAAAAAAATATCTTTCCTTTTTTCTCTCATAAATTTCGAAAATTTGAGTTGACTTTTTCAAAACTTTTTAAAATTTAGTTGTTTTTATGAGTCAAATCAAATTTTCAATTTAAAAATCTTATCTTTTTCAAAAATTTGATTTTCAAATATCTTTTTTAACTTCTTATCTTCTTATCTTTTCAAAATTGATTTTCAAATATTTTTTCAACTAACTAATTGACTTTTTGTTTCTTTCTTATCTTTTTCAAAACTACCTAACTAACTCTCTCTCTCTAATTTTCGAAAATATCTCCCTCTTTTTCAAAAATTCTTTTTAATTAACTAATTGTTTCAATTTTTAATTTTAACTTGATTTCATTCCTAATTTTCGAAAATCACTAACCCCTTTTCAAAATTGTATTTTCGAAATCCTCTTTCTCTCTCATCTCCTTCTATTTATTTATTCATCTACTAACACTTCATCTCACACAAATTCGAACCCCCTCTTCCATCTGTGTTCGAATTTTCTCTACTTCCCTTCTTCACATTACATTCTTTTCTTCTTCTACTCACACAGGGGAACCTCTAAACCTGGGCAAAAAAGATCCCTATTATTATTATTTTTCTGTTCCCTCTTTTTCATATGAGCAGGAGCAAGGACAAGAACATTTTTGTTGAAGAGACCCTGAACTTGAAAGGACTCTGAAGAGGAAACTAAGAGAAGCTAAAATACAACAATCCAAAGATAACCTTACAGGAATTTTCGAACAAGAAGAGGATATGGCAGCCGAAAATAATAATAATGCAAGGAGGATGCTTGGTGACTTTACTGCACCTAATTCCAATTTACATGGAAGAATCATCCCCATCCCTACCATTGGAGCAAACAATTTTTAGCTGAAACCTCAATTAGTTTCTCTGATGCAGCAAAACTGCAAGTTTCATGGACTTCCATCTGAAGATCCTTTTCAGTTCTTAACTAAATTCTTGCAGATCTGTGATACTGTTATGACTAATGGAGTAGATCCTGAAGTCTACAGGCTCATGCTTTTCCCGTTTGATGTAAGAGACAGAGCTAGAGTGTGGTTGGACTCTCAACCCAAAGATAGCCTGAACTCTTGGGATAAGCACTTTGAGGCTAACGTTGGCACATGAAAATCACCCCTGGGCACTAAAAGTTTGCGCCAACGTTAGCCCCTAACTTTGAGGCTAACGTTGGCATGAAGAAAACCTCCCTGGGCACCAGAAGTTTGCGCCAACGTTAGCCCCTAACTTGGTGGCTAACGTTGGCACATGAAAATCACAAGGGGAGGAGCAAAAGTTTGCGCCAACGTTAGCCCCTAACTTGGTGGCTAACGTTGGCGCCACAAGTACTCAAGGTAAGCCCAACGTTGGGGCCAAAGTTAGACCCCTAACTTTGGCACCAACGTTGGTATCAGCTAGATATGGGTGCTGATATGAAAAGTTTGGGCAAAAGTTAGTCCCTAACTTTTGCTCAAACTTTTGGTCCAACTTTTGCAAAACTCCAAACCGGTTCAATTGGTTCACTTTGGTTCTTCTCCAAACTTCAAGAGCAATCAACCAAGGCCTCTTTCAACCCAATTCCACCAAGAGCAAAGGCCCAACTCAAGGCTTGAAGATCATTTGAAGAAAGTGTATAAATAGGATAGAATTGAAGTTTTTCGGAGAGCTTGCTTTTGGAATTTTCATAATAGTTTTCGGAGAGCTTTTGATATTGAGTGATCTTTAATTTCTTTGTCTTGGGGAAGGAGAATTCACTTCTCTTCCTCTCAGTTTTATTGCTTTCAATTTCAATTACAATTGTCTTGGATTTTTGGGGTTGGAGAATTGAAGAAATTCTGTTTCGATCTCAACCTTGGATCTCACTGCTTTATTTACTTCTATGGTGATACCTACAACCCCTCATGGAAAAATCACCCCAACCTCAGATGGGGAGACACTCACAACCAAAACCAACACCCATGGCAGAGGAATTCAAATCAAAACAACCCAAGAAACAACCAAAACTACAACCATCAGTAGACTAACCAAAACACATACAGAAAACCTCAAAACAACTACCCTAATCTCAACCAGTACCAATCCAATAACCAACCCACCAACCAAAATGCCTATCACCCATCACCCACATCTCACAACCCACCACAAGAACCACCTGAACCTCAAAGACTCACCAACTTAGAGACCTTGATAGAAAAAATGATGAAACACCAGGAAATAACAAACAAAAACCATGAAGCATCATTAAAGAGCCTAGAGAGGCAGATTGGGCAACTCTCCAAGCAAGTATCTGTTGAGAGATCTTCAAACTCACTGCCCAGTGACACAATCCCAAATCCCAAGGAGGAATGCAAGGCAATACAATTAAGGAGTGGGAGAACATTGATAAGCAACAATGACACTACACAGAAGCAAGCAGAGAGAATAAAAGAACCAACAGAGGATGAGAAGCAAGCAAAGGACGATGAAGCTAAGGAGCAAGTTGTGATGCCAAACAAAAGCACTGAGAAACTTGAAGAGAAGGACAACCAGCCACATAGCTCAAAGAAAGTAACTCAGGGACAGCAGCAAATAGGAAAGAGCATCACACCTCCACTGCCTTATCCCCAGAGGTTCAACAAAGAGGTTAAAGACCAGCATTTTCACAAATTCCTTGAGATTTTTAAGAAGCTGGAAATCAATATCCCCTTGGCTGAAGTACTTGAGCAAATGCCTCTGTATGCCAAATTCTTGAAGGAGCTTGTCAATAAGAAAAGAAGTTGGGATGAGAAAGAAACCATAATGATTACTGAGGAATGCAGGGCCTTGATTCAAAAGGGGCTTCCTCCCAAGCTTGAGGACCTAGGGAGCTTCCTGTTGCCTTGCACCATTGGGGAATTGACCATCACTAAAGCAATGTGTGATCTCGGAGCAAGTATTAACTTAATACCATCCTCCTTGGTGAAAAAGCTGCATATAGAGGAGGTCAAACCAGTACGAATGTCTCTGGAGCTGGTAGATAAGTCAATGGTGTACCCCAGGGGTGTAATTGAAAATCTTTTGGTCAAGGTGGACAGTTTTATATACCCTGCTGATTTTGTGGTTCTAGAATCAAACGATGATGATGGTGACTCTGTTATACTGGGAAGGCCATTCTTGGCCACTGCTAGAGCTATCATAGACGTAGAGGAAGGGGAATTAACTCTCAGGATGCATGACCAGAGTGTCACTCTGAAGGTATTACCAGAGGCACAATTTAGCAAGGAGAAGAAAGACTATATGAAAAATGACCAGGAAGGGCACAGCAACATCCCAATGCTAAGGATTGTGCAGACTGATGAAGAAGCCCAAGAGGATATTAGAGTACTAGCCACTGAAAAGAGAGGTCCCCAAGGAAAGCCTACGGCCAGAAAAGAAGGATCAACAAAAAAGGGAAAGATGAAACGCAGAAACAAAGCAAAAAGGGGTTGGAAGAACAGAAAGATTCCAACAGAGGGGCTTTCCAAAGGTGACAAAGTGCAACTGATATATCAACAGCTGGGGGCAAATCAACAAACTGAGGACTACTACACTGTCAGCAATATACTCTCATTAGAGCATGCTGAAATTGAACACCAGAAAACAAAGAAGAGGATCACAGTCAGAGGAGACAAATTGAGGCTCTACAAGCACCAACCACCATAAAAGAAAGCCTCAATGTCAAGCTAGTGACAATAAAAGAGCGCTTGTTGGGAGGCAACCCAACCTGAGGTAGTTTTCTTTTCATAACTTTTTCAATAAGAGTGTTGGATAACTGCTATGTATTGCAAGAAGCTAAGTTTGGTGTTGCACACCAAAAACAATCGAAGGGAGAATGCAAGATGCTAAGTTTGGTGTTCCACCAAAACTTCATTTAAAATTACATTCTAACTTCCTGCACATTGCTAGTTCCAAGCAATCAAACAGATTATTCAAACAACTTAACTGTTTTTGTTTAGTCTCAATTTCATAACCCTTAGCAAGGACACAAAAGTTTGCCCAGAGTTAACCTGTTGAATCAGAAGAAGTAGCAAGGAATTAAGTCTGGGAGTTAATCACCAATTGAAGATACTATGCATCAAGACTCAAAAATGGGCACAGCAGAAAGAAGAACAAAAGAAATGCAAACCAATAGGTTGTATCTATACTTAACTTTTGCTGTTGAGAAATACTTTTGATTGATGTCTTGTTAAAGTATTCATTTAGTTCAAACAGATTCAAATTTCTTTTAAAATAAGTAGGCTAGTTTATGTGTGTGCTTGTGTGTTTACTTTCACTTGACAAGAAGCATGTTTTGTCCCCTGCATCTTTAA
>NC_029787.2:56738701-56763625 GCF_000816755.2 Arachis ipaensis | reverse complement strand
ATATCTCATTCTAAGTAAAGAGTGGCCTACTGTCTATGAATCTCAATTAAATAAAAAAAATTCCTTGGTTAGAAAGAAAAATAACCTAAAGTTAGCCTCAAACTTTTGCACAAACTTTTGGGTGAAAAGTTAGCCCCAACGTTAGCCCCTAACTTTTGGGCTAACGTTGGAACTTGAAAATCACTTCCTGGGTACCAAAAGTTTGCGCCAACGTTAGCCCCTAACTTTGAGGCTAACGTTGGCACATGAAAATCACCCCTGGGCACCAAAAGTTTGCGCCAACGTTAGCCCCTAACTTTGAGGCTAACGTTGGCATGAAGAAAACCTCCCTGGGCACCAAAAGTTTGCGCCAACTTTACATTTCTTGCATTCTAAGTTTCTGCTATTTAATTTCTTGTTCTTTAAGATTCAGCACTTTAATTCCCTGTTCTCTTTACTTCCATGCAATTTAATTTTTGCAAATCACAAAACACTCAACCAAATCTTGATTCGCTTGACTAAATTAACCACTAAGCTAAAATTGCTCAATCCTTCAATCCCTGTGGGATCGACCTCACTCCCGTGAGTTTTTATTACTTGATACGACCCAGTACACTTGCCGGTTAGATTTGTGTATTTTGGGAGAAATTTATTTTCCTACCAAAATACTCATCAAGTTGGTCACGGCTTTCTTAGCCAAGTTCTTTCTTCCTCAAAAGCTGAGTAAGCTTAGAGTGGATGTTCAAACCTTCAGACAGAAGGAAGGTGAATCCCTCTATGAAGCTTGGGAGAGATACAAGGAACTGACCAAAAAGTGTCCTTCTGAAATGCTTTCAGAATGGACCATCCTGGATATATTCTATGATGGTTTGTCTGAATTAGCTAAGATGTCATTGGATACTTCTGCAGGTGGATCCATTCACCTAAAGAAAACGCCTGCAGAAGCTCAAGAACTCATTGACATGGTTGCTAATAACCAGTTCATGTACACTTCTGAGAGGAATCCTATGAGTAATGGGACGCCTCAGAAGAAGGGAGTTCTTGAAATTGATACTCTGAATGCCATATTGGCTCAGAATAAAATATTGACTCAGCAAGTCAATATGATTTCTCAGAGTCTGAATGGAATGCAAGTGGTGCGCAGAAATTGTGACTGCACTTTGATTATGTCAAATTCATCGCTCTTTCTTTCCCTGGTAATGGCGCCAAAAACATGATGCCAATACCATGGTTCACAACTTCGCACAACTAACCAGCAAGTGCACTGGGTCGTCCAAGTAATACCTTACGTGAGTAAAGGTCGAATCCCACGGAGATTGTTGGTATGAAGCAAGCTATGGTCACCTTGTAAATCTCAGTCAGGCGGATATAAAATAGTAATGGGGTTTTCGAAAATAATTAATAAAATGGTGATAGAAATACTTATGTAAATCATTGGTGAGAATTTCAGATAAGCGAATAGAGATGCTTTCGTTCCTCTGAACCTCTGCTTTGCTGCTATCTTCATCCAATCAGTCTTACTCCTTTCTATGGCTGGCTTTATGTAATGCATCACCATTGTCAATGGCTACTTTCGGTCTTCTCTCGGGAAAATGATCCAAATACCCTGTCACGGCATGGCTAATCGTCTGGAGGCATCACCCTTGTCAATGGTTACATCCTATCCTCTCAGTGAACATGGTCAACGCACCCTGTCACAGCACGGCTATTCATCTGTCGGTTCTCGATCATACTGGAATAGGATTTACTATCCTTTTCAAAAGATGTCTAATACAATAGTAAAAGTCCTATTTATAATAAACTAGCTACTAGGGTTTACATAAGTAAGTAATTGATGCATAAATCCACTTCCGGGGCCCACTTGGTGTGTGCTTGGGCTGAGCCTTAACTTTCCACGTGCAGAGGCCATTTGTGGAGTTGAACGCCAGGTTTTGATCCATTTCTGGCGTTCAACTCTAGGTTTTTATCCCTTTCTGGCGCTGAACTCCAGAATTAGGCAGAGAGCTGGCGTTAAACGCCAGTTTGCGTCATCTAAACTTGGGCAAGGTATGAACTATTATATATTTCTGGAAAGCCCTGGATGTCTACTTTTCAACGCAATTGGAAGCGCGCCATTTTGAGTTCTGTAGCTCCAGAAAATCCACTTTGAGTGCAAGAAGGTCAGAATCCAACAGCATCAGCAGTCCTTCTTCAACCTCTGAATCTGATTTTTGCTCAAGTCCCTCAATTTCAGCCAGAAAATACTTGAAATCACAGAAAAACACACAAACTCATAGTAAAGTCCAGAAATGTAAATTTAACATAAAAACTAATGAAAACATCCCTAAAAGTAACTAGATTCTACTAAAAACAATGTCAAAAAGCGTATAAATTATCCGCTCATCAGCAAGCTGCATCCAACAGTACTCAAGAGGCATCTTCTGAAGAAGAAGCTTATGATCCTGAGAACCCTGCAATAGCAGAGGTAAATTACATGGGTGAACCATATGGAAACACTTATAACCCCTCATGGAGAAATCACCCAAATCTCTTATGGAAGCATCAACAAAAGCCTCAACAAGGCTTTAATAATGGTGGAAGAAATAGGTTTAACAATAGTAAACCTTTTCCATCATCCACTCAGCAACAGACAGAGAACTCTGAACAAAATACCTCTAATTTAGCAAACTTAGTCTCTGATCTATCTAAGGCCACTGTAAGTTTCATGAATGAAACAAGGTTCTCCATTAGAAATTTGGAGGCACAAGTGGGCCAGCTGAGTAAGAAGATCACTGAAACCCCTCCTAGTGCTCTCCCAAGCAATACAGAAGAAAATCCAAAAGGAGAGTGCAAGGCCATTGATATAACCATCATGGCCGAATCCAAGGAGGAAGGGGAGGACGTGAATCCCAAGGAGGAAGACCTCCTGGGATGTCCAGTGATCAATAAGGAGTTTCCCTCTAAGGAACCAAGGGAATCTGAGACTCATCTAGAGACCATAGAGATTCCATTAAACCTCCTTACGCCCTTCATGAGCTCTGATGAGTATTCTTCTTCTGAAGAGAATGAGGATGTTACTGAAGAGAAAGTTGCCAAGTTCCTTGGTGCAATCATGAAGCTGAATGCCAATTTATTTGGTAATGAGACTTGGGGAGATGAACCTCCCCTGTTCACCAATGAACTGAATGCATTGGATTAACTGAGATTGCCTCAGAAGAAACAGGATCCTGGAAAGTTCCTGATACCTTGTACCATAGGCACCATGACCTTTGAGAAGGCTCTATGTGACCTGGGGTCAGGAATAAACCTCATGCTACTCTCTGTAAAGGAGAAACTGGGAATCTTTGAGGTACAAGCTGCTAAAATCTCATTAGAGATGGCAGACAATTCCAGAAAACAGGCTTATGGACAAGTAGAGGACATATTAGTAAAGGTTGAAGGCCTTTACATCCTTGCTGATTTCATAATCCTAGATACTGGGAAGGATGAGGATGAATCCATCATCCTTGGAAGACCCTTCCTAGCCACAGCAAGAGCTGTGATTGATGTTAACAGAGGTGAACTAGTCCTTCAATTGAATGAGGACTCCCTTGAGTTTAAAACTCAAGGACATCCTTCTGTAAACATGGAAAAGAGGCACAGTAAGCTTCTTTCAAAACAGAGTCAACTAGAGCCCCCACAGTCAAACTCTAAGTTTGGTGTTGGGAGGCCACAACCAAACTCTAAGTTTGTTGTTGGGGAGTCTCAACAATGCTCTGAACATCTGTGAGGCTCCATGAGAGCCCATTGTCAAGCTATTAACATTAAAGAAGCGCTTGTTGGGAGGCAAACCAATTTTTATTTAATTATATTTTTTATTAGTTATATGTCTTCATAGGTTCATGATCATGTGGAGTCACAAAAACAACTGAAAAGATTGAAGAAAAATCAAAAACAGCAGAAGAAAAATCACACCCTGGAGGAAGGACTTACTGGCGTTTAAACGCCAGTAAGGAGCATCTGGCTGGCGTTCAACGCCAGAACAGAGCATGGATCTGGCATTGAACGCCAGAAACAAGCAGCATCCTGGTGTTCAGACGCCAGAAATGCACACTGAGGAAGAACTGGCGCTGAATGCCAGAAACAAGCATCTGGCTGGCGTTCAACACCGGAAATATGCTGCATCTGGGTGCTGAACGCCCAGAACAAGCATCAATTCGGCGTTTAAACACCAGAATTGCATGCAAAGGCATTTTACATGCCTAATTGGTGCAGGGATGCAAATCCTTGATACCTCAGGATCTGTGGACCCTATAGGATCAACTCAGCATCTGTGGACCCCACAGGGTCCCCACCTACCACCACTCACTCTCTTCCCTCTTCTCAATGTTCATCCTCTCTTCCCAATAAACACTCTTCCCCAAAACTCTTCACCAATCACCTCAATCTGTCTTCCCTATCACCACTTCACCACTCAAATCCATCCACTCTTCCCCATAAACCTACCTCATAAACTCCACCTACCTTCAAAATTCAAAATCAATTTCCCACCCAAACCCACCCTATATGGCCGAAATTAACCCCCCTCCCTTCCCTATATAAAGCCCTCCATTCTTCTTCATTTTCACACAACACAACCCTCTCTTCCCCTTCTTGGCCGAATACACCTCTCCCTCCTCTCCTCCATATTTTCTTCTTCTTCATCATCTATTCTTTCTTCTCTTGCTCGAGGGCGAGCAATATTCTAAGTTTGGTGTGGTAAAAGCATAAGCTTTTTGTTTTTCCATTACCATTGATGGCACCTAAGACCGGAGAATCCTCTAGAAAAGAGAAAGGAAAGACAAAAGCTTCCACCTTCGAGTCATGGAAGATGGAAAGATTCATCTCCAAAGCTCATCAAGACCACTTCTATGATGTTTTGGCCAAGAAGAAGGTGATCCCCAAGGTCCCTTTCAAACTCAAGAGAAATGAGTATCTGGAGATCCCACATGAGATCCATAGAAGAGGTTGGGAAGTTCTAACAAACCCCATCCAACAAGTCAGAATTCTAATGGTTCAAGAGTTCTATGCTAATGCATGGATCACAAGGAACCATGATCAAAGTAAGAACCCGAACCCAAAGAATTATCTCACTATGGTTCGGGGGAATTACTTAGATTTTAGTCCGGAAAATGTAACGTTGGCGTTCAACTTGCCAATGATGGAAGAGAACGCACGCCCTTACACAAGGAGAGTCAACTTTGATCAAAGGTTGAACCAAGTCCTCATGGACATATGTGTGGAAGGAGCTCAATGGAAGATTGACTCAAAAGGCAAACTGGTTCAACTTAGAAGACTGGACCTTAAGCCTGTGGCTAGAGGATGGTTGGAGTTCATCCAACGCTCCATCATCCCCACTAGCAACCGATCTGAAGTTACTGTGGATCGGGCCATCATGATTCATAGCATCATGACTGGTAAGGTAGTAGAAGTTTATGAAGTCATCTCCCTTGAACTCTACAAAATAGCCGAAAAGTCCTCCCCCTTGGCAAGGCTAGCTTTCCCTCATCTTATTTTCCATCTATGTTACTCAGCTGAAGCTTTCATAGAAGGAGACATTCCCATTGAGGAAGAGAAGCCCATCACTAAGAAAAGGATGGAGCAAACAAGAGAGTGATGAGCGGATAATTTATACGCTTTTTGACATTGTTTTTAGTATGTTTTTAGTAGGATCTAGTTACTTTTAGGGATGTTTTCATTAGTTTTTATGTTAAATTCACATTTCTAGACTTTACTATGAGTTTGTGTGTTTTTCTGTGATTTCAGGTATTTTCTGGCTGAAATTGAGGGACTTGAGCAGAAATCAGATTCAGAGGTTGAAGAAGGACTGCTGATGCTGTTGGATTCTGACCTCCCTGCACTCAAAGTGGATTTTCTGGAGCTACAAAACTCGAAATGGCGCGATTCCAATTGCGTTGGAAAGTAGACATCCAGGGCTTTCCAGCAATATATAATAGTCCATATTTTGACCAAGAATAGACGACGTAAACTGGCGTTCAATGCCAGCTTTCTGCCCAAATCCGGCGTCCAGAGCCAGAAAAGGAGCCAAAACCAGAGTTGAACGCCCAAACTGGCGTTCAACTCCAAGAAGGACCTCTACACGTGCAACACTCAAGCTCAGCCCAAGCACACACCAAGTGGGCCCCGGAAATGGATTTATGCATCAATTACTTACTTCTATAAACCCTAGTAGCTAGTTTATTATAAATAGGACCTTTTACTATTGTATTAGGTGTCTTTTTAACCATCCTGGATTGTATTTTGAACCTGTGATCACGTTTTGGGGGCTGGCCATCTCGGCCATGCTTGGACCTTTCACTTATGTATTTTTAACGGTAGAGTTTCTACACTCCATAGATTAAGGTGTGGAGCTCTGCTGCTCCTCAAAGATTAATGTAAAGTACTACTGTTTTCTATTCAATTCATCTTATTTCGCTTCTAAGATATTCATTCGCACTTCAACCTGAATGTGATGAACGTGACAATCATCATCATTCCCTATGAACGCGTGCCTGACAACCACTTCCGTTTTACCTTCGACTGAATGAGTATCTCTTAGATCTCTTAATCAGAATCTTCGTGGCGTAAGCTAGAATGATGGCGGCATTCAAGAGAATCTGGAAAGTCTAAACCTTGTCTGTGGTATTCCGAGTAGGATTCAATGAATGAATGACTATGACGAGCTCCAAACTCGCGATTGCAGGGCGTTAGTGACAGACGCAAAAGGATAGTAAATCCTATTCCAGCATGATCGAGAACCGACAGATGAATAGCCGTGCCGTGACAGGGTGCGTTGACCATTTTCACTGAGAGGATAAGATGAAGCCATTGACAAGGGTGATGCCTCCAAACGATTAGCCATGCCGTGACAGGGCATTGGATCATTTTCCCGAGAGATGACCGAAAGTAGCCATTGGCAGTGGTGATGTATCACATAAAGCTAGCCATGGAAAGGAGTAAGACTGATTGGATGAAGATAGCAGGAAAGCAGAGGTTCAGAGGAATGAAAGCATCTCCATTCGCTTATCTGAAATTCCTACCAATGAATTACATAAGTATTTCTATCCCTATTTTATTCGAAAACACCATTATCAATTTATATCTGCCTAACTGAGATTTGCAAGGTGACCATAGCTTGCTTCATACCAACAATCTCCGTGGGATTCGACCCTTACTCACGTAAGGTATTACTTGGACGACCCAGTGCACTTGCTGGTCAGTTACACGGATTTGTGAACCGTGGTTTTGGCATCATGTTTTTGGCGCCATTTCCAGGGAAAGAAAGAGCAATGAACTTTACATAATTAAAGTGTAATCACGATTCCGCGTACCAGAGAGCCCACTCATGGAGCTCAAGAAACGCATGAGGAAGCTCACCATCAAGAAATCCCTGAGATACCTCAAGGGATGCACCTTCCTCCACAGAATTTTTGGGAGCAAATCAACACCTCCCTAGGAGAATTAGGTTCCAACATGGGACAATTAAGGGTGGAACATCAAGAGCACTCCATCATCCTTCATGAAATTAGAGAAGATCAAAAAGCAATGAGGGAGGAGCAACAAAGACAAGGAAGAGACATAGAAGAGCTCAAGGACATCATTGGTTCCTCAAGAAGAAAATGCCACCATCAATAAGGTGGACTCATTCCTTGTTCTTACATTCTCTGTTTTTTGTTTTCTTTATGTTAAGTGCTTATCCATGTTTGTGTCTTATTACATGATCATTAGTATTTAGTAACTTTGTCTTAAAGTTATGAATGTCCTATGAATCCATCACATCTCTTAAATGAAAACTGTTTTAAATCAAAAGAACAAGAAGTACATGAGTTTCGAATTTATCCTTGAACTTAGTTTAATTATATTGATGTGGTGACAATCTTCTTGTTTTTTGAATGAATGCCTAAACAGTGCATATGTCTTTTGAAGTTGTTGTTCATGAATGTTAAATATGTTGGCTCTTGAAAGAATGATGACAAGGAGACATGTTATTTGATAATCTGAAAAATCATAAAAATGATTCTTGAAGCAAGAAAAAGCAGCGAATACAAAGCTTGTAGAAAAAAAAATGGCAAAAAAAAAATAAAAAAAATAGAAAAAGAAAAAGCAAGCAGATAAAGCCAAAAGCTCTTAAAACCAAAAGGCAAGAGCAAAAAGCCAATAGCCCTTAAAACCAAAAGGCAAGGGTAATAAATAGGATCCCAAGGCTTTGAGCATCAGTGGATAGGAGGGCCTAAAGGAATAAAATCCTGGCTTAAGCGGCTAAACCAAGTTGTCCCTAACCATGTGCTTAGATTTTCAGTTGCTTGGTGACAAGCAACAATTTAAGTTTGGTGTTGTGATGAGCGGATAATTTATACGCTTTTTGGCATTGTTTTTAGTATGTTTTTAGTAGGATCTAGTTACTTTTAGGGATGTTTTTATTAGATTTTATGTCAAATTCACATTTCTGGACTTTACTATGAGTTTGTGTATTTTTCTGTGATTTCAGGTATTTTCTGGCTGAAATTGAGGGACTTGAGCAAAAATCAGATTCAGAGGTTGAAGAAGGACTGCTGATGCTGTTGGATTTTGACCTCCCTGCACTCAAAGTGTATTTTCTGGAGCTACAGAACTCCAAATGGCGCACTTTTAATTGCGTTGGGATGTAAACATCCAGGGCTTTCCAGCAATATATAATAGTCCATACTTTGGCCGAGTTTAGATGATGCAAAAGGGTGTTGAACGCCGGTTCTACGCTGCAGTCTGGAGTTAAACGCCAGAAACACGTCACAAACCAGAGTTGAACGCCAGAAACACGTTACAAACTGGCGTTCAACTCCAAGAATGACCTCTCCACGTGTAAACTTCAAGCTCAGCCCAAGCACACACCAAGTGGGCCCCGGAAGTGGATTTATGGATCAATTACTTACTTCTGTAAACCCTAGTAACTAGTTTAGTATAAATAGGACTTTTTAGTATTGTATTAAGGATCTTTGGAAGATCCTGGATTGTATTTTTGATCCTGTGATCACGTTTTGGGGGTTGGCCATTCGACCATGCCTGGACCTTCATCACTTATGTATTTTCAACGGTAGAGTTTCTGCACTCCATAGATTAAGGTGTGGAGCTCTGCTCTTCCTCAAAGATTAATGCAAAGTACTACTGTTTTTCTATTCAATTCAACTTATTACGCTTCTAAGATATCCATTCGCACCCAAGAACATGATGAATGTGATGATTATGTGACGCTTATCATCATTTTCACTTAAGAACGCGTGCCTGACAAACACTTCCGTTCTACATGCAACCAAGCTAGAATGAGTATCTCTTAGATATCTAATACAGGGGACCGAGTCCGAGTTATTAGTATCTTCGTGGTATAAGTTAGAACCCATGGATGGCCATTCCTGAGATCCGAAAAGTCTAAACCTTGTCTGTGGTATTCCGAGTAGGATCTGGGATGGGATGGCTGTGACGAACTTCAAACTCGCGAGTGCTGGGCGTAGTGACAGACGCAAAAGGATAGTAAATCCTATTCCAGTATGATCGAGAACCTCCAGATGATTAGCCATGCCATGACAGAGCATTTGGACAATTTTCACAGAGAGGATGGGATGTAGCCATTGACAACGGTGATGCCCTTACAGAAAGCTTGCCATGGAAAGGAGTAGGACTGATTGGATGAAGACAGCAGGAAAGCAGAAGTTCAGAAGAACGAAGGCATCTCTATACGCTTATCTGAAATTCTCACCAATGAATTACATAAGTATTTCTATCTTTATTTTCTATTTATTTATTATAATTCGAAAACTCCATAACCATTTGATATCCGCCTGACTGAGATTTACAAGGTGACCATAGCTTGCTTCATACCAACAATCTCCGTGGGATCGACCCTTACTCACAAAAGGTTTTATTACTTGGACGACCCAGTGCACTTGCTGGTTAGTTGTGCGAAGTTGTAAAGTTATGTTTGGACCATGGTGTTGTGCACCAGTTATTAGCGCCATTGCCAGGGAGAGAACGAACAACAAATTTTACAACCTCAGAGTAACAATTTCGCATACCAGTAAGCTTAGAGTGGAAGACCAAACCTTCAGACAGAAGGATGGTGAATCCCTCTATGAAGCTTGGGAAAGATACAAGCAATTAATCAGAAGGTGCCCTTTTGACATGCTTTCAGAATGGAGCATCATAGGTATCTTCTATGATGGTCTGTCTGAATTGTCTAAGATGTCATTGGACAGCTCTGCTGGAGGATCTCTCTTCATCTGAAGAAGACGCCTGCAGAAGCTCAGGAACTCATTGAGATGGTTGCAAATAACCAATTCATGTACACTTCTGAAAGGAACCCTGTGAATAATGGGACAAATCAGAAGAAATGAGTTCTTGAGATTGATACTCTGAATGCCATACTGGCTCAGAATAAAATATTGACTCAGCAAGTCAATATGATTTCTCAAAGTCTGTCTGGAATACAAGCAGCAACAGGCAGTACCAAAGAAGCTTCATCTGAAGAAGAAGCTTATGATCTTGAGAACCTAGCAATGGAAGAGGTGAATTACATGGGAGAACCCTATGGAAACACCTATAATCCTTCATGGAGAAATCATCCAAATCTCTCATGGAAGGACCAACAGAGGCCTCAACAAGGATTCAATAACAATAATGGTGGAAGAAACAGGTTTAGCAATAGTAAACCTTTTCCATCATATTCTCAGCAACAGATAGAGAATTCTAAGTAGAGCCACTCTGAATTAGCAACTGTAGTCTCTGATCTAATTAAAACCACTCAAAGTTTCATGACTGAAACAAGGTCCTCCATTAGAAATTTGGAGGCACAAGTGGGTCAGCTGAGTAAGAAAGTTACTGAACTCCCTCCTAGTACTCTTCCAAGCAATACAGAAGAGAATCCAAAAGGATAGTGCAAGGCCATCACCATAACCCACACGGCCGAACCTGGAGAGGAGGAAGAGGCAGTGATCTCCACTGCGGAAGACCTCAATGGACGTCCACTGGCCTCCAAGGAGTTCCCTCATGAGGAACCATGGGAATCTGAGGCTCACACTGAGACCATAGAGATTCCATTGAATTTACTTCTGCCATTCATGAGCTCTGATGAGTATTCTTCCTCTGAAGAGGATGAAGATGTTACTGAAGAGCAAGTTGCTAAGTACCTTGGAGCAATCATGAAACTAAATGCCAAGTTATTTGGTAATGAGACTTGGGAGGATGAACCCCCCTTGCTCACCAAAGAACTGGGTGACTTGACTAGGCAGAGATTACCCCAAAAGAGACAAGATCCTGGAAAGTTCTCAATACCTTGCACCATAGGCACCATGACCTTTGAAAAGGCTCTGTGTGACATAGAGTCAAGCATAAACCTCATGCCTCTCTCTATAATGGAGAAACTAGGAATTTTTGACGTGTAAGCTGCAAGAATCTCATTAGAGATGGTAGACAATTCAAGGAAACAAGCTTATAGACTTGTAGAGGATTTCTTGGTAAAGGTTGAAGACCATTACATCCCTGCTGATTTCATAATCTTAGAGACTGGGAAGTGTATGGATGAATCCATCATCCTTGGCAGACCCTTCCTAGCCACAGCAAAAGTTGTGATTGATGTTGACAGAGGAGAATTATTCCTTCAAGTGAATGAAGACTCCCTTGTAAGGTTGGCATTCAACTTGCCCATGATGCAAGGAGATGCACACCCCTACACTAGAAGGGTCAACTTTGATCAAAGGTTGGACCAAATCCTCATAGACATTTGTGAAGAGGGCGCTCAATGGAAGAGAGATTCAAGAGGGAAGCCGGTTCAACTAAGAAGGCATGACCTCAAGCCCGTGGCTAGAGGATAGTTGGAGTTCATCCAACGCTCAATCATTCCCACTAGCAACCGGTCTGAACTTACTATAGACCGGGCGATAATGATCCATAGCATCATGATTAGAGAGGAAGTAGAAGTTCATGAGGTTATATCCCAAGAACTCTACAAGGTGGCGGACAAGTCCTCTACTTTGGCAAGATTAGCCTTCCCTCATCTCATTTGTCATCTCTGCAATTCAGCTGGAATTGACATAGAGGAAGACATCCTCATTAATGGGGACAAGCCCATCACTAAGAAAAGGATGGAGCAAACAAGAGATCCCACTCATGGACAACTAAGGGTGGAGCACCAAGAGCATTCTATCCTCCTCCATGAAATTAGAGAAGACCAAAGAGTTATGAGAGAAGAGCAACAAAGGCAAGTAAGAGACATTGAGGAGCTCAAGCACTCCATAAGATCTTCAAGAGGAAGAACAAGCCGCCATCACTAAGGTGGACCCGTTCTTTAATTTCCTTGTTCTTTATTTTCTATTTTTTTTTTCGAAAATTATGCCTTATGTCTATTTATGTTTGTGTCTTTATTACATGATCACTAGTGTCTAAGTGTCTATGCCTTAAAGCTATGAAAATGAATCCATCACCTTTCTTAAATAAAAAGTGTTTTAATTGAAAAGGAAAAGAAGTGCATGAATTTCAAATTTTAAAACAGTTTAATTATTCTGATGTGGTGGCAATACTTTTGTCTTTCTGAATGAATGCTTGAACAGTGCATATTTTTGATATTGTTGATTCATGAATGTTAAAATTGTTGGCTCTTGAAAGAATGATGGAAAAGTAAAAATGTTATTTGATAATCTGAAAAATCATAAAAATGATTCTTGAAGCAAGAAAAAGCAGTGAATAAAAAAGCTTGCAGAAAAAATATATGCAAAAAAAATGCGAAAAAAAAAGAGAAAAAAAAAGAAAAGAAAAGAGAAAGAAAAAGCAAGCAGAAAAGCCAATAGCCCTTTAAACCAAAAGGCAAGGGTAAAATAAAAAGGATCCAAGGCTTTGAGCATCAGTCGATAGGAGGGCCCACAAGAATAAAATCCTGGCCTAAGCGGCTAAACCAAGTTGTCCCTAACCATGTGCTTGTAGCGTGAAGGTGTCAAGTGAAAACTTGAGACTGAGCGGTTAAAGTCGTGGTCCAAAAGCAAAAAGAGTGTGCTTAAGAGCTCTGGACACCTCTAATTGGGGACTCTAGCAAAGCTGAATCACAATCTGAAAAGGTTCACCCAGTTATGTGTCTGTGGCATTTATGTATCCGGTGGTAATACTGGAAAACAAAATGCTTTGGGTCACGGCCAAGACTCATAAAGTAGCTGTGTTCAAGAATCAACATACTTAACTAGGAGAATCAATAAGACTATCTGAATTCTGAGTTCCTATAGATGCCAATCATTATAAACTTCAAGGGATAAAGTGAGATGCCAATTAAAACTGTTCAGAAGCAAAAAGCTAAAAGCCCCGCTCATCTAATTAATACTGATCTTCATAGATGTTTTTGGAATTCATTGTACATTCTATTATTTTTATCCTATTTGATTTTTAGTTGCTTGGGGACAAGCAACAATTTAAGTTTGGTTTTGTGATGAGCGGATAATTTATACGCTTTTTGGCATTGTTTTTAGTATGTTTTTAGTATATTTTAGTTAGTTTTTATTATATTTTTATTAGTTTTTAAATAAAAATCACTTTTCTAGACTTTACTATAAGTTTGTGTGTTTTTCTGTGATTTTAGGTATTTTCTGGCTGAAATTGAGAGACCTGAGCAAAAATCTGATTCAGAGGCTGAAAAAGGACTACAGATGCTGTTGGATTCTGACCTCCCTACACTCGAAGTGGATTTGCTAGAGCTACAGAGACCAAATTGGGGCGCTCTCAATTCCGTTGGAAAGTAGACATCCTGGGCTTTCCAGCAATATTTAATAGTCTATACTTTGCCCGAGATTGGATGGCCCAAACAGGCGTTCCAAGTCAGCTTAAGAATTCTGGCGTCAAAATGCCAGAACTGGCACAAAAGCTGGAGTTAAACGCCCAAACTGGCACAAAAGCTGGCGTTTAACTCCAAGAAAGGTTTCTACACATGGAAGCTTCAATGCTCAGCCCAAGCACACACCAAGTGGGCCCGGAAGAAGATTTCTGCATTAATTACTTATTTCTGTAAACCCTAGGCTACTAGTTCTCTATAAATAGGACCTTTTGCTATTGTATTTAGACACTTTTTATATACTTTGATAGACCTTTTTACGTTTGGGAGCTGGCCTCACGGCCATTCCTAGACCCTTTTGTTCTTATGTATTTTCAACGGTGGAGTTTCTACACACCATAGATTAAGGTGTGGAGCTCTGCTGTTCCTCATGAATTAATGCAAAGTACTACTGTTTTTCTATTCAATTCACGCCTACTTCTTCTCTAAGATATTCATTCGTTCTTCAACTTGATGAATGTGATGATCCGTGACACTCATCATCATTCTCACCTATGAACATGTGCCTGACAACCACCTCTGTTCTACTAGCAATGGCTTGAATGTGTATCTCTTGGGTTTCTAATCCAAGATTGGAACCTTCGTGGTATAGGCTAGAATTATTGGCAGTCATTCTTGAGATCCGGAAAGTCTAAACCTTATCTGTGGTATTTCGAGTAAGATCTGGGAAGGGATGACTGTGACGAACTTCAAACTCGCGATTGTTGGGCGTGTGACAGACGCAAAAGGATCAATGGATCCTATTCCAACATGATCGAGAATTGACAGATGATTAGCCATGCGGTGACAGCGCATTTGGAACATTTTCACTGAGAGGACAGGAAGTAGCCATTAACAACGGTGATGCCCAACATAAAGCTTGCCATGGAAGGGAGTATGAATGATTGGATGAAGACAATAGGAAAGCAGAAGCTTAGGAGGAACAAAGCATCTTCATACGCTTATCTAAAATTCTCACCAATGAATTACATAAGTATCTCTATCTTTATTTTATGTTTCATTCATCTTTTAATTATCAATCCTCCATAACCATTTGAATCTGCCTGACTGAGATTTACAAGATGACCATAGCTTGCTTCAAGCCGACAATCTCCGTGGGATCGACCCTTACTCACGTAAGGTTTATTACTTGGACGACCCAGTGCACTTGCTGGTTAGTTGTGCGGAGTTGTGATAAAGAGTTGAGATTACAATTGTGCGTACTAAGTTGTTGGCACCATTGATGATCACAATTTTGTGCACCACCCACCACCATCTTTGCAGCTTTATTTAAATTCATATGAATTGTTTTCCTTGCTATTTATTACTCGGGAACATCTAATTTTAGCCGGAATGCTGCCCAATTTTCTGAAAATTGTTTCATTTTTACATTCAGGAATTGGTTTTGGCAATTTTCAAGTTTGCACTACTTAGCTACATCTAAACCAATTCATGAATGCACGGGCCAACATTCTTTTTCCTTTCAATTTCCTGGTTCATAAATTGCAATTTTGATGATTCGATTTCAATTTTTGCTATTTTTATATCTATATGAATCATCATCAACTTGATATCCTTGCTTGAATATGAGTTGCTTATTCTTTAAATTTGTGAATTTCATGTTAACTAGGAAACATTTATCATGCCACTTACTTTAACTTTCTTTCTCCTAACTCACTGCTTTCCACTTTCTAACCTCTTTTTCACTTTTAACCACTTTTAACTTTCTAACTTCTCCCTTTGCTTTTTAACTAACTCTTTCAACTTTTTAACTCATGGCATGATTATTGTTTCTCCTAATTAACAAGTATTCTACTTATAATATATTTTGGATTGTGATTTCTCATCTCAGATTTTTAACTCCAAAACAATCCAAAATGTACATTTATTTAACTCATTTCATTATTCTACTGCTCTTTTGCCACTATGTGCGTATATTGCTATTATTCTATTTGCCTACTTATTTTCCTGCTTTGTTCTTCATTTATATCCTGGAATTTCTACTTTTCAGGATGTCTGACCCTCAACGAAAAGGAAAAGGCAAGGCAACCACTGGTAAAAGGAAAAGAGGTGAATCTTCTATGTCTATCTTGGACATTATGCATGATGACTCCTGGCAGTAAAAGCACATTACCCCGCAGGAGAAGGCTGACCAGCTCCTCACTGCCAATGATCCAGTAAAATTTGCAAACAGATACTGTGAGCTAAAGTATCCAGTGTTTGCCACCTCCAGAAACCTATACCTGGAGAGAACTCTGAAAATTCCAGAAGAACTATAGCAGTACACCTCCGATAAGATCAAACAGAGAGGCCGGTTCTTCTTGGAGAGAAACTTGACAGAGGTCAATGCTTCTAGGGTCAGAGAGTTTTACTGTAACTATTTCAAGACTTCCCTGGATGCAGTGCACCTCAGAGGGAAACAGATACTGGTCACTGAGGAAGCTATTGAGGATATCCTCCAGCTTCAGCCTAAGTCAGATCAGCCTGACAGTTACCAAAAGGATGAAGAGGATATGCGGTTTATGAGATTTGACTGGGATACTGTCAAGCAGCGAATAGCCATTGATCTTACTGTCCCATGGGTCATGGGAAAGAACACAGTAATGCCTAAGGGAATCAAGCTGATGTATTTGAATGATGAGGCTCGGCTCTGGCACCAGATCCTGAGCAACTTTGTTATGCCGAGCACTCATGAGACGGAGCTGCCTGCTGCTATGATCACCCTCATCTGGTGTGTGATGGAGGGTAAGGACCTGTATCTACCACGATTCATCCGGCACTATATGGCCAGGGTCCATGTCAGAGGCACTCTCCCTTTCCCTTATCAGATTACCCAGCTCGGCCGTCGAGCTGACGTGCCTTGGGAGCTGGCTGATGCGAAGCCGACTACTGCAGACTGCAAGAAGATCATTCCTCACAGTAGGAAGTTTCAGGCTTTAGGCTACAGACCTCCATTCCTCACCGCTTCTGGTGAGGCCGCCACATCTTCAGCTGCCCCTTCTTCTTCCACCGCTGCACCAGCCCCACCCATTGCACCTCCACCTGCCTCAGAGCCCGTTTATCACCTCGTGCACCATTTTTTTCAGCAGCTAGACCAGATGGAGCACCGCAACCGGCGGCGATATGAGCGATCTGAGCGTCGCAACAAGCGACGCTATGAGCACCTCAAGCTGATGATCCGATCTGGCGGCGACATCCCCTTCGAGCCTGACACACCATCAGAGCCATCTGAGGCGGAGACGGACGAGCATGAGGATGAGACACATGCACACAGAGAGGCTAAGCAGGCAGGACCAGAGCAGGCTGCACCACGGCATGAGGTGCCACCTCAGATTCAGGCCGCAGACCAAGAGATTCCTCTCCAGTCAGCACCTCCAATGCAGCAGACAGATCCTCCTACCCTTATCCTGTCTACAGATCCTCAGGCTACCACAGAGACTCCAACAGCCCATCCTTCCAGTGATGACACTCATTCACACCCAGCTTGAGTGAGCATCGAGGACGATGCTATATTTTAAGTGTGGGGAGGTCGCCATCCCTGGAGTATCTTTTTGGTGAACAACTACAGACTCGTTTATCTTATTTTGTTATTTTCCTATATTTTTATTTTTGTTTTTATTTTTCAGTACTTATACATTATTCTTTTGCTGTATTTCTACCCTATCTTCCGTATTTTGCACTTTAGTTCATATTTAGCCATTTAGTTTAGTTTGCAATTCTAAACTTATTAATTATAGAATATGTGGATTCATTAGTATAGTTTACCCTTTTAGCATATAATAGTTTGATTTAATTGAAAATAAAAGGAGTAAACTAGAAATCTTAGTAAATTGAAACAATCCACACACCTTGTATATATAGCATTACATGTTAGTTAGTTAACAACATTTCATCAAGGAACAACACTAAGATTTTAAGGACCACCTTAAGATTTACATTGAGAATAATGGGAACTCTTAATTTTTACTTGCATGACATATATAACTGATATATGATTTTTAAGCTGGAGAACACACAGCCCTGTGAGTTTTGAGCTTAATTGTATGGTTACATTCAAACCATAAATTTTATTCCTGTGTGTTTTACCCTTCTTTTTTATTCTGATGTTCTTTACTTTGTTTTAATCTATATGTCCAATTCTAGAATATAGATACATACCGAGAGATGATTGAGGCCATCATTTGAATTTTTCCTCACTTATTCCAAATTAGCCTACCTTTTACATCACCCTTGTTAGCCCCCTTGAGCTTTTTAATCCCCTCTTGCTCTATAAACCACATTACTAGCCTTAAGCAGAAAAACAAAATAAAAATTCCAAGTTAAATCCTTGGTTAGCTTAAGATAGAAATTGTGTATTATTTAAGTGTGGGGAATTTTATGGGAACATGGGATGATAGAAACAAAGTAGGAATTTAAAAAGAGTAAGCTATTTCAAAAACAAAAATTTGGTAAGCATGCTCATGTGAGATCAAAACAATGGGATTACCATGTGCATTAATTTTAAAAAAAAAAGAGAAGAAAAGTATTTTTACATTATTTAATTAAGGGAATACACAAATTCCCAAAATGCAAAATAAAAAGAGTCAATGCACATGGGTCAAAAATTTCAAATTTAAAATTAATGTATGAGCTTGTAATCCAAAAGGGAAAATGTTGGGTAAATAGGTTAAGGAACTTTAAAATCATATATAGTATGTATGTTAGGTGAGATCTTAGACTAATCAAGGATTCGCTTATTAGTTCACTTAGCCTTATACATATACCCTTACCTTTACCTTGGCCCCATTACAACCTTGAATAAGACCTCATGATTTTTGTATGTCTGTATTCTATAATTGTCGATTGGTTAGATGAAGAACAAAGTTATAGAAACTAAGGATAGAAAAAGAATAGAGTGATTAACCCAATAAACACTGAGTGACTGGAGAGTAAACACAAATTCCAATGAGGGTTCAATAGCTCATCACCATATATCTCTGCTTAAATTGTTAATTGTCTTGCAAGTTTGTGAAATATTTTTACCCATCTCAATTGTAAAAGTGCTTTAACATTATCTAAGGTTTGGCTATGCATATATGATTCCTTGAGGATATGAATTAATTTAACTACATGTAAGCTTTATATACAAGTGAATAACAATTAGAATTGCCATGATTCATTTAGGTAGTTACATTTAGAATAGATTGCATTGCATAAGATTCCACCACTTTAACCTTACCTTACTCTTTATCTTGGATTTAGCATGAGGACATGCTATTGTTTAAGTATGGGGAGGTTGATAAACCCATATTTCATGATATATTTTGTGCTTAATTTAAGTGATTTATTCAACCCTTCACCCACTTATTCATGTGAAATTGCATGGTTTTACTTTCCCTTCCTTATTATGTGATATATGTGAAAAACATGTTTCCTATGCTTTAAAAATAATTATTTTAATTATCTTTTATTACCATTCGATGCTGTGATTTGTGTGTTGAGTATTTTCAGATCTCCTAAGGTAGGAATGATTTAAAGGATGGAAAGAAAACATACAAAAATGGAAGGAAAGCACAAAATGGAGTTTTTGAGGAAAACAGGCAGCGACGCGAACACATGGACGATGCGGCCGCGCGCCTAGCAAGAAAAGGCAGCGACGCGAACGCGTGACTGACGCGGACGCGTGCCTTGAGCAGAACACAGATGATGCGTACGCGTGACCGAAACGAACACGTGATAAGGAAAACTCCAGATGACGCGACCGCATGACCCACGCGGACGCGTGACAGACGTCACACACCAGAAACTGCAGAAAATGCTCCCAGCGATTTCTGAAACCCTTTTTGGCCTAGATCCAAGTACAGAAACACAGATTATAGGTTATAAAGTGGGAGAATGCATCCATTCATAGGGAGGTAGATTATTATTCACTTTTCATAGTTTAGATGTAGTTTTTAGAGGGAGATGTTCTCTCCTCTCTCTTAGGTTTTAGGATTAGGATTCCTCTTAAAGGATTTAGGATTTCAACTCTTCATCAGGTTCAATATTTCTTTTACTTTATATTTCTCTTTTACTTTTAGATACTTTAATGCTCTCATTTAATTACTTTATATTTCTTTTTTACTTTTAGATACTTTAATGCTCTCATTTAGATTGATTTTCTCTTATTAATGCAATTGAGGTATTTTAGATTTATGATTATTGTTTAGCTTTTTATATTCTTGGCTTTAATTGATTAACTGGAGACTCTTGAGTTATCAACTTATCGTGATTGATTGTTATGTCGGCTAATTGACTGGAATTCCACTAACTCTAGTCTTTCCTTAGGAGTTGGCTAGGACTTGGGAATCTAACTAATTAGTTCACTTGACTTTCCCTTGCTTTCGTAAAGGTTAACTAAGTGGGATTAACTTCAATTCTCATAGGAGTAACTAGGATAGGACTTCCAAATTTTCATACCTTGCCAAGAGTTTACTTTACAGTTATTTATTTATTTTACTTGTCATTTAAATTACTTATTCCTTACTTTCAAAACCCCCAATTTACAAAACTCATAACCAATAATAAGAACACCTCCCTGCAGTTCCTTGAGAAGACGACCCGAGGTTTAAATACTTCGGTTATCAATTTTAAAGGGGTTTGTTACTTGTGACAACCAAAACGTTTGTACGAAAGGATTTTCTATTGGTTTAGAAGCTATACTTATAACGCGATCATATTTTTATATTTCTTTATCGATAGAAAAACCGATCGTCACACCACAAGCATTTAATTAGAGGACTCTTTAAGCTCATTTGTTTCTTTTCTTTACTCTCTAATCATTGATGCTCAGAGCCTTGAGCTTTGAGGGAGTGCTTTTGCACTTGAGCCTAGCCTTGACTCTAAGTGTTTTGTTTTCAAGATTTTTGCTTGATACATAAACACCCCAAGTACTTAACAATTGAATTGTCATTGGTACTCAGAGTCTTCAGCTTTCTCATTCTTTCCCTTTTCTTTTCTTGCCTTATTTGCATTTGCTTCTTCAAGGTTTTCATGATTTCAGAAATTTCATAAAATATCCTAGATGAAAATTTCAATTAAACAAATTCAAATGCAATTGAGCAACAATAGTCATGCTAGCTTTCCAATACTTATAAGCTCATGCTAACTTCTTCTTTAATTACCTTGTTTGTTTATGATCATGAAACTAGATTGCTTTGAACTCACAAAACTCAAGATGGTAGTCATAATGTCATAGCACATGTTACAATTCAATAATCAAGCTGTGCTTATTCACAACACACATACATTCTTGAATTATTAGTGTCTATAGATTAAAAATTTCTAAGTTTGGTGTCTTGCATGTCTTTCTTTTCTAAAAAAATTTTCAAAAATATGTTCTTGATGTCCATCATGATCTTCAAAGTGTTCTTGGTATTCATCTTGATATTCAAAGTGTTCTTGCATGCATTTTTTGTTTTAATCTTAAACTTTTATGTTTTGTGTCATTTTTGTGTTTCTCTCTCACATCATTAAAATTAAAAAATCAAAAAATATCTTTCCTTTATTCCTCTCATAAATTTTCAAAATTTTGAGTTGACTTAGTAAAAAATTTTCAAAATTTGTTTGTTTCTTTTTAGTCAAGTCAAAATTTCAATTTCAAAAATCTATCTTTTCAAATCCTTTTCAAAATCAAATCTTTTTCATTTTTCTTTCATGTTTTTCTAAAATTCTTAAAAATTAATTTTCAAAAATCTTTTTCTTATTTTTATTTCATATTTTTGAATTTATTATTAACATTTAATGTTTTGATTCAAAATTTTCAAGTTGTTACTTGCCTATTAAGAAAGGATCAATCCTTAAATTCTAGAATCATATCTTTTAGTTTCTTGTTAGTCAAGTAATCAACTTTAATTTCAAAAATCAAATCTTTTTAATTTCCTTTTTAAATCTTTTTCAAAATAAATTTCAATCATATCTTTTTCAAAATCGCCTAACTACTTTTCTCTCTCCAATTTTCGAAAACAACTAACCTCTTTTTCAAAATTCCTTTTAATTAACTAATTGTTTTAAATTTTAATTTAATTTTATTTTCCTTCTTAAATTCGAATTCTAACTAATAATTAAAATAAAAACAAAAATATTTTTCTTTTATTTTAATTAAGATTCGAATTTCTCTCTCTCTCTCTCTCATCTCCTTCTATTTATTTTATTTATTTACTAACACATCTCTTCTTCTTATAATTCGAACCCTCTCCTCCTCTCTCTGTGTTCGAATTCTTCTTCTCCCTTCTTCATTCTATTTCTTATATTCTTCTCACATAAAAGAATCTCTATACTGTGACATAGAGGATTCTTATTCTTTTCTATTCTCTTCTTTTTCATATGACCAGGAACAAGGATAAGAACATTCTTGTTGAAGCTGATCCTAAACCTGAAAGGACTCTGAAGAGGAAGCTAAGAGAAGCTAAAACACAACACTCTGGAGAGGACCTAACAGAAATTTTCGAAAAAGAAGTAGTTATGGCAGCTGAAAATAACAACAATTGTGGAGATGCAAGGAAGATGCTTGGTGACTTTACTGCACCTACTTCTGACTTCTATGGAAGAAGCATCTCAATTCCCGCAATTAGAGCAAACAACTTTGAGCTTAAGCCGCAATTAGTTTCTCTAATGCAGCAGAATTGCAAGTTTCATGGACTTCTATTGGAAGATCCTCATTAGTTTTTAGCTGAATTCTTGCAAATCTGTGACACTGTTAAGACCAATGGGGTTAATCCTGAGGTCTACAGACTTATGCTTTTCCCTTTTTCCGTGAGAGACAGAGCTACGACATGGTTGGACTCACAACCTAAAGAAAGCCTGAACTCTTGGGAAAAGTTGGTCAATACTTTCTTGGCCAAATTCTTTCCACCTCAAAAGTTGAGCAAGCTTAGAGTGGAAGTCCAAACCTTCAGACAGAAGGAAGGTAAATCCCTCTATGAAGCTTGAGAAAGATACAAGCAATTGATCAGAAGGTGTCCTTCTGATATGCTTTCAGAATGGATCATCTTATGTATATTCTATGATGGTCTATCTGAATTGTCCAAGAGATTTCTTCATCTTAAGAAGACGCCTGTAGAAGCCCAGGAACTCATTGAAATTGTTGCAAATAACCAGTTCATGTATACTTCTGAAAGAAATCTTGTGAATAATGGGGTGACTCAGAAGAAAGAAGTTCTTGAGATTGATATTCTGAATGCTATATTGGCTCAGAATAAAATATTGACTCAGCAAGTCAATATGATTTCTCAGAGTCTGACTGGAATGCAAGCTGCATTCGGCAGTACTAAAGAAGCTTCCTCTGAAGAAGAAGCTTATGACCCTGAGAATCCTACAATGGAAGAGGTGAATTACATAGGAGAATCCTATGGAAACACCTATAATCCTTCATGGAGAAATCATCCTAATTTCTCACGGAAGGATCAACAGAAGCCTAACCAAGGCTTCAATAATAATGGTTGGAGAAATAAGTTTAGCAATAACAAGCCTTTTCCATCATCTTCTGAGCAACAGATAGAGAATTCTAAGCAGAGCCACTCTGACTTAGCAACCATAGTCTCTGATCTATCTAAGACCACTCTCAGTTTCATGACTGAAACAAGGTCCTCCATCAGAAATTTAGAGGCACAAGCAGGTCAACTGAGTAAAAGAGTGGGCAAAACTCCTCCAAGTACTCTCCCAAGTAATACAGAAGAGAATCCAAAGAGAGAGTGCAAGGCCATCAATATACCCAACATGGCCGAATGCACAGAGGAGGAAGAGACAGTGAATGCCAGTGAGGAAAACCTCAATAGACCTCAACAGAAATTACCTCAGAAGAAACCGAACCCCGGAAAGTTCTTAATACCTTGCATCATAGGCACCATGACCCTTAAGAAGGCTCTGTGTGACCTTGGTTCAAGTATAAACCTCATGACACTCTCTGTAATGGAGAAACTGGGGATCTTTGAAGTACAACCTGTAAGAATCTCACTAGGGATGGCAGACAATTCAAGGAAACAGGCTTATGGACTTGTAGAGGATGTCTTAGTAAAGGTTGAAGGCTTTTACTTCCCTACTGATTTCATAATCCTAGACACTTGGAAGGGTGAGGATGAATCCATCATCCTTGGAAGACCCTTCCTAGCCACAGCAAGAGCTGTGATTGATGTGGACAGAGGAGAGTTAGTCCTTCAATTGAATGAGGACCACCTTGTGTTTCAGGCTTAAGGACCTTCCTCTGTAACCATGGAGAGGAAGCATGAAAAGCTTCTCTCAATACAGAGTCAAACAGAGCCCCCACACTCAACTTCTAAGTTTGGTGTTGGGAGGCCATCATCAAGCTCTGAGTATCTGTGAAGCTCTCCAAGAGCTCACTGTCAAGCTATTGACATTAAAGAAGCGCTTTTTGGGAGGCAACTGGTATGTGAAATTGTTACTCAGGTTGTGAATTATTGTTCGAAATTGATTCCCTGGCGATGGCACCAAAAACGGATGCACAGAACCATGGTCTAAACATATCTTCACAACTTCGCATAACTAACCAGCAAGTGCACTGGGTCGTCCAAGTAATACCTTTACGTGAGTAAGGGTCGAATCCCACGGAGATTGTTGGTATGAAGCAAGCTATGGTCACCTTGTAAATCTCAGTCAGGCGGATATAAAATAGTTATGTAGTTTTCGAAATTTAGTAATAAAAGAAGGATAGAAATACTTATGTAAATCATTGGTGAGAATTTCAGATAAGCGTATGGAGATGCATTCATTCCTCTGAACCTCTGCTTTCCTGCTGTATTCATCCAATCCGTCTTACTTCTTTCTATGGCTGGCTTTATGTAAGGATGTCACCGGTGCCAATGGCTACTTTCAATCCTCTCGGGAAAATGGTCCAAATGCTCTGTCACAGCACGGCTAATCGTCTGGAGGCATCACCCTTGTCGTTGGTTGCATCCTATTCCTCTCTGTGAAAATAGTCCGATGTGCTGTCACTGCATGGCTAATCATCTTGGAGGTTCTCGATCATACTAGAATAGAATTTACTATCCTTTTACGTCTGTCACCACAGACAAGGTTTAGACTTTCCGGACTCTCATGAATGCCGCCATCAATCTAGCTTATACCACGAAGATTCTGATTAAGAGATCTAAGAGATA
>NC_029787.2:56736119-56737144 GCF_000816755.2 Arachis ipaensis | reverse complement strand
AAGGATGTCACCGGTGCCAATGGCTACTTTCGATCTCTCTCGGGCAAATGGTCCAAATGCTCTGTCACAGCACGGCTAATCGTCTGTAGGCATCACCTTTGTCGTTGGTTGCATCCTATTCCTCTCTGTGAAAATGGTCCGATGCGCTGTCACTGCATGGCTAATCATCTTGGAGGTTCTCGATCATACTGGAATAGAATTTACTATCCTTTTACGTCTGTCACTACGCCCAGCACTCGCGAGTTTGGAGTTCGTCACAGTCATTCAATCCCAGAGTCCTACTCGGAATACCACGGACAAGGTTTAGACTTTCCGGACTCTCATGAATGCCGCCATCAATCTAGCTTATACCACGAAGATTCTGATTAAGAGATCTAAGAGACACTCATTCAATCTAATGTAGAACGGAAGTGGTTGTCAGGCACGCGTTCATAGGGAATGATGATGATTGTCACGTTCATCACATTCAGGCTGAAGTGCGAATGAATATCTTAGAAGCGAAATAAGATGAATTGAATAGAAAACAGTAGTACTTTGCATTAATCTTTGAGGAACAGTAGAGCTCCACACCTTAATCTATGGAGTGCAAAAACTCTACCGTTGAAAATACATAAGTGATAATGGAGTTCATTGGTCTCGGCCCCAGAGGGGAACTAGAGTAACCAAGACTCTATGATCCGAAGATAAAACTCAGGATGTCTAATACAATAGTAAAAAGTCCTATTTATACTAAACTAGTCACTAGGGTTTACAGAAGTAAGTAATTGATGCATAAATCCACCTCCGGGGCCCACTTGGTGTGTGCTTGGGCTGAGCTTGAAGTCTACACGTGGAGCGGTCATTCTTGGAGTTGAACGCCAGCTTTTGTGCCATTTTGGGCGTTGAACTCCACTTTGCAACTTGTTTCTGGTGTTGGACGCCAGAATTGGGCAGAGAGCTGGCGTTGAACGCCAGTTTGCGTCATCTAAACTTGGGAAAAGTATAGACTATTATATATTTCTGGAAAGCCCTGGATGTCTACTTTT
>NC_029787.2:56732581-56736007 GCF_000816755.2 Arachis ipaensis | reverse complement strand
TAAAAAGAAGAGAATATACTATAAATTCCAAACTATCAATGAAACATAGTTCCAATCAGATGAGCGGGACTTGTAGCTTTTGCCTCTTGAATAGTTTTGGCATCTCACTTTATCCATTGAAGTTCAGAATGATTGGCATCTATAGGAACTCAGAGTTCAGATAGTGTTATTGATTCTCCAAGTTCAGTATGATGATTCTTGAACACAGCTATTTTATGAGTCTTGGCCGTGGCCCTAAGCACTTTGTTTTCCAGTATTACCACCGGATACATAAATGCCACAGACACATAATTGGGTGAACCTTTTCAGATTGTGACTTAGCTTTGCTAAAGTCCCCAATTAGAGGTGTCCAGGGTTCTTAAGCACACTCTTTTTTTTTTGCTTTGGACCTTGACTTTAACCGCTCAGTCTCAAGTTTTCACTTGACACCTACACGCCACAAGCACATGGTTAGGGACAGCTTGGTTTAGCCGCTTAGGCCAGGATTTTATTCCTTTAGGCACTCCTATCCACTGATGCTCAAAGCCTTGGGATCCTTTTTATTACCCTTGCCTTTTGGTTTTAAGGGTTATTGGCTTTTTGCTCTTGCCTCTTGGTTTTAAGAGCTTTGGCTTTTTCTACTTGCTTTTTCTTTTTCTTTCTATTTTTTTTCGCTATTTTTTTCTATTATTTTTTTTTCTGCAAGCTTTGTTCTTTGCTGCTTTTTCTTGCTTCAAGAATCATTTTTATGATTTTTCAGATTATCAAATAACATGTCTCCTAGTCATCATTCTTTCAAGAGCCAACATATTTAACATTCTTAAACAACAACTTCAAAAGACATATGCACTGTTCAAGCATTCATTTAGAAAACAAGAAGCATTGTCACCACATCACTATAATTAAATTAAGTTCAAGGATAAATTCAAAACTCATGTACTTCTTGTTCGTTTGAATTAAAACATTTTTCATTTAAGAGAGGTGATGGATTCATAGGACATTCATAACTTTAAGACAAAGTTACTAACTACTAATGATCATGTAATGAAGACACAAACATAGATAAGCACTTAACATAGAGAAAACGAAAAACAGAGAAAGTAAGAACAAGGAATGAGTCCACCTTAGTGATGGTGGCGTTTCCTTCTTGAGGAACCAATGATGTCCTTGAGCTCTTCTATGTCTCTTCCTTGTCTTTGTTGCTCCTCCCTCATTGCTTTTTGATCTTCTCTTATTTCATGAAGGATGATGGAGTGCTCTTGATGTTCCACCCTTAGTTGTCCCTTGTTGGAACTTAATTCTCCTAGGGAGGTGTTGATTTGCTCCCAATAGTTTTGTGGAGGAAAATGCATATGAGGCATCTCCGAGATCTCATGGTGATGAGCTTCTTGCGCCTCTTGAGCTCCATGAATGGGCTCTCTTGCCTGCTCCATCTTTTTCTTAGTGATGGTGAGTTTGAAAGGGACCTCAGGGATCACCTTCTTCTTGACCACAACATCATAGAAGTGGTCTTGATGAGCTTTGGAGATGAATCTTTCCATCTCCCATGACTCGGAGGTGGAAGTTTTTGTCTTCCCTTTGCCTTTTCTAGAGGATTCTCCGGTCTTAGGTGCCATCAATGGTAATGGAAAAACAAAAAGCTTATGCTTTTACCACACCAAACTTAGAATATTGCTCGCCTTCGAGCAAGAAAATAAACAATTAGATGAAGAAGAAGAAGAAAAGATGGAGAAGAGGGGGGAGGTATGTTTCGGCCAAGAAGAGAAGAGAGGGTTGTGTTGTGTAAAAATGAGGAAGAATGGAAGGCTTTATATAGGGAAGGGAGGGGGGTTAAGGTTCAGCCATATGGGTGGGTTTGGGTGGGAAATTGTTTTGAATTTTGAAGGTAGGTAGAGTTTATTGGGTAGGTTTATGGGGAAGAGTGGGTGGATGTGAGTGGTGAAGGGTTAATAGGGAAGAGAGATGGAGGTGATAGAGGATGATTGAGAAGAGAGAAGAGAGTGAGTGGAGGTAGGTGGGGATCCTGTGGGGTCCACAGATCCTGAGATGATCCTGTGGGGTCCACAGATCCTGAGATGTTCAAGGATTTACAACTTTGCACCAAATTAGGCATGTAAAATGCCCTTGTACACAACTCTGGGCGTTGAACGCCCATTTGTTGCCCATTTCTGACGTTGAACGCCAGAACCATGCTTATTCTGGGCGTTCAGTGCCAGCTCTTCTCCAGGGTGCATTTCTGGCGTTCAAACGCCCAGATGCTGCCCATTTCTGGCATTCAGCGCCAAAACCATGCTCCGTTCTGGCGTAGAACGCCCAAAACATGCTTCTTACTAGCTTTTAAACGCCAGTAAGGTCTTCCTCCAGGGTGTGATTTTTCTTCTGCTGTTTTTGATTCTGTTTTTAATTTTTATATTTATTTTGTGACTCCACATGATCATGAACCTAAGAAAACATGAAAAACAAAAATAAAATTAGATAAATAAACATTGGGTTGCCTCCCAACAAGTGCTTCTTTAATGTCAATAGCTTGACAGTGGGCTCTCATGGAGCCTCACAGATGTGCAGAGCTTTGTTGAGACCTCCCAACACCAAACTTAGAGTTTGGATAAGGGGGTTTGACACCAAACTTAGAGTTTGACCGTGGGGGCTTTGGTTGACTCTGCTTTGAGAGAAGCTTTTTCTGCTTCCTCTCCATGGATGCAGAGAGAGATCCTTGAGTTGTAAATACAAGGTTGTCCTTATTTAATTGAAGGATCAATTCTCCTCTGTCCACATCAATCACAACTCTTGCTGTGGCTAGGAAAGGTCTTCCTAGGATGATGGATTCATCCTCTTCCTTTCCAGTATCCAGGACTATGAAATCAGCAGGGATGTAAAGGCCTTCAACCTTTACTAACACGTCCTCTACTTGTCCATAAGCCTAATTTCTTGAATTGTCTGCCATCTCTAATGAGATTTTAGCAGTTTGCACCCCATAGATTCCCAGTTTCTCTATTATAGAGAGGGGCATGAGGTTTATTCCTGAACCAAGGTCACACAGAGCCTTAAAGATCATGGTGCCTATGGTACAAGGTATTATGAACTTTCCAGGATCCTGTCTCTTCTGAGGCAATGTCAGTTGATCCAGATCACTTAGTTCATTGGTGAACAAGGGAGGTTCATCTTCCCAAGTTTCAATACCAAATAATTTGGCATTTAGCTTCATGATTGCTCCAAGGAACTTGGCAGCTTGCTCTTCAGTAACATCCTCATTCTCTTCAGAAGAGGAGTACTCATCAGAGCTCATGAATGGCATAAGGAGGTTCAATGAAATCTCTATGGTCTCTAGATGAGTCTCAGATTCCTTAGGTTCCTCAGAAGGAAGCTCCTTATTGATCACTGGACGTCCCAGGAGGTCTTCCTGCTTGGGATTCACGTCCCCTACTTCCCTTACAGGTTCGGCCATGG
>NC_029787.2:56690732-56732534 GCF_000816755.2 Arachis ipaensis | reverse complement strand
TTTTTTGAAAAAGGTAAGATAAGAAGATATTTTTGAAAAGATATGATAGAAATTAATTTTTGAAAAAGATTTGATTTTTAAAAACTCAATTAATGACTTGATTTACAAGAAATCACAAGATATGATTCTAGAACTTAAAGTTTGAATCTTTCTTAACAAGTAAGTAACAAACTTGAAATTTTTGAATCAAAACATTAATTGATGATGTTATTTTTGAAAATATGATGTAAAATTAAGAAAAAGATTTTTGAAATTTTCGAAAATAACTAAAAAAATTGAAAAAATATTTGATTTTTGAAAAAGATTTTGAAAAAGATAAGATTTTTTTTTAAATTGAAAATTTGATTTGACTGATAAAAACAACTAGATTTTAAAAATTTTTGAAAAAGTCAAATCTAATTTTCGAAATTTTAAGAGAGAAAAAGGGAAAGATATTTTTTTGATTTTTGAATTTTTATGATGAGAGAGAAAAACAAGAAAAATGATGCAATGCATGAAAATTATGGATCAAAACAATGAATGCATGCAAGAATGCTATGAATGTCAAGATGAACACCAAGAACACTATGAAGATCATGATGAACATCAAGAACACATTTTTGAAAAATTTTTAATGCAAAGAAAACATGCAAGACACCAAACTTAGAATTCTTTAATGCTTAGACATAAAGAATTCAGGAATGCATATGAAAAACAAGAAAAGACACAAAACATGCAAATGCAAAGATCAAACAAGAAGACTTACCAAGAACAACTTGAAGATCATGAAGAACACTATGAATGCATGAATTTTTTTCGAAAAATGCAAGATGAATATGCAATTGACACCAAACTTTCAACTTGACTCAAGACTCAAACAAGAAACATGAAATATTTTTTATTTTAAGATTTTATGATTTTTTTGTATTTTCTTTTAATTTTTTTTTCAAAAATCATTTGAAAAAGAAAAATAAGGATTCCAAAATTTTTAATATGAATTCCAAGAATCTTATGCTCTAAAGCTCCAATCAAAGGGTCAGGCAAGGCTTAATAGCCAGCCAAGCTTTAGTATGTTATTACATCCATTGAGGTGATTAGTTGAAGACCAATCGCAAAGCAGTTTGGGTATGGCTTTACAGCCAGATAGGATTCAACATGTTACCATGAAACACTAGAATTCATTCTAAAAAATTATGAAGAAAAATATATTTTTGAAAACAATTTTTTTTTAAAAAAATATTTTTTTTCGAAAACAGATGAGAAATTTTTTTGAAAGGTTTTTGAAAAATTTTTGAAAATAAAACAAAAAGAAAATTACCTAATCTGAGCAACAAGATGAACCGTCAGTTATCCAAACTCGAACAATCCCCGGCAACGGCGCCAAAAACTTGGTATGCGAAATTGTTACTCAGGTTGTGAATTATTGTTCAAAATTGATTCCCTGGCGATGGCACCAAAAACGGATGCACAGAACCATGGTCTAAACATATCTTCACAACTTCGCATAACTAACCGGCAAGTGTACTGGGTCGTCCAAGTAATACCTTACGTGAGTAAGGGTCGAATCCCACAGAGATTGTTGGTATGAAGCAAGCTATGGTCACCTTGTAAATCTCAGTCAGGCGGATATAAAATAGTTATGTAGTTTTCGAAATTTAGTAATAAAAGAAGGATAGAAATACTTATGTAAATCATTGGTGAGAATTTCAGATAAGCGTATGGAGATGCATTCATTCCTCTCAACCTCTGCTTTCCTGCTGTCTTCATCCAATCCGTCTTACTCCTTTATATGGCTGGCTTTATGTAAGGATGTCACCGGTGCCAATGGCTACTTTCAATCCTCTCGGAAAAATGGTCCAAATGCTCTGTCACAGCACGGCTAATCGTCTGGAGGCATCACCCTTGTCGTTGGTTGCATCCTATTCCTCTCTGTGAAAATGGTCCGATGCGCTGTCACTGCATGGCTAATCATCTTGGAGGTTCTTGATCATACTGGAATAGAATTTACTATCCTTTTTCGTCTGTCACTACGCCCAGCACTCGCGAGTTTGGAGTTCGTAACAGTCATTCAATCCCAGAGTCCTACTCGGAATACCACGGACAAGGTTTAGACTTTCCGGACTCTCATGAATGCCGCCATCAATCTAGCTTATACCACGAAGATTCTGATTAAGAAATCTAAGAGATACTCATTCAATCTAATGTAGAACGGAAATGGTTGTCAGGCACGCGTTCATAGAGAATGATGATGATTGTCACGTTCATCACATTCAGGTTGAAGTGCGAATGAATATCTTAGAAGCGAAATAAGTTGAATTGAATAGAAAACAGTAGTACTTTGCATTAATCTTTGAGGAACAGCAGAGCTCCACACCTCAATCTATGGAGTGCAGAAACTCTACAGTTGAAAATACATAAGTGATAATGGAGTTCATTGGTCTCGGCCCCAGAGGGGAACCAGAGTAACCAAGACTCTATGATCCGAAGATAAAACTCAGGATGCCTAATACAATAGTAAAAAGTCCTATTTATACTAAACTAGTCACTAGGGTTTACAGAAGTAAGTAATTGATGCATAAATCCACTTCCAGGGCGCACTTGGTGTGTGCTTGGGCTGAGCTTGAAGTCTACACGTGGAGAGGTCATTCTTGGAGTTGAACACCAGCTTTTGTGCCATTTTGGGCGTTGAACTCCACTTTGCAACTTGTTTCTGGCGCTGGACGCCAGAATTGGGCAGAGAGCTGGCGTTGAACGCCAGTTTGCGTCGTCTAAACTTGGGCAAAGTATAGACTATTATATATTGCTGGAAAGCTCTGGATGTCTACTTTCCAACTCAATTGGAAGCGCGCCATTTTGAGTTCTGTAGCTCCAGAAAATCCATTTTGAGTGCAGGGAGGTCAGAATCCAACAGCATCAGCAGTCCTTCTTCAACCTCTGAATCTGATTTTTGCTCAAGTCCCTCAATTTCAGCCAGAAAATACCTAAAATCACAGAAAAACACACAAACTCATAGTAAAGTCCAGAAATGTGAATTTAACATATAAACTAATGAAAACATCCCTAAAAGTAACTAGATTCTACTAAAAACATACTAAAAACAATGCCAAAAAGCGTATAAATTATCCGCTCATCAGCAACCCAATGTTATTTAATTATATTTATTATTTTCCGTTGTTATTTTATGTTTTCCTTAGGTTGATGATCATGTGAAGTCATAACAATAACTGAAAAATGAAAGCAAAATGAAAAACAGCATCAAAAACAGCACACCCTGGAGGACAGACTTTCTGGCGTTTAAACGCTAGTAACGATAGTAGAATGGGCGTTTAATGCCCAGCCTGGCAGCATTCTGGGCGTTAAATGCCAGAATGGGCAGTACTCTGGGCGTTTAATGCCAAAAAAAGATGTCTGGCGTCTGGATTGCGTTAAACGCCAGAAATGGGTAGCAGACTGGCGTTTAACGCAAGGAAAGGTAGCAGAGCTGGCGTTTGGTGCACGGAATTGTGATGTCCAGGCTCAAACAATCCCTAGCAACGTGAGCAACTTGGTGCGCTGATCTCAATACATAATTGTCACAACTTCGACCTCTTCTTTGAATTTCATGTCGGATCTCCGGATACTCATTTCTTTTGAGTTTAAAAGGGACCTCAGGGATCACCTTCTTCTTGGCCACAACATCATAGAGGTGGTCTTTGATGGGCTTTGGAGATGAACCTTTCCATCTCCCATGACTCGGATGTGGAAGCTTTTGTCTTCCCTTTCCCTCTTCTAGAGGATTCTCCGGTCTTAGGTGCCATCAATGGTAATGGAAAAACAACAAAGCTATGCTTTTACCACACCAAACTTAGAATATTACTCGCCCTCGAGCAATAAACAAAAGAATAGAAGAAGAAGAAGAAGAAATATGGAGAGGGAGAGGGAGAAGTGGTTTCGGCCAAGGAGAGTGTAGAGGGGTGTGTTGTGTGAATTTGAAGAAGAATGGATGGCTTTATATAGGGTAGGGAGGTGGGGTTAAGGTTCAGCCATATGGGTGGGTTTGGGTGGGAAATTGGTTTTGAATTTTGAAGGTAGGTGGAGTTTATGAGGTAGGTTTATGGGGAAGAGAGATTGAGGTGATTGGTGAGGGGTTTTTAGGGAAGAGTGTTTATGGGGTTGTGTGAAAGAGAGTGGTGAGGAGAGGTGAGTGGAGGTAGGGGGGATCCTGTGGGGTCCACAGATCCTGAGTGGATCCTGTGGGGTCCACAGATCCTGAGTGGGTCCTGTGGGGTCCACAGATCCTGAGGTGTCAAGGATTTACATCCCTGCACCCATTAGGCATGTAAAAATGCCTTTGTACACAACTCTGGGCATTCAGCGCCAGGTTGGTGGCCATTTTGGGCGTTCAACGCCCATCTGTGTGCCATTTCTGGCGTTGAACGCCAGAACCATGCCTGTTCTGGCGTTCAGCGTCCAGAAGCTGCCCATTTTGGGCGTTCAGCGCCAGAACCATGCTCTGTTCTGGCGCTGAACACCAGACAGATGCTCCTCCAGGGTGTGATTTTTCTTCTGCTATTTTTGATTCCTGTTTTTGATTTTTTTTTGTTTATTTTGTGACTCCACATGATCATAAACCTAAGAAAACATGAAAAACAATAAAAATAAGAATTAGATAAACATTGGGTTGCCTCCCAACAAGCGCTTCTTTAATGTCAATAGCTTGACAGTGGGCTCTCATGGAGCCTCACAGATGTGTAGAGCTTTGTTGAGACTTTCCAACACCAAACTTAGAGTTTGGATATGGGAGTTCAACACCAAACTTAGAGTTTGGTTGTGGCCTCCCAACACCAAACTTAGAGTCTGACTGTGGGGGTTCTGGTTGACTCTTTTTTTTGAGAGAAGCTTTTTCTGCTTCCTCTCCATGGTTGCAGAGGGAGATCCTTGAGTTTTAAACACAAGGGAGTCCTTATTCCATTGAAGGATTATTTCACCTCTGTCAACATTAATCACAGCTCTTGCTGTGGCCAGGAAAGGTCTTCCTAGGATGATGGATTCATCCTCTTCCTTTCCAGTATCCAGGACTATGAAATCAGCAGGGATGTAAAGGCCTTCAACCTTTACTAATACGTCCTCTACTTGTCCATAAGCCTGTTTTCTAGAGCTGTCTGCCATCTCTAATGAGATTTTAGCAGCTTGCACCCCATAGATTCCCAGTTTCTCTATTACAGAGAGGGGCGTGAGGTTTATTCCTGAACCAAGGTCACACAGAGCCTTAAAGATCATGGTGCCTATGGTATAGGGTATTATGAACTTTCCAGGATCCTGTCTCTTCTGAGGTAATGTTAGTTGATCCAGATCTCTTAGTTCATTGATGAACAAGGGAGGTTCAACTTCCCAAGTATCAATGCCAAATAATTTGGCATTTAGCTTCATGATTGCACCAAGAAACTTGGCAGTTTGCTCTTCAGTAACATCCTCATTCTCTTCAGAAGAGGAATACTCATCAGAGCTCATGATGGGCATAAGGAGGTTTAATGGGATCTCTATGGTCTCTAGATGGGCCCCAGAGTCCTTTGGTTCCTCAGAGGGAAGCTCCTTATTGACCACTGGACGTCCCAGGAGGTCTTCCTCCTTGGGATTCACGTCCTCTCCTCTCTTCACAGGTTCGGCCATGGCACTTATGTCAATGGCCTTGCACTCTTTTTTTGGATTCTCTTCTGTATTACTTGGGAGAGTACTAGGAGGGATTTCAGTGATCCTTTTACTCAGCTGGCCCACTTGTGCTTCCAGATTTCTAATGGAAGACCTTGTTTCATTCATGAAACTTACAGTGGCTTTAGATAGATCAGAGACTAGATTTGCTAAATTAGAAGCATTTTGTTCAGAGTTCTCTGTCTGTTGCTGAGTTGATGATGGATGCACATGCAATTGACACCAAACTTATGATATGACTCAAGACTCAAACAAGAAACAGAAAATATTTTTTATTTTTATGATTTTCTAATTTTTTTGGATTTTTCTTTTATATTTTTTGCATATTAAAAGGAAAAAGATTCATTCTTAAAAATTTTGAATAAATTTTTTTGAAAATATTTTTATTTTTTTCGAAAACAGATGAAAAAATTTTTTTGAAAATATTTTTTTTTGAAAAATTTTTGAAAACAAAACGAAAAGAAAATTACCTAATCTGAGCAACAAGATGAACTGTCAGTTGTCCAAACTCGAACAATCCCCGGCAACGGCGCCAAAAACTTGGTGTTATTGCCGGGATTGGGATCTCAGACGATTCTTGGCGCCAAACAGGAACAATTAAGTCCCCGGAAAGTATGGACTATTATATATTGCTGGAAAGCCCTGGATGTCTACTTTCCAACGCAATTAGAAGCGCGCTATTTCTTGTTCTGTAGCTCCAGAAAATCCACTTTGAGTGCAGGGAGGTCAGAATCCAACAGCATCAGCAGTCCTTTTTCAACCTCTGAATCTGATTTCTGCTCAAGTCCCTCAATTTCAGCCAGAAAATACCTGAAATCACAGAAAAACACACAAACTCATAGTAAAGTCCAGAAATGTGAATTTAACACAAAATCTATTAAAAACATCCCTAAAAGTAACTAGATCCTACTAAAAACATACTAAAAACAATGTCAAAAAGCGTATAAATTATCCGCTCATCAGCGTTTAATGCTAGGAAAGGTAGAAGAGCTGGCGTTAAACTCCAGGATTGGCACACAGTGGGCGTTTGAATGCCAGAATGGTGCAGGGAGCAGAATTCCTTGACACCTCAAGATCTGTGGACCCCACAGGATCCCCACCTACTCCACCTCTTCTTCTCTTCTCTTCACACCTTTCCATAACACTTTTCCCCAAATATCCTTGACCAATCCCATCAATAACGCTCCCCCAAATACCCCTCACCTATCAAATCCTACCCTCTTCCCCATATTCTCTTCACCACTCACATCCATCCATCATAAATCCCACCAACCTCACCATTAAAATTCAAACCATTTTCCTCCCAAACCCACCCCTTAATGACCAAATTCCCCCCTCTCTCCTACCCTATAAATACCCCTCCTCACTACCTTCAATTTCACACATCATACACACTACTACCCCCTTGGCCGAAACCACTACTACTCTCTATCTCCTCTATTTCTTCTTTTTCTACTCCTTTCTTTCTTCTTTTGCTCGAAGACGAGCAAACCTTTTAAGTTTGGTGTGGAAAAAGCTCTGCTTTTCTATTTCTTCCATAACCATTAATGGCACCTAAGGCTGGAGAAACCTCTAGAAAGAGGAAAAGGAAGGCAATTGCTTCCACCTCCGAGTCATGGGAGATGGAGAGATTCATCTCAAAAGTCCATCAAGACCACTTCTATGAAGTTGTGGCCAAGAAAAAGGTGATCTCTGAGGTCCCCTTCAAGCTCAAAAAGGGTGAATATCCAGAGATCCGACATGAGATTCAAAGAAGAGGTTGGAAAACTCTCACCAACCGCATTCAACAAGTCAGAATCTTAATGGTTCAAGAGTTCTATGCTAATGAATGGATCAATAGGTACCATGATCAAAGTATGAACCCGAACCCAAAGAATTAGCTCACAATGATTCGGGGGAATTACTTGGATTTTAGTCCAGAAAATGTAAGATTGGCATTTAACTTGCCAATGATGAGAAGAGATCCTCATCCTTTTACTAAAAGTGTCAACTTTGATCAAAGGTTGGACCAAGTCCTCATGGACATCTGTGTGGAAGGAGCTCAATGGAAGAGAGACTCAAAAGGCAAGCCGGTTCAACTAAGAAGGCTTGACCTTAAACCTGTGGCTAGGGGATGGTTGGAGTTCATCCAACGCTCTATCATTCCCACTAGCAACCGGTCTGAAATTACAATAGACCGAGCTATCATGATCCATAGCATCATGATTGGAGAGGAAGTAGAAGTTCATGAGATCATATCCCTAGAACTCTACAAGGTGGCTGATAAGCCCTCCACTTTGGCAAGGTTAGCCTTCCCTCATCTCATCTGTACCTTATGCAATTCAGCTGGAATTGTCATAGAGGGATACATCCTTAATGAAGGAGACAAGCCCATCACTAAGAAGAGGATGGAGCAAACAAGAGAGCCCACTCATGGACCGCAACAAGAGCATGAGAAAATTCCTCATCAAGAAATCTCTGAGATACCTCAAGGGATGCACTTTCCCCCCAAAAAACTATTGGGAGCAAATCAACACCTCCTTAGGAGAATTGAGTTTCAACATGGGGCAACTAAGGATGGAGCACCAAGAGCATTCCATCCTCCTCCATGAAATTAGAGAAGACCAAAGAGCCATGAGGGAGGAGCAACAAAGGCAAGGAAGAGACATAGAGGAGCTCAAGCACTCCATAAGATCTTCAAGAGGAAGAACTAGCCGCCATCACTAAGGTGGACCCGTTCTTTAATTTCCTTGTTCTTATTTTTCTGTTTTTTCGAATTATATGCCGTATATTTTGTCTCTATTTGTGTCTTTATTACGTGATCATTAGTGTCTAGTGTCTATGTCTTAAAGCTATGAATGTCCTATGAATTCATCACCTTTCTTAAATGAAAAATGTTTTAATTGCAAAAGAACAAGAAGTACATGATTTCGAATTTTATCTTGAAATTAGCTTAATTATTTTGATGTGGTGGCAATACCTATTGTGTTCTGAATGAATGCTTGAACAGTGCATATTTTTTAATTTATTGTTTATGAATGTTAAAATTGTTGGCTCTTGAAAGAATAATGAAAAAGAAGAAATGTTATTGATAATCTGGAAAACCATAAAATTGATTCTTGAGCAAAGAAAAAGTAGTGAAAAGCAAAAGCTTGCGAAAAAAATATGAAAAGAAAAAAAATGGCGAAAAAAATAAAGAAAAAAAAGAAAAAGAAAAAGCAAGCGGAAAAAGCCAATAGCCCTTTAAACCAAAAGGCAAGGGTAAAAAGGATCCAAGACTTTGAGCATTAATGGGTAGGAGGACCCAAAGGAATAAAATTCTGGCCTAAGCGGCTAAATCAAGCTATCCCTAACCATGTGCTTGTGGCATGAAGGTGTCAAGTGAAAAGCTTGAGACTGAGCGGTTAAAGTCGTGGTCCAAAGCAAAAAGAGTGTGCTTAAGAGCTTTGGAAACCTCTAACTGGGGACTCTAGCAAAGCTGAGTCACAATTTGAAAAGGTTCACCCAGTCATGTGTCTGTGGCATTTATGTATCCGGTGGTAATATTGGAAAACAAAATGCTTAGGGTCACGGCCAAGACTCATAAAGTAGCTGTGTTCAAGAATCAACATACTGAACTAAGAGAATCAATAACACTATCTGAATTCTGAGTTCCTATGGATGCCAATCATTCTAAACTTCAAAGGATAAAGTGAGATGCCAAAACTGTTAAGAAGCAAAAACGCTATAAGTCCCGCTCATCTAATTGGAACTAAGTTCATTGATAAGTTTGGAATTTATTGTATTTTCTCTTCTTTTTATCCTACTTTGTTTTTAGTTGCTTGGGGACAAGCAACAATTTAAGTTTGGTATTGTGCTGAGCGGATAAATTATACCCTTTTTGGCATTGTTTTTACATAGTTTTTAGTATGTTTTAGTTACTTTTTATTATATTTTTATTCGTTTTTATGCAAAAATCACATTTCTAGACTTTACTATGAGTTTGTGTGTTTTTCTATGATTTCAGGTATTTTCTGGTTGAAATTGAGGGACCTGAGCAAAAATCTGATTCAAAGGCTGAAAAAGGACTGCAGATGCTGTTGGATTCTGACCCTCCTGCACTCGAAGTAGATTTTCTGGAGCTACAAAAGCCCAATTGGCGTGTTCTTAATTTAGTTAGAAAGTAGACATCTTGGGCTTTCCAGCAATATATAATAGTTTATACTTTGCCTGAGATTTGATGGCCCAAACTGGCGTCCAAAGGCAGCCTAAAACATATTGGCGTAAAACGCCCAAACTGGCACCAGAATTGGAGCTAAATGCCCAAACTGGCACCAAAGATAGCGTTTAACTCCAGGAACAGCCTATGTACAAAAAAGCTTCAAGGATCAGCCCAATCACATACCAAGTAGGTCCCGGAAGTGGATTTCTGCACCATTTTCACTTAGTTACTCATTTTCTGTAAACCTAGGCTACTAGTTTAGTATAAAAACTACTTTTAGAGATTTATTTTATATCTTTGGAATATCTTTTGATCACTTTGATCTTTAAGACCATTGTTCACGTTTGGAGGCTGGCCTCACGGCCATGCCTAGACCTCTTTTCACTTATGTATTTTCTACGGTGGAGTTTCTACACCCCATAGATTAAGGTATGGAGCTCTGCTGTTCTTCATGAATTAATGCAATTACAACTGTTTTCTATTCAATTCACACCTACTTCTTCTCCAAGATATACTCTCGTACTTAATTCAGTTTAGTCAGAATGAAGGGGTGACTCATGACAATCACCCAATCTTCGTTACTCGCTTAGCCAATATCGCGTGCCTGACAACCACAAAGCGGTCTACATGATGTTCAACGTAGTCATTGGACGACAGCTGGAGTATATTCTCTTGGATATCTAATACACGGACCGAGTCCGTGAGATTAGTATCTTCATGGTATTGGCTAGAATTATTGGCAGCCATTCCTGGGATCCGAAAAGTCTAAACCTTGTCTGTGGTATTCCGAGTAGGATCCGGGAAGGAATGACTGTGACGAGCTTCAAACCTGTGAATGTTGGGTGCCAGTGCCAGTGTGCAAAAGGATCAATAGATTCTATTCTGACGCTAGTGGGAACTGACAGATGATTAACCATGCGGTAGCTGTACCTGGTATTTTTCATCCGAGACGAGAAATCTGATAGTTGATTAGCCGTGCAGAAACCATAGAGGACCATTTTCACTGAGAGGATCCTACAGCTTGCCATGGAAGGAGGCAACGTATGGTTGGAAGAAGGCAATAGGAAAGCAGAGGTTTAGAAGCAACAAAGCATCTTCATACGCTTATCTAAAATTCCCACCTATGAATTACATAAGTAACTTTATCTTATTTTCTGTTTTATTTATCTTTTAATTGTCAAAACTTCATAACCATTTGAATCTTCCTGACTGAGGTTTACAAGATGACTATAGCTTGCTTCAAGCCGACAATCTCCATGGGATCGACCCCTACTCACGTAAGGTTTATTACTTGGATGACCCAGTACACTTGCTGGCTAGTTGCATGGAGTTGTGAGAAAAGTGTGAGATCACGATTCCGTGTACCACACGCCACCTGAACACCAGCCAAACGCCAGCCTGGAAGGTGACGTTTATTGAGTTTTTTTTCCCTCCAAATTATATTTTTCTTTTCCCTTTTGTATTCTCCTTATTCTAGTGATACGAGTAGTATAAATAACCCCTGAAAGTACTGAGAAAGGGGTTAAGAAGTTGAGCTATTAGTTATGGTTATATTTTCTTTTTACTTTATCATCTCTTCCATCTCTTGTACTTTTCTCTGAGCTATGAGTAGCTAAATTCCCTCTCATTGAGAGAGGGAGCTCTGTTATACTTGATGGATTAATGATAGTTAATTTCTTCTTCTCTTCATTTTCTCTTTGATTTGCTAGAAGGAATTTCGTTTTAATGTTATTGTTCAATCATCTTGGAAAAGAGGTTGAATGCAAAATGGGTTTCATGGGAACCTTGGAAAAGGAAACATGAAACCATGCTAGAAATCCCTTCTCACACTTGAGTAGGATCTGGGTTTTGGTGTTTGGATATGGTGACATATAATCCTCCCTCTACTTGGACCTATGATGATGTGTGGTATAATCAGGGACCAAGCATATCTCTCTTCATGAGCAATTAGACCAACGAATTGGCTATTGATCAAGATCTGAGAGATTGAGTCACGAAGGGATTGGGGCTCAATCAATCATGATTGCGAAGAGGTCAATGAGTTGCATGATTGAAGATGATATGAACTGGATTTAATCCAAAGAGAACAACATCTCCTGATTTCAATGAATTCCCCTATTCTTATCTTCCACTTTCTTTATAACTTTCCTTATATTCTGCAAATCCCCATTCCCATTTACTTTTGAGTCATTTATGTTTCTGCACTTTACATTATTGTTATTTTCGTTTCTGCACTTTACTGCTTATATTTACTTTTGAGCCATTCATGTTTCTGCCCATTTACAATTTTGCAATCACAATTTATTTTGCTTAGCTTAACTAATTCACCAACTAATTAAAGTTGCTCAAATCTACTAATCTCTGTGGATACGATACCACTCCACTGTGGGTTATTACTTGACGATAATTTTTGGGGCGCTTGCCAAAAGAACAGATTCATCATTTTTATATGGGGTGTGAATTCCGGTCATCAAGTTTTATGGCGTTGTTGCCGGGGATTGGTTTGAATTTGACAATGACTAAATTGATTGGAGAGCTAGATTAAGCATTTCAATTACCCTGTTATTTTTTTCAGTTCTTTAATTCTCATTTTGTTCTGTTTTATTTTGATTTTACTTCAAATTTTAGTTATTCATTGTTCATATTTCAATTCTTCTAACTGTTTGATTAATTGCATCAACCAAGCTAACCATCAATCTTAACAAGAGTGATTCCTTCACTTTCCCTCTGCTTGCTGTTTATTGAATGTATGATAGGTTGAAGGGGAGAAACTTCATCCTCCTTCGATAGTGAACCTGAGAGGACCTTCCTTAGATTAAGGAAGGAAGCAAGAGGCAAAGGCATAGTTGGAGTGGAAGTAGTAGAGGAAAATCTAGGAGCTACTATGGAAGAAGAAGTACAAAACCATGTTGGAGTAGATGCTGGTAATCAAATTGGGCAAGAGAGGAGAGTCTTAGGCTCTTACATCAATCCAAATCCAGGAAACTGTGGCAGCAGCATTCTCAAGCCAACAATCCATGCTAACAACTTTGAGTTGAAACCTCAATTCATCACATTTGTTCAGAATAATTGTTCATATGAAGGGGGAGCCCAGGAAGACACAAACCAACATCTCACTACATTCTTGAGGATTTGTGACACCGTAAAGTCCAATGGTGTACACCCTAACACTTACAAGCTACTTTTGTTCCCTTTCTCACTCAAAGATAAGGCAGTAAAGTGGTTGGAAGCATTTTCCAAGGAGAGCCTAACAACTTGGGATGAGGTTGTAAACAAATTTCTAGCCAGATTCTACCCTCCACATAGAGTAAATAGATTGAGAGCTGAGGTGGAGACTTTCAGACAACAAGATGGTGAAACACTTTATGAGGCCTGGGAGAGGTTCAAAGACTTGACAAGGAAGTGCCCTGATGAGCGGATATTTTATACGCTTTTTGGGGGTATTTTCATATAGTTTTCAGTAGGATCTAGCTACTTTTTAATATATTTTTATTAGTTTTGCTGCAAAAATCACATTTCTGGAACTTTACTATGAGTTTGTGTGTTTTTCTGTAATTTCAGGTATTTTTTGGCTGAAATTGAGGGACATGAGCAAAAAATCTGATTTAGAGGCAGAAAAAGGACTGCAGATGCTGTTGGATTCTGACCTCCCTGTACTCGAAATGGATTTTTTGGAGCTATAGAAGCCCAATTGGCGCGCTCTAAATTGCGTTGGAAAGCAGACATCCAGGGCTTTCCAGAAATATATAATAGTCCATACTTTGCCCAAGTTATGACGATGTAAATTGGCATTTAACCCCAAGTCCTTACCCTAATCTGGCGTTAAACGCTAGAAACAGGTTGCAAACTAGAGTTAAATGCCAGAAACAGGCTACAACCTGGCGTTTAACTCCAAATAAAGTCTCTACACATGAAAGCTTCAATGCTCAGCCCAAGCACACACCAAGTGGGCCCCGGAAGTGGATTTCTGCACTATCTATCTTAGTTTACTGAATTTCTGTAAACCTAGATCATTGGCTTAGTATAAAAACTACTTTTAGAGATCTATTTTGGGATCTCATGACATTTTTCACGTTTTACATTGTATCTCTACGGCATGAGTCTCTAAACACCATGATTGGGGGCGAGGAGCTCTGCTGTGTCTTGATGAATTAATGCAATTACTTCTATTTTCTATTCAACACGCTTGTTTCTATTCTAAGATATTCACTCGTACCTAACCATGAAGAATGTGATGATCCGTGACACTCATCTTCATTCTTTACCTATGAACGTGTGCCTGACAACCATACGTTCTATATGTAATAGCTTGAGTGTATATCTCTTGGGTTCCTGGTTCAGGAGTTTGATTGCCTCTCCTAACAACAGAGTGTTCAACTCCATGAATCCAGAGTCTTCGTGGTAAAAGCTAGAATCAATTGGCGGCCATGCTTGAGATCCGGAACGTCTAAACCTTGTCTGTAGTATTCTGAGTAGGATCTGGGAAGGGATGACTATGACGAGCTTCAAACTCACAAGTATTGGGCGTAGTGACAAACGCAAAAGGATCAATGGATCTTATTCCAATACAAGTGAGAACCGACAGATGATTAGCCATGTACATGGACCTTTTTCCCTGAGAGGACGGGAGGTAGCCATTGACGACGGTGAAACCCAACATACAGCTTACCATGGAAGGAGCCTTGCGTGCGTGAAGAAGAAGATGGAAGGAAAGCAGTGACTCAAAGACAAAGCATCTCCAAAACCTCAATCTGTTCTCCATTACTGCATAACAAGTAGTATTTAATTTATGCTATTTATTCTTCATAAACATAATCATTTTCATTACTAATTTCCTGACTAAGAGTTACAAAATAACCATAACTTGTTTCAAGCCGACAATCTTCGTGGGATCAACCCTTACTCACGTAAGGTATTACTTGGACGACCCAGTGCAGTTGCTGGTTAGTTGTGCGGAGTTATGAATCATAATTTCGTGCACCAAGTTTTTGGCGCCTTTGTCGGAGATTGTTTGAGTTTGGACAACTGACGGTTTATTTTGTTGCTTAGATTAGGAAAATTTTTCTTTTTGGTTTAAAGTCTTCTGTTTGAGTTTAGTTTCATATTTTAAGTTTGGTGTCCTTTGTGTTTCTATTTTCTTAATATTTTTTTTAAAAGTTGTTCTTAGTGTTCATCGTGGTGTTTAAAGTTTTCCTGTTTGTTTCCTTTGTTTTGATCTAAAAATTTAAGTTTGGTATCATTTTTGCTGTTTTTCTCCTTCTTCATTAATTTCAAAAATATCTTTTCCCTTTAATTTAATTAATTTTCGAAATTTCCTTTAAAAATTTAGATTTTAAGTTTAAAACCTTTTATTCTATCTTATCTTAGTTTTGAAATTTCAAAATTCAAAATCTTTTTCAAAAATCCTATCAAAAGTTTTTCAAATCTTCTTAATTAAGTAATTATTCTAGTTTTCAAGTTTATTTTTCTTTTAGTTTTCGAAATCTATATTTTATTTTCTATTTATTTTATTTTATCTTATTAATCTTAATTATTCGGTTTGCTTCTACTTAATTAAAATAAAAATAAAAATATATTTTACTTATAACTCACATCATCTCCCTTTCTCCATCATGGATCTAAGCGAAAATGAACAGTCCAGAAGGAATTTAGGGTCATATGCTAACCCCATTACTGCTGCATATGGGAGTAGTATCTGTATACCCCCCATCAAAGCAAGCAGTTTTGAGCTAAATCCTCAGCTCATTGTCATGGTGCAGCAAAATTGCCAGTATTTCGGTCTTCCGCAGGAAGAACCTACTGAGTTTCTGGAACAGTTTTTGCAAATTACTGACACAGTACGTGACAAGGAGGTAGATCAGGATGTCTACAGACTATTACTATTTCCATTTGCTGTGAAAGATCAAGCTAAGAGGTGGTTAAATAACCAGCCCACAGCAAGCATAAGAATATGGAAACAGCTGTCAGAAAAATTCCTGAATCAATATTTCCCTTCTAAACGGATGACACAGCTAAGGCTGGACATCCAAGGCTTCAAACAAGGAGATGATGAACCTCTTTATGATGCTTGGGAGAGGTACAGAGGGATGCTAAGGAAATGCCCCTCTGAAATATTTTCAGAGTGGGTGCAGTTAGACATCTTTTACTATGGGCCTACAGAAAAAGCTCAAATATCGCTAGACCACTCAGCTGGTGGATCTTTACATATGAGAAAAACAATTGAAAAGGCTCAAGAACTCATCAATACAGTTGCTAGAAATCAGTATCGGTACATAAATAGTGAGCCCTCCATGAAAGAAGAAGCTGAAGCAGTATCTACTAACTTTAGTCCTCAAGAACAAGTTACTGAACTTAATCAGCAACTATCTTCTATAACAAGACAGTTAGCAAAATTTAAGGAGATTCTACAAAACACTGAGAATGCTAACAAGAATATGGAAGTACAATTGAATCAGACAAGACAGCAGTTATCTAAATAGATAATAGAAGAATGCCAAACTGTTCAACTAAGGAGTGGGAAGACATTGAGTAATTCGGCTCAAGGTAGCAGAAAGCCAAGAAAGGAACAACTGACAGAGGATGACCAAACCACCACCCAAAATCCCTCTGAGGACAGTAAGAGCCTAGAGAAGAATCATTCTAGCGTTCAAACGACAAAAAAGGGTGGAAAATTGGCGTTAAACGCCCAATCCATGTCCACTTCTGGCGTTCAAACGCCAGTGAGGGATTAGACACCTGAGAGTGCTGATGATAACCCCTCCAAGAAGGCTTCTCCAACCATCTCTGTAGGGAATAAACCTGCAGCAACTAAGGTTGAAGAATACAAAGCCAAGATGCCTTATCCTCAGAGACTCTGCCAAGCAGAACAGGATAAACAATTTGCCCGCTTTGCAGATTATCTCAGGACTCTTGAAATCGAGATTCCGTTTGTAGAGGCACTTGAGCAAATACCCTCTTATTCTAAGTTCATGAAAGAAATCTTAAGTCATAAGAAGGATTGGAGAGAAACTGAAAGTTTTTTTCACTGAAGAATGCAGTGCAGTCATCCTAAAGAGCTTGCCAGAGAAGCTTAGAGATCCTGGAAGCTTTATGATACCATGCACATTAGAGGGCACTTGCACCAAGACAGCTCTGTGTGAACTTGGGGCAAGTATCAACCTAATCCCTGCATCCATTATCAGAAAGCTTGGCTTGACTGAAGAGGTCAAACCAACCTGGATCTGTCTTCAACTTGCTGATGGCTCCATTAAATATCCATCAGGCATAATCGAGGACATGATTGTCACAGTTGGGCCATTTGCCTTTTCCACTGACTTTGTAGTGCTGGAGATGGAGGAGCACAAGAGTGCAACTCTCATTCTGGGAAGACCTTTCCTAGCAACTGGACGAACCCTCATTGATGTCCAAAAAGGGGAAGTAACCCTGAGAGTCAATGAGGATGAGTTCAGGCTGAATGTTGTTGAGGCAATGAAGCATCCAGACACATCAAAAGACTGCATGAGTGTTGATATTATTGACTCCCTGGTAGAGAAGATCAATATGGCTGAGAGTCTCGAATCAGAGTTAGAGGACATCTTCAAGGATGTTCAGCCTGACCTGGAGGAATCATAGGAAATAAAAGAACCCCTAAAAACTCCTCAGGAAGAGGAGAAACCTCCTAAACTCGAGCTCAAACCACTACCACCATCCCTGAAATATGTATTTATGGGAGAAGGTGAAACTTTTCCTGTAATCATAAGCTTTGCTTTAGAGCCATAGGAAGAGAAAGCACTAATTCAGGTGCTAAGGACACACAAGACAGCTCTTGGGTGGTCCATAAGTGATCTTAGGGGTATTAGCCCAGCCAGATACATGCACAAGATCCTATTGGAGGATAATGCTAAGCCAGTGGTTCAACCACAGAGGCGGCTAAATCCAGCCATGAAGGAGGTGGTGCAGAAAGAGGTCACTAAATTACTAGAGGCTGGGATCATTTATCCCATTTCTGATAGCCCCTAGGTGAGCCCTATCCAAGTCGTCCCAAAGAAGGGAGGCATGACAGTGATTCATAATGAAAAAAATGAACTAGTTCCTACAAGAACAGTTACAGGGTGGCGTATGTGCATTGACTACAGAAGGCTCAATACAGTCACCAGAAAGGATCACTTTCCTTTACCATTCATAGACCAGATGCTTGAGAGACTAGCAGGTCATGAATACTACTGCTTTTTGGATGGCTATTCTGGTTACAACCAAATTGCAGTAGATCCTCAAGACCAAGAGAAAATAGTATTCACATGTCCTTCTGGAGTGTTTGCCTACAGAAGGATGCCTTTTGGTCTGTGTAATGCACCTGCAACCTTTCAGAGGTGCATGCTCTCTGTCTTCTCTGATATGGTAGAGAAATTTCTGGAAGTCTTCATGGATGACTTTTCAGTATTTGGAGACTCATTTAGCTCCTGCCTTGACCATTTATCACTTGTTCTGAAAAGATGCCAAGAGACTAACTTAGTTTTAAACTTGGAAAAATGTCACTTTATGGTGACTGAAGGAATTGTCCTTGGGCATAAAATTTCAAACAAGGGAATAGAGGTGGATCAAGCTAAAGTAAAAGTAATTGAAAAATTACCACCACCTGCCAATGTTAAGGCAATCAGAAGCTTTCTGGGGCATGCAGGATTCTATAGGAGGTTTATAAAGGATTTTTCAAAAATTGCAAAATCTCTGAGCAATCTGCTAGCTGTTGACACGCCATTTGTGTTTGACACAGAGTGTCTGCAGGCATTTGAAACTCTGAGCTGGTCACAGCACCAGTTATTTCTGCACCAGACCGGACATTACCATTTGAACTAATGTGTGATGCCAGTGACCATGCCATTGGTGCAGTACTGGGACAAAGGCATAACAAGCTTCTGCATGTTATTTATTATGCTAGTTGTGTTTTAAATGATGCCCAAAAAAATTACACAACCACAGAAAAAGAATTGCTTGCAGTGGTTGATAAACCATTATTTATGGTTTACATTGTGTTTAATTGTGCGGTTTTATCAAATCTTTACCCACTTATTCATTAAATTAGCATGTATTTACAACTCCTTCCCAAAATCACTCCATGGTTGAAAATAAACTTCCTAGAGACTTTTAATTATGTATTTTAATTATCCTTTATTCCATTCGATGCCGTGATCTGTTTGTTATGTGTTTCAGGTTTTATAGGGCATGAATAACTTGGAGATTGGAAAGGAAGCTTGCAAAAATGGAAGGAACACAAGAAATGGAAGAGATGACCAGTGAGAAGTGACGCGGACGCATGGCTCATGCGACCGTGTGAAATAGAGGAAATTGCAGTGACGCGCTAGCATGCCTGACGCGAACGCATGGATTGGAAACTGCACAAGTGACGCGAATGCGTGGACGACGCGCACGTGTGGCAAGGCAAAACACTGGATGACGCGAACGCCTAGATGAGGCGATCGCGTGATGTGCGCGATCTGCAGAATCTGCAGAATTCGCTGGGAGTGATTTTGGGCCCTGTTTTCAGCCCAAAAAAGCAGATTAGGGCCAGGGAACATGCAGAGACCAAAAGAAGATTCATTCCGCATAATCTTAGTTTTTAGATCTGTTTTTACTCCTCCTCTAGGTTTTCTCTCTACACAATCATAGTTCTTAGGATTTCGTTTTTATTGCTTTTTGGACTGGGATATTGAGAAGAGTTATTACCTCCATCAAGACTTCGTCATTCTAGTTTGTTTCCTTACTTGTCACTTACTCTTCCATGTCCTTAATTTATTCAGAGTTACTATTGGATTATTTTTATAATCTATTAATACAAGAATTATTTTTACTTTTAATTGGTTTCTTTGATTATTATTATTTATCATGTCTCTCTTTATTTCTCTTCCTTATTTTGTGAGATTTACATTCATAATGAGCGAGTAGTTCCATAACTTGATTGGGAGATGATTGAAAAGAGAACCTTGAGTTGGAATAATCAAGAGAAAAAATGTAATTGGGTTTATTGTTGGATCGCCCTTTAGTCACTGACACTAGTCCTTCCCAAGGAAGAGGATTAGGACTTGTGAATAGAAATTGCCTTCCAACTTGCTTGACTTTCCTCTACCTAGTAAAGGATAACTAAGCAGAACAACCTTCAATTATCATTTTGATCTTGGGAGAACTCCATCAAGTATAGGGCTTCCAACTAATCTACTCCCGGTCAAGGTTTTTATTTAAATTACATAAATTCTCTGATTTAATTTCCTGTTTATCAATTCAAACCATTTTAGAAAACATCTGATTAATAAAATAGCACACCTTTCTGCAACTCGTTGGGAGACGACCTGGGATTAATACTCCCAGTATTTTAATTCTAATTTTTGTGACAACCCCTTCTAAATTGATAAGCGGATTTTCGGTTGGTTAAGAACTGTACTTGCAACGTATCTCTTATAATAATTTCTTAACTCGCCAATTTCTGCCACGTCAATTTTTGGCGCCGTTGCCGGGGAGTTGCAATAGAGTGCTAAGTTATTGATTGGAATTTATTTATTTGCATTTTATTTTATTTTGCTACTATGAGCTGCATGTTTCTTTCGTTAAATGACGCATTCACTTCCTGAACCAAGCTTGCCAGTATTTGATCCTAAGATCGAAAGAACTATTTCACGTATAAGGCAAGCTCGGCGTCGGTTAGTCCTCCCCGAGGGCGAATCTGAAACGTCACGTAAGGAAGAAACAAGCCCCCGTTCTACTGATTCGGTTAATTTATGTGCAGGTAACATGGCAGCACCTAGGAGAGTTACTATCCAGGAGGCTGGAGCCCTTGATTTCACAATGCAACCATTTCAAGTGCATCACCCAGCAGTGGCTACATATTTTGAAATAAAGACTGCACTACTCAACTTGATGCCTAAGTTTCATGGCTTACCTGCTCAAGAGTCTATCAAGCACCTTAAGAAATTCCAAGCAGCCTGTTCTACTGTCAGGCGTGATGGTGCAGATGAAACTTCTATTTTATTAAAAGCCTTCCCATTCTCTCTTGAGGGAAAGGTGAGAGAGTGGTAATGCACTCAACCCGCAGCAACTATTTCTGATTGGGACACGCTTAGAAGAGAATTTTTGGAAAAATTCTTTCCAACTGAAGTTACTGATAAACTGAGGAAAGACATTTCCATGATTGTTCAAGACGAGTCCGAGACTCTCTATCAATACTGGGAGCGCTTCAACAACCTTCTGGAAGCATGCCCCTACCATATGATTGACAAGATAGTGTTGCTCGGCTACATCACACAGGGCATGAGGCCCCAAGATAAGACCACATTGGAAAGTGCTAGCAATGGGTCTATAAAAAAGTACAAGACTACTGATGAGGCATGGCAATTGATCAGCGACTTGGCTGAATCAACTAGAAATCATAGGCAGAAACAAGGCCGGTCAAAAGTTATTGTAGAGGTATCTTCTAGCAAGGAGACTACTGCTCTGACTCAGAGTATATGCGAAATGACCAACTTACTGAAGCAGATGCAGTTGAATCAACAACAAGCGCAGCAAAGCCAACAGTTAGTCCCACAAAGAATGTGCGGGATCTGTGCTGATTATAGCCATTATACTGATGAATGTCTGCAGCTCCAGCAGGAAGACAACACTGTGGCAGCCACTCATAACTTCTATGACCGCCCCAACCAAGGATACAATCAAGGTGGCAGCTACAACCATGGATGGCAAGACAATTCCAACCAAGGTTGGAGAGATAATTCTAACCAGAGCTAGAGGGACAACAATAACAAAGGAGGCAGAGACAATCAGGGAAATCAGAGGTGGAATAATAACAACAACAGGCAGCAGAACCAGAACCAGCCTTACAGAGCACCTCACCTGAGGCAATCCCAAAGACCACAACACAACCAACAGCAGACCTCTCAAATCACTTATCCCTCTTCATTTTCTAATGATGAGTTACTACAATCCATTGATCAGAGACAGCAGGCCATGGAAAACAACCTTACTTCTACTCTAAATAGTCTGAACTCTACCTTGCAAGCTCTTATCTCACAGATTAGATCACTAAATAACTCCAACAACCAGCCTTTAAGCTCCAGTGGAATCCCCTCTCAACCATCACCCAATCCAAAGGGTGGCATCAATTCCATCACCCTAAGGTCTGGAACCATACTGCAAGAGAGGAATCAGGAGGTACCAATCCCATTAGAACACGCCTCAGCTGAAGAGGTGGTGGAAGTAGAGGATGCTGAAGAAGAAGAGGACATACAAGACATGACTGAAGAAGAAGAAGCCTAACCACAGAAGGAAGCACCAAGGGATGCAGACACTGCAGAAAACGTCATTCCTCTTCCATTTCCACAAATTGCAAGGAAGCCCAGGAAGCAGATGGAACTTGATCCCAAAATGGTAGAAATATTCAAAAAGGTCGAGGTAACTGTTCCTCTTTTTGATGTTATTCAACAAGTACCTAAATATGCAAAGTTTCTAAAAGATTTATGCATATATAAAGACAAAATTAATGAATTATAAACTATTCCTTTAGGTAGTTCTATATCTGCTTTAATGGGAGGTATACCTGAAAAGTGTAGTCATCCAGGTCCATGTATGGTTAATTATACTATTGGTGGTGTGATATTTTCTGACTGCATGTGTGATTTAGGAGCGTGCGTTAGTATAATGCCTTTATCTATATATGATACTTTGAGGCTCCCTCCCTTAAAAAGGTCGGCAGCTCGTTTTGTGTTAGCAGATAAAAGCATTATTACAGTGGTTGGAGTTGCTGAAGATGTATTAATGAGCACTAAGGGACTCACATTTTCCATTGACTTCTATATCCTGGAAATGCCCCCTAATGACTCAGGAAGGCCATCATCGATCCTGCTTGGAAGACCATTCCTGAAGACTTCAAAGTTCAAGCTGGATGCATTCTCAGGAACTTATTCCTTTGATATAGATGGCAGAGTAGTGAAGTTCAGCTTAAATGAAGCAATGAGACATCCTCCGGAAGATCATTCTATCTTCCAGTGCGATATTATTGATGAAATTGTAGCTGAAGTTCACCAGGAGGAATTAGAAGAGAGGTACATAGGATAAGGTCCAAGTATGGGGACACTTGTAGAGGACAATGAGGACACTTTGCCATTATCACCAGCTCCGGATGACCCAGAGCCTGGCCATGAGCAGAAATTAGAATTAAAGCCCCTCCCTCCACACCTCAAATATGCTTACCTTGAGGACAAGCAGAAGTTTCCAGTTATCATTGCAAGGGAACTCACTTCCCAACAAGAAGAACAACTACTCAGTGTGCTAAGGAAACACAAAAAAGCAATTGGATGGAGCTTGGCAGACATAGAAGGCATCAACCCTCAAGTTTGTGAGCACTGAATATTTTTAGAAGAGGGAGTAAGTGCTGTTCGTCAACCCCAGAGAAGACTGAATTCCACTATCTTAGAGGTTGTCAAAAAGGAAGTGACCAGACTACTTGAGGCAGATATTATCTATCCCATCTCAGACAGTGAATGGGTAAGCCCAGTACAAGTGGTGCCCAAGAAGTCTGGAGTCACTACAGTGAAGAATGAGCATGGAGAGCTCATGGCAACCAGATTACAGAACGCCTGGAAGGTCTGCATTGATTACAGGTGTCTCAACCAAGCCACTCGTAAGGATCACTACCCCCTTCTATTCATTGATCAAATGCTGGATCGCCTGTCAGGTAAATCATATTATTGCTTTTTAGATGGTTATACAGGCTATTTCCAGATTCATATAGCTCCTGAAGATCATGAAAAGACTACTTTTACATGTCCTTTTGGGACTTATGCTTATAAGAGAATGCCCTTTGGCTTGTGCAATGCACCAGCTACTTTCCAAAGGTGCATGATGAGTCTTTTCTCTGACCTTTTTCAGGACTGTAAGGAGGTTTTTATGGATGATTTTAGCATTTATGGTGACTCATTTAGCCTTTTCTTGGATAGTTTATCTAGAGTATTAGATAGATGTATCAGTACGAACCTTGTATTGAACTTTGAAAAATGCCACTTTATGGTAAAACAAGGGATTGTACTAGGACATGTTGTGTCTAATACGGGCATTTCTGTAGATCCAGCAAAGGTGGATGTTATTTCTAGTTTACCTTACCCCTCCTCTGTGAGGGAAGTCCGTTCGTTCCTTGGCGATGCAGGTTTTTACTGGAGATTCATTAAGGACTTTAGTAAGGTAGCACTACCCTTATCCATACTACTGCAGAAAAATATTCAGTTCGAGTTCAGTGGGGATTGCAAACACGTGTTTGATAAGCTGAAGACTGCCCTGACTCAAGCTCCAATTGTGAGAGGACCAGACTGGAGCCAGTCATTTGAAATCATGTGCGATGCTTCCAACCATGCAGTAGGAGCAACGCTGGCTCAGCGTGAAGGTAAGGACCCTTTTGTAATTGCTTATGCGTCTAAGACTTTAGACGTTGCTCAGTCTAATTACACTACTACTAAGAAAGAGCTTCTTGCTATTGTTTTTGCTCTGGATAAATTCCGAGCCTATTTACTTGGTACTAAAGTAGTAGTGTACTCAGATCACACATCTCTAAAGTATTTATTAGCTAAAAAGGAGTCCAAACCAAGGCTTATACGTTGGATACTGCTACTACAAGAATTTGATTTAGAAATTAAAGATAGGAGTGGTAACCAAAATCTAGTGGCAGACCACTTGAGTCGCCTTGAGCACATTAAGGATACCTCCACTCCTATAAATGATAATTTCCCATTTGATAACCTGCAAGCAGTATCTGAAGTAGTCCCTTGGTATGCGCCTGTAGCTAATTATCTAGTTAGCCGCACTTTTACTCCAAACTTTACTAAGCATCAAAGAGACAAGCTGAAAAGCGAGTCCAAGTTTTATATATGGGATGACCCATATTTATGGAGATGTGGCACTGACCAGGTAATTAGACGGTGTGTGCCTCAATCAGAATTCCAGTCCATTTTAGAGGCCTGCCACTCATCTGAGAGTGGAGGACATTTTGGCCATCAAAGAACAGCTAGAAAAATTTTAGACTGTGGATTCTGGTGGCCTACTCTTTTTAAAGACGCTGCTGAATTTTGTAAATCTTGTTCTCGTGCCAAAAGTTTGGCAATATATCCAAGAGGGATGAGATGCCTCAACAGATTATACTTTTCTGTGAAATTTTTGATGTTTGGGGCATTGGCTTCATGAGTCCATTTCCAAATTCTAATGGTTATTTTTATATATTGTTAGCTGTAGATTACGTTTCTAAATGGGTGGAAGCAATTCCTACCTGTACTGATGATGCTAACACTGTTATTTCCTTTGTTAGAAACCACATTATTTGTCGCTTTGGATCACCCGAGCAATCGTGAGTGATCAAGGCACCCATTTTTGTAACAGGAGACTAACAGGATTACTGAAGAAGCATGGGATAATTCATAAAGTAGCAACAGCCTACCACCCTCAAACTAATGGGCAAGCCGAGGTGTCAAACGAAGAGATAAAGCGTATATTACAGACGATAGTCAAACCTCATAGAAGAGACTGGAGCACCAGGCTACAAGATGCACTCTGAGCATACAGAACTGCATACAAGACACCCATTGGGATGAGTCCCTTCCGCTTAGTTTATGGAAAAGCCTGTCACCTCCTAGTTGAAGTAGAGCACAAAGCCTTTTGGGCAATAAAGGAGTGCAACATGGGATTTGAGAAAGCCGGAGCTGAAAGAAAGTTGCAACTGCAAGAATTGGAAAGCCTTCGCCTGGAAGCTTATGAGAACTCAAGGTTGTACAAGGAAAAGATGAAGGCTATACATGATAAGAACATCAAGAGGAGAGAGTTCTAACCTGGGGACTTAGTCCTCCTTTACAACTTTAGACTGAGGCTCATGCCAGGCAAGTTGAGATCAAAATGGGAAGGTCCATATAGAGTAGAGAACGCTGAGACATATGGAGTTTTCCACCTGAGTCATCCTTCAAGATCTGAATTCATCAAAGTTAATGGACATCGCTTAAAGCTATATCATGGTGAGAAGGTAACGAAAAACAATGAGCTAGAGATCTTCCTCTTGGAGGATCCACCTACAGCAGAAGACTGAGCTAGTGGAGCGTCCAATTTAAGGACGTTAAAGCAAAGTGCTGGGTGGGAGACAACCCACCATGGTATGATCGTTCCTTTCCTTCTTCTTCTTAGTTTTATTTTTCAATAACTCTTCTCATTATTAGCACATTTAGTTTGCATCTTCATCTGTATATTGCATATATATAAAAAAAAGGGGAGCACGCGACGCGTCCGCGTCGCAGGTGAGTAAGAAAGCAAATAAATCGAACAGAGAGTCACGCGGGAGCGTGGCTGGAGGCGTGCCTTTGGCACAAATCGCCTCACGCAACTACGTCACTGACGCGTCCGCCTCATGTGAGAATAATGCCTCCCATGCATCCGCATCACCCACGCAGACCCGTGACCTGAAAATCGACGTAAAAAAGGGTGCATGACCGAAAGTTGTGCGGGAGTGGTGCTGGACTGGTGCTGAACGCACAAGCCTTACCACGCAGACGCATGGCTAATGCGTCTGCGTCATATTCAAATATTGTCCACCCACGCGATCGCGTCCACCACGCGAACGCGTCACCCTGGAATTTGGCAATAATGAGTTTTGAACAGAAAGTTGTGCAAGAGCGACGCTGCCCTCGCGCCAGTAGCACCGAACGAGTTACGCGTCCGCGTGACTGACTCGACCGCGTCGATTCATATGAGCGCAAGTCGCGCGAACGCGTACCCCACGCGTCCGCGTCGCTTGCGCCGGACAGCTTATCCTAATTTGCCAAAATATCTTATCTTTCTCTTCCCCAAATCCTACTTTTTCTTTTCCCTCCTTATTTCTTTCTTCCCCTTTCTTCCTTCTTCCTTCTTTCTCACTTTCTACTTTCTCTCTCCCTCACCACCATTACCAAGGTTTTTCTTTTATTCTTCCCTCCCTACTTTTCTATTCTTCTTTTTATTTTTATGTTTTTTTCTCCTTTTCTTTTTCTTTTTACTTGCATTATCCATGTTTTCTTTTTCTTTCTTTTTCTTTTAATTGGTGTTGGAAATTTATTAGGGTCATTATTATTCCTTATGATTTGCTTGTGGATTGTTAAGGACTTATTTGGCAATTATATATTAATATTTTAAGGGTTGCTTGCATGTTCAATTTATTTTTTTCATTAGCTTATTTATCATGCATGCTATGTGTTTGTGAAAACGCCCGTATGGCATTGTGCACTGTTTTTCAAAATCTTTTATCCTACTACTCTACAATGCTTGCTTTTCACAAAACCATTTCTCATATCATATTAATTCCATATAATTGCCATTACAAACAGATTGTTAGTATGACAGACTTGGTAATCTAACTTAGACATTGAATGCTTGATCTATGCTACTCATGCCTTTGCCGGCATGCCAATAAACACCTTGCATTTAATTGTCCCCATATGCACTTGCTATATTTCCATTGATGATTTTCCACATATAGTCATGACCATGTGTTAATATCATTCATCTTTTAAATGTGCATTGATTACCACCTTTTCCGTCCTCTTCCTTGCTCTATCCCTTGACATTTTAACATACTTTTTCTTTTCTTTCTTTTAGGATGGCCACCAAGAAAGGCAAGGAGAAAGCTACTCCCAAACCACCCGCAAGAAGAGGAACAAAAAGAGCATTAGTGGCAGAGCCATCTTCAACCGCAGTTAAGCCCTCAACAAAAAGGATTAAGAGGATTATAAAGGTTGATGAAAAAGAGAAAGCCTTCCCAGCAAAGGAAACTGCGCGATTTACCAATTGCTACTGTGAGCAGATGTTCCCCATCCTGGCAGAAAGGAGTTACAACAACGAATACCTCCTTATCCTCCCGACCCATATTGCTAAATTTGTTGAGCCGCAAATTGCACGAAGACAATGGGGTTTCCTACAGAGACAGCCACGATAGGTTAATCTTTCCTGGGTAGTCGAGTTCTACTCCAACTTCCACCTGCCGACCTGCAGTCTGTCTATGTCCGTCAGAAGCAAATCCCTATTACAGAAGAGGCCATTCAACGAGCTTTAGATCTTCCCGCTACTCCAGAAGGACTGGACGCATTTCAAGAGGCCGCACTCAAGCGCCAGATGTACCAATTTGACTGGGATGCTGTTCTCAAAGTTATCGCACTACCTGGCAGTAGATGGATCTACTTATACCATCATTCCCGTCCTAAGGGAATATTGGCTTCTGTACTTACCTTGGAGGCTCGCGTATGGGCACAGATTATGTCCCATTACATCTTTCCGAGCACCCACGAGTCCTCTTTCACTGCAGACATGGCCGTTCTACTATGGTGCATCCTTACAGACCAGCCTCTGAACCTACCAAGACACATCCGGAATGCTATGGGACACGTACAGATTGTGGGTAACTTACCTTTTCCCGCCTTGGTTTCAGATCTCGTCTCAGCAGCCGGAGTCTCCTACAGAGCTGGAGACACCAAAGCCATGCTCCCACTGGATGATCAGTACGTCCCTAACGGGAAATATATTAGACTTCCAGCAGCCACTACAAGCCAGCCTACTGAACCGGCTGAAGAAATTCCTCCTTTAACACCACAAGCACCTACAACAAACCAACTACTCCATCAGATACTTGAGAGGTTGGATCGGCAGGAACACAAAGCAAAGCTAAGAGAGCGCCGTAACAAGCGCCGATTCACATACCTCAAGGAGCTACTTAAAGAAAAATACAGAGACTCAGACACCCTGGACTTCACTTCCTTTACCAGCACAGGGAGCCATGACGGTCCCGACTGTGGAGATACTACTACCAGCCCACCTTTGTTCCTGACACATGGCACCGAGGACGGTGCAAAGCCTTAAGTGTGGGAAGGTCGGTCAGTACCTGACTTCCGGAGGTAATTTCTCTTCCTTAACACCAATAAAATAGGATATTTAGTTAGTTTTTCTTTTGTAGAATAGGATAAATTGCATAATAATAGGTTAGTTGCATGCATGTTCTACTTGATTGAAAAGACAGTAAGTTTCTTCTAAGACCATATTTTTAGAACAAAATTTCACTAATTTTAATTAAAACTTTTATGTTAAATTTGCTTGAAGTTGTATTTGAAACATGATTTTTGAGGTAAAGAACACACAACCTGTGAGACTTTGAGCCTAAACACATGGTTACATTATTTAACCATAATTATTTTATTCTTGTGTGTTTACTTCTCTATGATTGTAATCTATATTTTGTTTCATCCTATATGTCCAATGTTTAATATATTTATATGCTTGCATATGATTGAGGCCATTATTTGTTTAACTCACTTATCTAAATTAAGCCTACCCTTTAAGTTACCTTTATTAGCCACTTTGAGTCTTTAAATCCCATTTGTTCTTTATTTTACCACATTACTGGCCTGAAGAGGAAAAATAATTATATATCCCAATTGAATCTTTGGTTAGCTTGAGGTATAATTGTGTGTTAATTGAGTATGGGAAGATTTTGGGAACAAAAGATAATAAGGGAATGTGTCATGATAATATAACGGGAATTTGGGTACCTACTCATGTGAAACTATAAAAGAAAAAAATTAATAATTCTATGTGCATTGATAAGCTGTGTTTATTTAAAAAAAATGTCGATAAATAAATAAGGGGACAAAATTACCCCAATGCTAAGTTAAAACTCAAGGATCAATGCATATATGATAAAATCAAAATAAAAGTTGATACATGAGTATGGAATGTGAAAGGGAAATTTTGGGTAGCTAGGTGTGAAATTTAAGTTATATACAATGTATATATGTGTGTTAGGTGAAAGCTTGGGTTAATTAAAGATTCAATTTATAAGCTTACTTAGCCATATATGTACCCTTACCCTTACCTTGGCCCCATTACAACCTTGAAAAGACCTCATGATGTTTGCATTGGTATATTAAATGTTGTTGATTGGTTAGGAGAAGAACAAAAATTAGAAAGCATGATTAGAGAAGGATAGAGTGATTACCCTACACACTAGAGAGACTAGAGTGCACATACATCATCAGTGAGGGTTCAATGCTTAAATTCTATGTTCCCTGCTTTCATGAGCTACCTTCTTGAATTTTAATTTGTTGTTACTGTATAAGAATTGAATTAGTGGAATTTCATTTGTGATTGTCTTGAAGAGCTTATTTACTTTGGACCAAGTGGACAAGAATCATATAGTTGCATTCACATATATAGGTTGCATTGCATTGCATGAGTTTTACATGTTCCTACTCATTTATTTTATCTCTTTCAACTAAGCATGAGGACATGCTAATGTCTAAGTGTGGGGAGGTTGATAAACCATTATTTTATGGTTTACATTGTGTTTAATTGTGCGGTTTTATCAAATCTTTACCCACTTATTCATTAAATTAGCATGTATTTACAACTCCTTCCCAAAATCACTCCATGGTTGAAAATAAACTTCCTAGAGACTTTTAATTATGTATTTTAATTCTCCTTTATTCCATTCGATGCCGTGATCTGTGTGTTAAGTATTTCAGGTTTTATAGGGCATGAATGACTTGGAGATTGGAAAGGAAGCTTGCAAAAATGGAAGGAACACAAGAAATGAAGGAGATGACCAGCGAGAAGTGACGTGGATGCATGGCTCACGCGACTGCGCGAAATAGAGGAAATTGCAGTGACGCGAACGCATGGATTGGAAACTGCACAAGTGACACGAATGCGTGGACGACGCGCACGCGTGGCAAGGCAAAACGCTGGATGACGCGAACGCCTGGATGATGCGATCGCGTGACGTGCACGATATGCAGAATCTGCAGAATTCGATGGGGGCAATTTTGGGCCCTGTTTTGACCCTGTTTTTGGCCCAGAAAAGCATATTAGAGCCAGGGAACATGCAGAGACCAAAAGAAGATTCATTCCACATAATCTTAGTTTTTAGATCTGTTTTTACTCCTCCTCTAGGTTTTCTCTCTACACATTCATAGTTCTTAGGATTTCATTTTTATTGCTTTTTGGATTGGGATATTGAGAAGAGTTATTACCTCCATCAAGACTTCGTCATTCTAGTTTGTTTCCTTACTTGTCACTTACTCTTCCATGTCCTTAATTTATTCAGAGTTACTATTGGATTATTTTTAGAATCTATTAATACAAGAATTATTTTTACTTTTAATTGGTTTCTTTGATTATTATTATTTATCATGTCTCTCTTTATTTCTCTTTCTTATTTTGTGAAATTTACATTCATAATGAGCGAGTAGTTCTATAACTTGATTGGGAGATGATTGAAAGGAGAACCTTGAGTTGGAATACTCAAGATAAAAGTTGTAATTGGGTTTATGGTTGGATCGCCCTCTAGTCACTGACACTAGTCCTTCCCAAGGGAGAGGATTAGGACTTGTGAACAGAAATTGCCTTCCAACTGGCTTGACTTTCCTCTACCTAGTAAAGGATAACTAAGCAGAACAACCTTCAATTATCATTTTGATCTGGGGAGAACTCCATCAAGGATAGGGCTTCCAACTAATCTACTCCCGGTCAAGGTTTTTATTTAAATTACATAAATTCTCTGATTTAATTTTCTGTTTATCAATTCAAACCATTTTAGAAAACATCTGATTAATAAAATAGCACACCTTTCTGCAACTCGTTGGGAGACGACCTGGGATTCATACTCCTAGTATTTTAATTCTAATTTTTGTGACAACCCCTTCTAAATTGATAAGCGGATTTTCGGTTGGTTAAGAACTGTACTTGCAACGTATCTCTTATAATAATTTCTTAACTCGTCAATTTCTGCCCCGTCAGTGGTTTATGCCATTGACAAGTTTAGATCATACTTAGTAGGATCAAAAGTGATTGTGTACACTGACCATGCTGCTCTTAAATATCTACTCACGAAGCAGGATTCAAAACCCAAGCTCATAAGATGGGTGTTGCTTCTGCAAGAGTTTGATATAGAAAGACTCCCGAGAGACTCCCGAGAGTTTGTGCGTAACTGTGACAACTGTCAGAGAGCTGGTAATCTACCTCACAGTTACGCCATGCCTCAGCAAGGGATCTTAAAGATTGAGTTTTTTGACGTATAGGGTATTGACTTTATGGGGCCTTTCCCACCATCATATTCAAACACTTATATTCTAGTGGCAGTCGACTATGTATCCAAATGGGTAGAAGTCATTGCAACACCCACCAATGATACTAAGACAGTGCTGAAGTTCCTCCAGAAGCATATCTTCAGCAGGTTTGGTGTCCCTAGAGCACTAATCAGTGATGGGGGCACTCACTTCTGCAGCAAACAACTTTACTCTGCTATGGTCTAATATGGAATTAGCCACAAGGTGGCAACTCCGTATCATCCACAGACAAATGGGCAAGCTGAAGTCTCTAATAGAGAAATAAAAAGAATCTTGGAACGGACTGTAAGTACCCGTAGAAAGGATTGGGCAAGAAGCTTGGATGACGCTCTGTCGGCATACAGAACAGCATTCAAAACTCCTATAAGGACCTCTCCATACCAGCTTGTGTATGGTAAGGCCTATCATCTGCCCATGGAACTGGAGCATAAGGCCTACTGGGCAACCAGATTCCTAAATTTTGATGCTAAATTAGCTGGAGAAAAAATATTGCTCCAGCTGAATGAGCTAGAGGAATTCAGACTCACTGCTTTCAAAAATGCCAAGCCTTACAAAGAGAAAGCAAAAAGGTGGCATGACAGAAAGCTGTCATCTAGAGTCTTTGAACCAGGACAGAAGGTTCTGCTGTTTAACTCTAAGCTCAGACTATTCTCCGGGAAACTGAAATCCTGGTGGAGGGGACCATATGTGATTACAAGTGTGTCACCATATGGCTATGTGGAGCTTCAAGACATTGATTCTAATAAGAAGTTCATTGTTAATGGACAGAGAATCAAGCATTATCTTGAAGGCAATGTTGAGCAAGAGTGCTCAAAGCTGAGGCTAGATTAAAAGCTCAGCAAGGTCCAGCTAAAGTCGATAAAGAAGCGCTTGCTGGGAGGTAACCCAGCCATTAGCAAGGCTTATTTGTTATTTAAATAATAATTATACGAGTTTAATATAAATAATCTTCAAGGTAAAGTATCAATTGCATAAGTTCACAGAGTTACAGAAGGATTCAGAGCACAAAACGGGGAAAAAGAACTCACTGGCAAGAAAACGCCAGTAAGAGGGATATTTGGGCGTTAAACGCCCAAAAGAAGCTTCTACTGGGCGTTTAACACCAGTAAAGATACCTTTTTGGGAGTTAAACGCCAGAATTGCAGCATCCTGGGTGTTTAGAAAAATGCCCAATGACAAAGGATTTCTGGCATTTAACGCTAGCCAGGATACCTGGCTGGGCGTTAAACGACCAAAACAAGCAGCAAATGGGCGTTAAACGCCCAAAACAAGCTACAACTGGGCGTTTAGCGCCAGAAGTGTGGAAGGGGAGGAATTTTGTTTTTCAATTCAATTTTTTTTTTAAATTTTCATGTTTCCATCCATGATTTCTTGCATGAACATGTTACAAATTCTCATTTTTTTCAATTTCAATTTCAAAATAATCTCAATCCTAAAAATCTTTTGATTCTTCTTCAAATTCTTCTAAAATCTTTTTCAAAACTCATCTATCTTTTTAAATTCTTTTCAAAACTTTTTCAACTAATCATACTATCTTCTCAGAAATTGGATTTATCTTTTTCAAATCTCTATCTTATCTTTTCAATTTTAAAATTATATCTTTTGCATATCATAATCATCTTTTTACAAATCATATCTTCTATCATAACTTTTTCATAATTTTTGAACCCAACCCATCCTCTTTAAATTCACATTCGGCCTCCCCCTCTCCTCCACAATTCGAATTTGTCCTTTCTTCTATTACTCTCCTTTCCTTTCTTTTTCTTGAGGACAAACAAACCTCTAAGTTTGGTGTGCTTTTCGGGAGCTCTGAGCTAATTCTCACTAAGATCATGGCTCCTAAGGGAAAACAAGCCACTTCAAGAGGCAAGAAAGAGAAATTCCAAAACCACTTTGGAATCAAGAGAGGTTCTTAACCAAAGAACATGCAGACCATTACTACAAAATAATGGGTCTAAGAACAGTGATCCCAGAAGTTAAATTCGATCTGAAAGAAGATGAATATCCGGAGATCCAAGAGCATATTCGAAACAGAGGCTGGGAAATTCTGGCTAATCCAAAGACAAAGGTAGGTAGAAACATGGTTCAGGAATTCTACGCAAATCTGTGGCAAACAGATAAGCAAAGATTAACTGGAGCCGCTTTCTATACCTTTCGAACCTTGGTCAGAGGGAAGATTATGTACTTCCACCAGGACAAAATAAGAGAGGTCTTCAAGCTGCCTCAACTACAAGATGATCCAGAATCCTTTAACAGGAGAATGGTGAAATTTGATAAGCGCTTAGACCAAGTTCTAGAGGACATATGCATCCCTAAAACTAAGTGGATAACCAATACAAAGAGTGTCCCAAATCAACTCAAGAGAGGAGATCTCAAACCAATTAGCAAGGTTAGCCTTCCCTCATCTCATCTGTACTCTATACAATTCAGCTGGAATTGTCATAGAGGGAGACATCCTCAATGAAGGAGACAAGCCCATCACTAAGAAGAGGATGGAGCAAACAAGAGAGTCCACTCATGGACCTCAACAAGAGCATGAAAAAATTCCTCATCAAGAAATCCCTGAGATACCTCAAAGGATGCACTTTCCCCCCACAAAACTATTGGGAGCAAATCAACACCTCCTTAGGAGAATTGAGTTCCAACATGGGGCAACTAAAGATGGAGCACCAAGAGCATTCCATCCTCCTCCATGAAATTAGAGAAGACCAAAGAGCCATGAGGGAGGAGCAACAAAGGCAAGGAAGAGACATAGAGGAGCTCAAGCACTCCATAAGATCTTCAAGAGGAAGAACTAGCCGCCATCACTAAGGTGGACCCGTTCTTTAATTTCCTTGTTCCTATTTTTCTGTTTTTTCGAATTATATGCTTTATATTTTGTCTCTGTTTGTGTCTTTATTACATGATCATTAGTGTCTAGTGTCTATGTCTTAAAGCTATGAATGTCCTATGAATCCATCACCTTTCTTAAATGAAAAATGTTTTAATTGCAAAAGAACAAGAAGTACATGATTTCAAATTTTATCTTGAAATTAGCTTAATTATTTTTATGTGGTGGCAATACCTATTGTGTTCTGAATGACTGCTTGAATAGTGCATATTTTTGAATTTATTGTTTATGAATGTTAAAATTGTTGGATCTTGAAAGAATGATGAAAAAGGAGAAATGTTATTGATAATCTGAAAAATCATAAAATTGATTCTTGAAGCAAGAAAAAGCAGTGAAAAGCAAAAGCTTGCGAAAAAAATATGAAAAGAAAAAAAATGGCGAAAAAAATAAAGAAAAAAAAAAGAAAAAGAAAAAGTAAGTAGAAAAAGCCAATAGCCCTTTAAACCAAAAGGCAAGTGTAAAAAGGATCCAAGGCTTTGAGCATTAATGGATAGGAGAGCCCAAAGGAATAAAATCCTGGCCTAAGCGGCTAAATCAAGCTGTCCCTAACCATGTGCTTGTGGCATGAAGGTGTCAAGTGAAAAGCTTGAGACTGAGCGGTTAAAGTCGTGGTCCAAAGCAAAAAGAGTGTGCTTAAGAGCTCTGGACACCTCTAACTGGGGACTCTAGAAAAGCTGAGTCACAATCTGAAAAGGTTCACCCAGTCATATGTCTGTGGCATTTATGTATCCGGTGGTAATATTGGAAAACAAAATGCTTAGGGTCACGGCCAAGACTCATAAAGTAGCTGTGTTCAAGAATCAACATACTGAACTAAGAGAATCAATAACACTATCTGAATTATGAGTTCCTATGGATGCCAATCATTCTAAACTTCAAAGGATCAAGTGAGATGCCAAAACTGTTCAGAAGCAAAAAGGCTATAAGTCCCGCTCGTCTAATTGGAACTAAGTTCATTGATAAGTTTGAAATTTATTGTATTTTCTCTTCTTTTTATCCTACTTTATTTTTAGTTGCTTGGGGACAAGCAACAATTTAAGTTTGGTGTTGTGATGAGCAGATAAATTATACCCTTTTTGGCATTGTTTTTACATAGTTTTTAGTATGTTTTAGTTACTTTTTATTATATTTTTATTCGTTTTTATGCAAAAATCACATTTCTGGACTTTACTATGAGTTTGTGTGTTTTTCTGTGATTTTAGATATTTTCTAGCTGAAATTGAGGGACCTGAGCAAAAATCTGATTCAAAGGCTGAAAAAGGACTGCAGATGCTGTTGGATTCTGACCCTCCTGCACTCGAAGTCGATTTTCTGGAGCTACAGAAGCCCAATTGGCGCGCTCTTAATTGAGTTGGAAAGTAGACATCCTGGGATTTTCATCAATATTTAATAGTCCATACTTTGCCTGATATTTGATGGCCCAAACTGGCGTCCAAAGCCAGCCTAAAACATCTTGGCGTAAAACACCCAAACTGGCACCAGAATTAGAGTTAAATGCCCAAACTGGCACCAAAGCTGGCGTTTAACTCCAGGAACAGTGATGAGCGGATAATTTATACGCTTTTTGGCATTGGTTTTAGTATGTTTTTAGTAGAATCTAGTTACTTTTAGGGATGTTTTCATTAGTTTTTATGTTAAATTCACATTTCTGGACTTTACTATGAGTTTGTGTGTTTTTCTATGATTTCAGGTATTTTCTGACTGAAATTGAGGGACTTGAGCAAAAATCAGATTCAAAGGTTGAAGAAGGACTGCTGATGTTGTTGGATTCTGACCTCCCTGCACTCAAAGTGGATTTTCTGCAGCTACAGAACTCAAAATGGCGCGTTTCCAATTGCGTTGGAAAGTAGACATCCAGGGCTTTCCAGCAATATATAATAGTCCATACTTTGGCCAAGTTTAGAGGACGTAAAAGGGCATTGAACGCCAGTTCTATGCTGCTGTTTGGAGTTAAACGCCAGAAACACGTCACAAACCAGAGTTGAACGCCAAAAATACATTACAACCTGGCGTTCAACTCCAGAAAGAGCCTCTGTACGTGTAATATTCAAGCTCAGCCCAAGCACACACCAAGTGGGCCCCAGAAGTGGATTTATGCATCAATTACTTACTTCTGTAAACCCTAGTAGCTAGTTTATTATAAATAGAACTTTTTACTATTGTATTTGACATCTTTGGACGTCTGGTTCTTAAATTATGGGGGCTGGCCATTCGGCCATGCCTGGACCTTCATCACTTATGTATTTTCAACGGTAGAGTTTCTACACTCCATAGATTAAGGTGTGGAGCTCTGCTGTTCCTCAAAGATTAATGCAAAGTACTACTGTTTTTCTATTCAATTCAACTTATTATGCTTCTAAGATATTCATTCGCACTTCAACCTGAATGTGATGAACGTGACAATCATCATCATTCCCCCACGAACGCGTGCCTGACAACCACTTCTGTTCCACCTTAGATTGAATGAGTATCTCTTGGATCTCTTAATCAGAATCTTCGTGGTATAAGCTAAATTGATGGCGGCATTCATGAGAGTCCGGAAAGTCTAAACCTTGTCTGTGGTATTCCGAGTAGGACTCTGGGATTGAATGACTGTGACGAACTTTAAACTCGCGAGTGCTGCGCATAGTGACAGACGCAAAAGTAGGGTGAATCCTATTCCAGTATGATCGAGAACCTCAGATGATTAGCCGTGCTGTGACAGAGCATTTGGACCATTTTCACAAGAGGATAGAATGCAGCCATTGGCAAGGGTGATGCCTCCAGACGATTAGCCATGCAGTGACAGTGCATCGGACCATTTTCCAGAGAGGATTAAAAGTAGCCATTGACAACGGTGATGTCCTTACATAAAGCCAGTCATGGAAAGGAGTAGGATTGATTGGATGAAGACAGCAGGAAAGCAGAGGTTCAGAGGAACGAAAGCATCTCTATGCGCTTATCTGAAATTCTCACCAATGAATTACATAAGTATTTCTATCCTTATTTTATTATTTAATTTCGATAACTCCATAACTATTTTATATCCGCCTGACTGAGATTTACAAGATGACCATAGCTTGCTTCATACCAACAATCTCCGTGGGATCGACCCTTACTTGCGTAAGGTTTATTACTTGGACGACCCAGTGCACTTGCTGGTTAGTTGTGCGAAGTTGTGATAAAAAGTTGAGATTACAATTGAGTGTACCATGTTGATGGTGCCATTGATGATCACAATTTTGTGCACCAAGTTTTTGGCGCCGTTGCGGGGGATTGTTCGAGTTTGGACAACTGACGGTTCATCTTGTTGCTCAGATTAGGTAATTTTCTTTTTGTTTTCTTTTCAAAAATTTTTCAAAAATCTTTCAAAAAAAAAAATTTTCTCATCTGTTTTCGAAAAAATAAAATAAATGTTTTCAAAAATATATTTTTCTTCAGAATTTCTAAGAATGAATTCTAGAGTTTCATGAAGCATGTTGAAGCAGGGCTGGCTATAAAACCATGTCTAAATTCTTTTGGACAGAGGTTTTGGCTTAAAATTGAATGAATTACTCCCATATTCATGCTAAAGCTTGACTGGCTATTAAGCCATGTCTAACCCTCAGATTGGAGCTTTAGACTAAGATTGTAAGATTCTTGGAATTCATATTAAAAATTTTGTAATTCTTATTTTTATTTTTCAAATAATTTTCGAAAAATAAAAAAAAATCATAAAATCATAAAAAATTCAAAAATATTTCATGTTTCTTGTTTGAGTCTTGAGTCAAGTTGAATGTTTGGTGTCAATTGCATATTCATCTTGCATTTTTCGAAAAATTCATGCATTCATAGTGTTCTTCATGATCTTCAAGTTGTTCTTGGTAAGTCTTCTTGTTTGATCTTGATGTTTTCTTGTTTTGTGTTGTGTGGTGTTTTGCATATGCATTCTTGAATTCTTAGTGCCTAGGCATTAAAGATTTCTAAGTTTGGTGTCTTGCATGCTTTCTTTGCATTAAAAATTTTTCAAAAATATGTTCTTGATGTTCATCATGACATCCAAAGTGTTCTTGGTGTTCATCTTGACATTCATAGTTTTCTTGCATGCATTCCTTGTTTTGATCCAAAAAGAAAAGAGAAAAACATGAAAATGATGTTTTAATTTTTCCCTCTCATCATTAAAAATTCAAAAATCAAAAAAATATCTTTCCCTTTTTCACTCATAAATTTCGAAAATTTGAGTTGACTTTTTCAAAACTTTTTAAAATCTAGTTGTTCTTATGAGTCAAATCAAATTTTTAATTTAAAAATCTTATCTTTTTCAAAATCTTTTTCAAAAATCATATCTTTTTCACTTTTCTTATTTATTTTCGAAAATTCTAAAAATATTTTTCAAAAATCTTTTTGTCATCTTTATCTCCTAATTTTCGAAAATAACATCATCAATTAATGTTTTGATTCAAAAATTTCAAGTTTGTTACTTACTTGTTAAGAAAGATTCAAACTTTAAGTTCTAGAATCATATCTTGTGATTTCTTGTGAATCAAGTCATTAATTGTGATTTTAAAAATCAAATCTTTTTCAAAACCAATTTCAATCGTATCTTTTCAAAAAATATCTTTTCATCTTATCTTTTTCAAAAATTTGATTTTAAAATATTTTTCTAACTTCTTATCTTCTTATCTTTTCAAAATTGCTTTTCAAAATCTGTTTCAACTAACTAACTAACTTTTTGTTTATTTCTTATCTTTTTCAAAACTATCTAACTAACTCTCTATCTCTAATTTTCGAAAATATCTTCCCTCTTTTTCAAAATTTCTTTTTAATTAACTAATTATTTTAATTTTTAAATCTTAATTTTCAAAAATTACTAACCTTTTTCAAAAACTATTTTCGAAAATTACTAACCCTTTTTCAAAAATAATTTTCAAAAATCCTTCTCCCTCATCTCCTTCTAATTATTTATTCATCTACTAATACTTCTCTTCATCTCACATTACTGCTCCTATCCTTACCCTTGTGTTTGGATTCTTCATTCTTCTTCACCCCTATTCCTTTTCTTCTTCTACTAACAATAAGGAACCTTTTTAACTGTGACATAGAGGATTCCTCTTCTTTTCATGTTCTCTTCTCTTTCTTATGAGCAGGAACAAGGAAAAAGGCATTCTTGTTGAAGCTGATCCGGAACCTGAAAGGACTCTGAAGAGGAAACTAAGAGAAGCTAAATTACAACAATCCAGAGACAACCTTATTGAAAATTTTGAACAAGTAAAGGAGATGGCAGTCGAGTGGATATATTCTATGATGGTCTATCTGAATTGGCTAAGATGTCATTGGATACCTCTGCAGGTGGATCCATTCACCTAAAGAAAACGCCTGCAGAAGCTCAAGAACTCATTGACATGGTTGCTAATAACCAGTTCATGTACACCTCTGAGAGTAACCCTGTGAGTAATGGGACGCCTATGAAGAAGGGAGTTCTTGAAATTGATACTCTGAATGCCATATTGGCTCAGAACAAAATATTGACTCAGCAAGTCAATATGATTTCTCAGAGTCTGAATGGAATGCAAGCTGCATCCAACAGTACTCAAGAAGCATCTTCTGAAGAAGAAGCTTATGATCCTGAAAACCCTGCAATAGCAGAGGTAAATTATATGGGTGAACCTTATGGAAACACCTATAACCCATCATGGAGAATTCATCCAAATTTCTGATGGAAGGATCAAAAGCCTCAACAAGGCTTTAATAATGGTGGAAGAAATAGTTTTAACAATAGTAAACCTTTTCCATCATCCACTCAGCAACAGACAGAGAACTCTGAACAAAGTACCTCTAATTTAGCAAACTTAGTCTCTGATCTATCTAAGGCCACTGTGAGTTTCATGAATGAAACAAGGTCATCCATTAGAAATTTCGAGGCACAAGTAGGCCAGCTGAGTAAAAGGATCACTGAAATCCCTCCTAGTACTCTTCCAAGCAATACAGAAGAAAATCCAAAAGGAGAGTGCAAGGCCATTGAATTAATCACCATGGCCGAACCTGTGAAGGAAGGAGAGGACGTAAATCCCAGTGAGGAAGACCTCCTGGGACGTCCAGTGATCAATAAGGAGTTTCCCTCTGAGGAACCAAAGGAATCTGAGACTCATCTAGAGACCATAGAGATTCCATTGAATCTCCTTATGCCATTCATGAGCTCAGATGAGTATTCCTCTTCTGAAGAGAATGAGGATGTTACTGAAGAGCAAGTTGCCAAGTACCTTGGTGCAATCATGAAGCTGAATGCCAAATTATTTGGTATTGAGACTTGGGAAGATGAACCTCCCTTGTTCACCAATGAACTAAGTGATCTGGATCAACTGACATTGCCTCAGAAGAAACAGGATCCTGGAAAGTTCGTAATACCTTGTACCATAGGCAACATGATCTTTGAAAAGGCTCTGTGTGACCTTGGTTCAGGGATAAACCTCTCTATGGGGTACAAGCTGCTAAAATCTCATTAGAGATAGTAGACAATTCAAGAAAACAGGCTTATGGACAAGTAGAGGACGTGTTAGTAAAGGTTGAAGGCCTTTACATCCCTGTTGATTTCATAATCCTTGATACTGGGAAGGATGAGGATGAATCCATCATCCTTGGAAGACCTTTCCTAGCCACAGCAAGAGTTGTGATTGATGGTGACAGAGGTGAATTAGTCCTTCAATTGAATGAGGACTCCCTTGTGTTTAAAACTCGAGGTCATCCTTCTGTAAACATAGAGAGGAAGCATAAAAAGCTTCTCTCACTGTAGAGTCAACCAGAGACCCCACAGTCAAACTTTAAGTTTGGTGTTGGGAGGCCACAACCAAACTCTAAGTTTGGTGTTGAACTCCCATATCCAAACTCTATGTTTGGTGTTGGGGAGTCTCAACAATGCTCTGAACATCTGTGAGGCTCCATGAGAGCCCACTGTCAAGCTATTGACATTAAAGAAGCGT
>NC_029787.2:56664897-56690610 GCF_000816755.2 Arachis ipaensis | reverse complement strand
CAAATGGGCGTTGAACGCCCAAAATGGGCACCAACCTGGCGCTGAACGCCCAGAGTTGTGTGCAAGGGCATTTTGCATGCCTAATTTGGTGCAAGGGTGTAAATCCTTGAACACCTCAGGATCTGTGGACCCCACAGCATCACATCAGGATCTGTGGACCCCACAGGATCCCCACCTACCTCCACTCACTTCTCCTCACCCCTCTTTCACACAATCCCATAAACACTCTTCCCTAAAACTCTTCACCAATCACCTCAATCTCTCTTCCCTATCACCACTTAACCACTCACATCCATACACCCACCTACCTTTAAAATTCAACATCTCTTTCCCATCCAATCCCACCCATATGGCCGAATACACACATCCCTCCATCTCCTCCATATCTTCTTCTTCTTCTTCTATTCTTTCTTCTTTTGCTCGAGGGCGAGCAACATTCTATGTTTGGTGTGGTAAAAGCATAGTTTTTTTGTTTTTCCATAACCATTAATGGCACCTAAGGATAGAGAAACCTCAAGAAAGAGGAAAGAGAAGATAATTGCTTCCACTTCCGAGCCATGGGAGATGGAAAGATTCATCTCACAAGCCCATCACTAAGAAAAGGATGGAGCAAACAAGAGAGCACATTCATGGATCTCAACAGGCACATGAAGAAGCCCATCATCAAGAAATCCCTGAGATCCCTCAGGGGATACATTTTCCTCCACATAATTATTGGGAACAACTAAGGGTGGAACATCAAGGGCACTCCATCATACTCCATGAAATAAGAGAAGATCAAAAAGCAATGAGGGAGGAGCAACAAGGACAAGGAAGAGACATGGAAGAGCTCAAGGACATCATTGGTTCCTCATGAAGGAAATGCCACCATCACTAAGGTGGATTCATTTCTTGTTCTTACATTCTCTATTTTTTGTTTTCTCTATGTTAAGTGCTTATCCATGTTTGTGTCTTCATTACATGATCATTAGTATTTAGTAACTTTGTCTTAAAGTTATGAATGTCCTATGAATCCATCACTTCTCTTAAATGAAAAATGTAATTCAACTTATTCTGCTTCTAAGATATTCATTCGCACTTCAACCTGAATGTGATGAACGTGACAATCATCATCATTCCCCCACGAACGCATGCCTGACAACCACTTCTGTTCCACCTTATATTGAATGAGTATCTCTTGGATCTCTTAATCAGAATCTTCGTGGTATAAGCTAGATTGATGGAGGCATTCATGAGAGTCCGAAAAGTCTAAACCTTGTCTGTGGTATTCCGAGTAGGACTCTGGGATTGAATGACTGTGACAAACTTCAAACTCGCGAGTGCTGGGCGTAGTGACAGACGCAAAAGGAGGGTGAATCCTATTCCAGTATGATCGAGAACCTCAGATGATTAGCCGTGCTGTGACAGAGCATTTGGACTATTTTCACAAGAGGATAGGATGCAGCCATTGGCAAGGGTGATGTCTCCAGACGATTAGCCATGCAGTGACAGCGCATCGGACCATTTTCCAGAGAGGATTAAAAGTAGCCATTGACAACGATGATGTCCTTACATAAAGCCAGCCATGGAAAGGAGTAGGATTGATTGGATGAAGACAGCAGGAAAGCAGAGGTTCAGAGGAACGAAAGCATCTCTATGCACTTATCTGAAATTCTCACCAATGAATTACATAAGTATTTCTATCCTTATTTTATTATTTAATTTCGAAAACTCCATAACTATTTTATATCAGCCTGACTGAGATTTACAAGATGACCATAGCTTGCTTCATACCAATAATCTCCGTGGGATCGACCCTTACTCGCGTAAGGTTTATTACTTGGACGACGCAGTGCACTTGCTGGTTAGTTGTGCGAAGTTGTGATAAAAAGTTGAGATTACAATTGAGCGTACCATGTTGATGGTGCCATTGATGATCACAATTTTGTGCACCAAACAGCCTATGCACGAAAAAGCTTCAAGGCTCAGCCCAAGCACACACCAAGTTGGCCCCAAAAGTGGATTTCTGCACTATTTGCACTTAGTTACTCATTTTCTGTAAACCTAAGCTACTAGTTTAGTATAAAAACTACTTTTAGAGATTTATTTTATACTTTGGAATATCTTTTGATCACTTTGATCTTTGAGACCATTGTTCACGTTTGGAGGCTGGCCTAACGGCCATGCCTAGACCTCTTTTCACTTATGTATTTTCTACGGTGGAGTTTCTACACCCCATAGATTAAGGTATGAAGCTCTGCTGTTCTTCATGAATTAATGCAATTACTACTATTTTCTATTCAATTCACACCTACTTCTTCTCCAAGATATACTCTCGTACTTAATTCAGTTAATTCAGAATAAAGGGGTGACCCGTGACAATCACCAAATCTTCGTTACTCGCTTAGCCAAGATCGCGTGCCTGACAACCACAAAGCGGTCTACATGATGTTCAACGTAGTCATTGGATATCAGCTGGAGTATATTCTCTTGGATATCTAATACATGGACCGAGTCTGTGAGATTAGTATCTTCTTGGTATAGGCTAGAATTATTGGTAGCCATTCCTAGGATCCGAAAAGTCTAAACCTTGTCTGTGGTATTTCGAGTAGGATCCGGGAAGGAATGACTGTGACGAGCTTCAAACCTGTGAATGTTGGGCGCAAGTGACAGTGTGCAAAAGGATCAATGGATTCTATTCCGACGCTAGCGGGAACTGACAGATGATTAGCCATGCGGTAGCTGTACCTGGTATTTTTCATCCGAGACGAGAAATTCGAAAGTTGATTAGTCGTGCAGAAACCGTAGAGGACCATTTTCACTGAGAGGATCCTACAGCTTGCCATGGAAGGAGGTAACGCATGGTTGGAAGAAGGCAATAGGAAAGCAGAGATTCAGAAGCAACAAAGCATCTTCATACGCTTATCTAAAATTCCCACCAATGAATTACATAAGTAACTTTATCTTATTTTCTGTTTTATTTATCTTTTAATTGTCAAAACTTTATAACCATTTGAATCCGCCTGACTGAGATTTACAAGATGACTAGAGCTTGATTCAAGCCGACAATCTCCGTGGGATCGACCCCTACTGACGTAAGGTTTATTACTTGGACGACCCAGTACACTTGCTGGTTAGTTGCATGGAGTTGTGAGAAAAGTGTGAGATCACGATTCCATGTACCACACGCCACCTGAACACCAGCCAAACGCCAGCCTACAAGTGCACATTTATTGAGTTTCTTTTCCCTCCAAATTATATTTTTCTTTTCTCTTTTGTATTTTCTTTATTCTAGTGATAGGAGTAGTATAAATAGCCCCTGAAAGTACTGAGAAAGGGGTTAAGCATTTGAGCTATTAGTTATAGTTAGATTTACTTTTCACTTTATCATCTTTTCCATCTTTTGTACTTTTCTCTGAGCTATGAGTAGCTAAATTCCCTCTTATTGAGAGAGGGAGCTCTGTTGTACTTGATGGATTAATGCTAGTTAATTTCTTCTTCTCTTCATCTTCTCTTTGATTTGCTAGAAGGAATTTCATTTTATTGTTAGTGTTCAATCATCTTGGAAAAGAAGTTAAATGCAAAATGGGTTTCATAGGAACCTTGGAAAAGGAAACATGAAACCATGCTAGAAATCCTTTCTCACACTTGAGTAGGATATGGGTTTTGGTGTTTGGATATGGTGACATATAATCCTCCCTCTACTTGGACCTATGATGATGTGTGGTATAATCAGGGACCAAGCATATCTCTCTTCATGAGCAATTAGACCAAGGAATTGGCTATTGATCAAGATCTGAGAGATTGAGTCACGAAGGTATTGGGGCTCAATCAATCATGATTGCGAAGAGGTCAATGAGTTGCATGATTAAAGATGATATAAACTGGATTTAATCCAAAGAGAACAACATCTCCTGATCTCAATGAATTCTCCTATTCTTATCTTCCACTTTCTTTATAACTTTCCTTATATTCTTCAAATCCCCATTCCCATTTACTTTTGAGTCATTTATGTTTCTTCACTTTATATTATTGTTATTTTCGTTTCTTCACTTTACTGCTTATATTTACTTTTGAGCCATTCATGTTTCTTCCCATTTACAATTCTGCAATCACAATTTATTTTGCTTAGCTTAACTAATTCACCAATTAATTAAAGTTGCTCAAATCTACCAATCTCTGTGGATATGATCCCACTCCACTGTGGGTTATCACTTGACGATAATTTTTGGTGCGCTTGCCAAAATAACGGATTCATCATTTTTATGTGGGGTGTGAATTCTGGTCATCAAGTTTTATGGCGCTGTTGCCGGGGATTGGTTTGAATTTGACAATGACTAAAATAATTGGAGAGCTAGATTAAGCATTTCAATTACCCTGTTATTTTTTTCAGCTCTTTAATTCTCCTTCTGTTCTGTTTTATTTTGATTTTACTTCAAATTTTAGTTATTCATTTTTCATATTTTCATTCTTCTAACTGTTTGATTAATTGCATCAACCAAGCTAACCATCAATCTTAACAAGAGTGATTCCTTCACTTGCCCTCTGCTTGCTGTTTATTGAATGTATGTCAGGTTGAAAGGGAGAAACTTCATCCTCCTTCAATAGTGAACCTGAGAGGACCTTCCTTAGGTTAAAGAATGAAGCAAGAGGCAAAGGCATAGTTGGAGTGGAAGTAGTAGAGGAAAATCTAGGAGCTACTATGGAAGAAGAAGTGCAAAACCATGTTGGAGTAGATGCTGGTAATCAAATTGGGCAAGAGAGGAGAGTCTTAGGCTCTTACATCAACCCAAATCCAGAAAACTGTGGCAGCAGCATTCTCATGCAAACAATCCATGCTAACAACTTTGAGTTGAAACCTCAATTCATCACACTTGTTCAGAATAATTGTTCATATGAAGGGGGAGCCCAGGAGGACCCAAACCAACATCTCACTATATTCTTGAGGATTTGTGACACCGTAAAGTCCAATGGTGTACATCCTAACACTTACAAGCTACTTTTGTTCCCTTTATCACTCAAAGATAAGGCCGTAAAGTGGTTGGAAGCATTTTCCAAGGAGAGCCTAACAACTTGGGATGAGGTGTAAACAAATTCCTAGCCAGATTCTACCCTCCACATAGAGTAAATAGATTGAGAGCTGAGGTGGAGACTTTTAGACAACAAGATAGTGAAACACTTTATGAGGCCTGGGAGAGGTTCAAAGACTTGACAAGGAAGTGCCCTGATGAGCGGTTATTTTATACGCTTTTTGGGGGTATTTTCATATAGTTTTTAGTAGGATCTAGCTTCTTTTTAATATATTTTTATTAGTTTTGTTGCAAAAATCACATTTCTGGAACTTTACTATGAGTTTGTGTATTTTTCTGTAATTTCAGGTATTTTCTGACTGAAATTGAGGGACCTGAGGAAAAAATCTGATTCAGAGGCTGAAAAAGGACTGCAGATGCTGTTGGATTCTGACCTCCCTGCACTTGAAATGGATTTTCTGGAGCTACAAAAGCCCAATTGGAGCGCTCTGAATTGCGTTGGAAAGTAGACATCCAGGGCTTTCCAGAAATATATAATAGTCCATACTTTGCCCAAGTTATGATGACGTAAATTGGCGTTTAACCCCAAGTCCTTACCCTATTCTGGCGTTAAACGCCAGAAACAGGTTGCAAACCAGAGTTAAACGCCAGAAACAGGCTACAACCTGGCGTTTAACTCCAAATAAAGTCTCTACACATGGAAGCTTCAATGCTCAGCCCAAGCACACACCAAGTGGGCCCCGGAAGTGGATTTCTACACTATCTATCTTAGTTTACTCAATTTCTGTAAACCTAGGTCACTAGATTAGTATAAAAACTACTTTTAGAGATCTATTTTGGGATCTCATGACATTTTTCACGTTTTACATTGTATCTCTACGGCATGAGTCTCTAAACTCCATGATTGGGGGCGAGGAGCTCTGCTGTGTCTTGATGAATTAATGCAATTACTTCTATTTTCTATTCAATACGCTTGTTTCTGTTCTAAGATATTTACTCTACCTAACCATGAAGAATGTGATGATCTGTGACACTCATCATCATTCTTTACCTATAAACGCGTGCCTGACAACCACTTACGTTCTATCTATAATAGCTTGAGTGTATATCTCTTGTGTTCCTGGTTCAGGAGTTTGATTGCCTCTCCTGACAACAGAGCATTCAACTCCATGAATCCAGAGTCTTCGTGGTAAAAGCTAGAATCAATTGGTGGCCATGCTTGAAATCCAGAACGTCTAAACCTTGTCTGTGGTATTCTGAGTAGGATCTGGGAAGGGATGACTGTGACGAGCTTCAAACTCACAAGTATTGGGCGTAGTGACAGACGCAAAAGGATCAATGGATCTTATTCCAATACAAGTGAGAACCGACAGATGATTAGCCATGTACATGGACCTTTTTCACTGAGAGGACGGGAGGTAGCCATTGACGACGGTGAAACCCAACATACAGCTTGCCATGGAAGGAGCCTTGCGTGCGTGAAGAAGAAGATGGAAGGAAAGCAGTGACTCAGAGATAAAGCATCTCCAAAATCTCAATCTGTTCTCCATTATTGCATAATAAGTATTATTTAATTTATGCTATTTATTCTTCACAAACATAATCATTTTCATTACTAATTTCCTGACTAAGAGTTATAAAATAACCATAGCTTGCTTCAAGCCGACAATCTTCGTGGGATCGACCCTTACTCGCGTAAGGTATTACTTGGACGACCCAGTGCACTTGCTGGTTAGTTGTGCAGAGTTATGAATCATAATTTTGTGCACCATGCCCTCCAGACATGTTCAACGAATGGGTTCAACTTCACATTTTCTATAAAGGGTTATCATATGGAGTAAAGAAAGCTATGGACCACTCTTCAGGGGGTTCACTCAACAAGAAGAAAACCATTGAAAAAGCCATAGATGTTATAGAGACTATAGCTGAAAATGAATACTTCTATGCTTCAAAAAGATCTCAAAGGAAGGGAGTGCTGGAGCTAAATTCTATGGATGCCTTGTTAGCACAAAACAAGATGATTGTAGCACAGCTAGCAGCCTTAACAAAGAGGATGGAGACTGGCCAAGTTTCAGCTGTCCAAGCTCAAGCACCATCACAGGAGGAAGATGCCCTAGAAGTTGAAAGTGAATGGGAGCAGGCAAACTACGTAAACAATTCTTCTAGACCACCATATGACCCAAACTCCAAGACATATAACCCAGGTTGGAAGAACCACCCAAACTTTGGGTGGGAAAACCAACAAAGCCACAACCAAGACCACAACAAACCATACCAATCCAACCAATACAACAACCATAACCCCAACCATCAATCAGGCAACAACAGACCCTACCACAACTCATAAAATATATCATATCACTCCACCCAACAAACACACAGCAACCACCACCAGGAAGGATCACTTCCCTCTACCTTTCATGGATCAGATGCTGGAGAGACTTGCGGGACACGAATATTATTACTTCTTGGACGGTTACCCTGGTTACAACCAAATAGTTGTAGACCCCAAGGACCAAGAAAAGACCTCATTTACATGTCCCTATGGTGTTTTTGCTTATAGGAGAATACCCTTTGGATTGTGCAATGCACCTGCAACATTCCAAAGGTGCATGCTCTCCATATTTTCATACATGATTGAAAAATTCATTGAGGTGTTTATGGATGACTTTTCTGTATTTGGTGATTCATATTCTAACTGCTTGCACCACTTAGCCTTGGTGCTAAAGAGATGCCAAGAAACCAACCTTGTTTTGAACTGGGAAAAATGTCACTTTATGGTTACAGAGGTGGTGGTTCTTGGCCACAAAATCTCAAAAAGAGGTATAGAGGTGGACAAGGCTAAGGTGGAGGTGATTTCAAAGTTACCCCCACCCTGTAATGTTAAAGCAGTTAGAAGTTTTCTAGGACATGCTGGCTTCTATTGGAGGTTCATTAGAGATTTCTCAAAGGTTGCCAAACCTTTGAGCAACCTGCTTGTCTCTAATGTACCTTTTATTTTTGATAAAGAATGCATGCTAGCCTTTGAAGAGCTTAAAAACAAACTCTCCTCTGCACCTATCATAGCACCACCCTGCTGGGATCTACCCTTTGAGTTGATGTGTGATGCATCTGACTTTGCAGTTGGTGCTGTTTTAGGACAGAGGAGGGAAAAACTGGTGCATGTTATTTATTATGCCAGCAAAGTCCTCAATGAGAATCAAAGGAACTATACCACTACAGAAAAGGAATTACTTGCCATTGTCTTTGCTTTTGATAAGTTTAGATCATATCTTATTGGCTCTAAAGTAGTTGTATTCACTGATCATGCAGCACTCAAATATTTGCTTACCAAACAAGAGTCCAAGCCAAGACTAATAAGGTGGATTCTACTTCTCCAATAGTTTGACATCGAAATTAAAGATAGGAGTGGAGCAGAGAACAAAGTGGCTGACTGATGAGCGGATAATTTATACACTTTTTGGCATTTTTTTACACAATTTTCAGTATAATTTAATTAGTTTTTAGTATATTTTTATTAGTTTTTAATTAAAATTCACATTTCTGGACTTTACTATGAGTTTGTATGTTTTTCTGTGATTTCAAGTATTTTCTGGCTGAAATTGAGGGACTTGAGCAAAAATCAGATTTAGAGGTTGAAGAAGGACTGCAGATGCTGTTGGATTCTGACCTCCCTGCAGTTAAAGTGGATTTTCTGGAGCTACAAAACACCAAATGGCGCACTCTCAATTGCGTTGGAAAGTAGACATCCAGGGCTTTCCATCAATATATAATAGTTCATACTTTGCCTGAGTTTAGATGACGTAAGCTGGCGTTCAACGCCAGTTCCATGCTGCATTCTGGAGTTAAACGCCAAACACAGGTTGCAAAGTGGAGTTAAACGCCAGAAACAGGTTACAAACTGGCGTTCAACTCCAAGAGAAGCCTCTACACGTGGAAAGCTCAATGCTCAGCCCAAGCACACACCAAGTGGGCCCCAAAAGTAGATTTCTGCATCATTTACTCAATTCTGTAAACCCTAGTAACTAGTTTAGTATAAATAGGACTTTTTACTATTGTATTTACATCTTTGGAACATCTTTTGATCTTTTGATCACGTTTTGGGGGCTGGCCATTTGGCCATGCCTGGACCTTATCACTTATGTATTTTCAACGGTAGATTTTCTACACTCCATAGATTAAAGTGTGCAGCTCTGCTGTTCCTCATGAATTAATACAAAGTACTACTGTTTTTATATTCAATTCAAGCTTATTCCTTCTCTAAGATATCCATTCGCACCCAAGAACATGATGAATGTGATGATTATGTGACGCTCATCATCATTCTCACCTATGAATGCGTGCCTGACAAACACTTCCATTCTACATGCAAACAATCTAGAATGAGTACCTCTTAGATATCTAATACAGAGGACCGAGTCCGAGATATTAGAATCTTCGTGGTATAAGTTAGAACCCATGGACGGCCATTCTTGAGATCCAGAAAGTCTAAACCTTGTCTGTGGTATTCCGAGTAAGAACTGGGAAGGGATGGCTGTGACGAGCTTCAAACTCGCAAGTGCTGGGCGTAGTGACAGACGAAAAAGGATAGTAAATCCTATTCCAGTATGATCGAGAACCAACAGCTGATTAGCCATGCAGTGACAGCGCATTGGACCATTTTCACAGAGAGGATGGGATGTAACCATTGACAACGGTGATGCCCTACTTAAAGCTTGCCATGGAAAGGAGTAGGAATGATTGGATGAAGACAGCAGGAAAGCAGAGGTTCAGGAGGAATGAAAGCATCTCTATACGCTTATCTGAAATTCTCACCAAAGAATTACACAAGTACCTCTATCTTTATTTTACGTTTTATTTATCTTTTTATTATCAATTCACCATAACCATTTGAATCCGCCTGACTGAGATTTACAAGGTGACCATAGCTTGCTTCAGGCCGACAATCTCTGTGAGATCGACCCTTACTCACGTAAGGTTTATTACTTGGACGACCCAGTGCACTTGCTGGTTAGTTGTACGAAGTTGTGATAAATAGTTGAGATTACAATTGTGCGTACCAAGTTATTGGCGCCATTGATGATCACAATTTCGTGCACCACTGACCACCTTTCAAGGATCCCATAAAAAGAATATAAGGCACACCAATTTGCAGTGAATGAGAGCTTTCCTAATGAGCAGTTGATGATGATCCAATAAGCCCCTTGGTTTGCGGACATAGACAATTTCAAGGCTATTGGAGAACTACCAACCAACATCAACAAACACATGAGGAGAAAGCTAATCAAAGATGCTAAACACTACATTTGGGATGAGCCCTTTTTGTTTAAAAAGTGTGCTGATGGGATCTTGAGAAGGTGTATCTCCCATGAAGAAGGGCAGGAAGTACTTTGGCAGTGCTATGGATCTGCATATGGAGGCTTCTTCAGTGGGGAAAGAACTGCAGCCAAGGTGCTACAATGTGGGTTCTATTGGCCAACCATGTTTAAGGATGCAAACGAATTGGTATCAAGGTGTGATGAGATGCCACAGAGGTTTATAATGGAGTAACAATTGTGTGGGGGATTGACTTTATGGGACATTTCCCATCCTCCTACTCAAACAATTATATATTGGTGGCTGTAGATTATGTGTCAAAGTGGGTAGAAGCCATAGCCACGGCAACAAATGACAACAAGGTTGTGATGAGCTTCTTGAGGAGGAATATCTTCAGCAGATTTAGAGTCCCAAGAGCCCTCATTAGTGATGGAGGAACACACTTCTGCAACAGGCAACTTGAAGCACTCCTATCTAAATATGGAGTAAAGCACAAATTGGCAACTCCATACCATCCACAGACCAACGGGCAAGCTTAGATTTCAAACAGAGAGCTCAAAAGAATTCTTGAAAAAACTGTTGGCAGCTCAAGAAAGGATTGGTCTAAAAAGCTAGATGCTGCCTTATGGGCCTACAGGATAGCCTTCAAAACACCCATTGGGATGTCTCCATACCAATTGGTGTTTGACAAGGCTTGTCATTTACTAGTTGAGCTTGAATATAGAGCATTTTGGGCTCTAAAAATGCTGAATTTTGATCAAGCCACTGGAGAAAGGAGGCTAATGCAACTCAATTAGCTGGATGAATTCAGAAATTAAGCCTATGACAATGCAAATATTTACAAGGAAAACATAAAGAGGTGGCATGATCAAAAGATAGCAAGGAGAGAGTTCATAGAAGGACAAAAAGTGCTACTATATAATTCAAGACTCAAGTTCTTCCCAGGGAAGCTTAAGTCTCGATGGTCTGGATCCTTCACCGTCCTCAAAGTATCACCTTATGGTCATGTAGAGCTCATGTGAATGGCCATAGACTCAAGCATTACTTGAGAGACTCACTGGATGAGAAGAGAGTGAGCTACCATCTCAACTAAAGAAGGAAGAACGTCAAGCTAATGACGCTAAAGAAGCGCTAGTTGGGAGGCACCCCAACACTTTATATCCTTTTGATTTACTGCTTTCTTAAGAGTAGCTTAAAATTTTTCAATTTAGGTAGTTTAAATCTCAGTTTAATGTTGTTGTTTCATTGCTTTTTAAAGGTAGATTGCATGTGGTAGATTAGGAAGTTTAAATATCAGTTTTGTTAGTTAGAGAATCTTCAATTTGTTTTCTTTTCTCTGGAAGTGCAATTTGGTGAATACATTTACTGATGATGGGTAATTGGGCTGAGAACTAGCTAAAAAGCTAAGTTTGGTGTGGCCACCAACCAACTTTATCTAGGCTTACAACCCTTTGAATAAATTAAATTTGAAAGTAAGCCCAGAGATTAAGTTTGGTGTGGCCACCACCATACGAAGATCACCTAGCAGGCACAAGACCATCCAAGTTGAAAACATTTAATAAGTTGGTAAATGCATGAAAGTTGGTTTTAAATGTGTTCGGAAGGAGTTGGAAGCAAAAGAATGTGAAAGGATTAAATTTAATTCACCCTTATGAACACATTAAAAACCCAATGATGAAACAAATTTATTAGATGTAATGGGATTAACTTTGGTGTCCCAAGTGCCACTCATCAGTTGCAATTTCATTTGCTCATAATAAAAGGTGTGTGAAAGATTCTTTTGTCATTACTGATGGGGTTTCGGTTTTATTTTTTAGGAGAGAGAATGGGGCCCATATGATTGATAGGTCATCAAGAAGAGAGTCAAAGTGTACTTGCACTTTGGAACTCAACACATGCAGGAAGCAAAGTGGGATAAGGATTGGCGCCTCTTCCCACGCTAGGCGCCACTCCCCAAGTGGGAAAATATTGAATTGCTTTCACTTCCCACCATTTAGACCATACCTTCCAACCCTATAAAAACCCCTTACTTTTCCCACCTCTCCCCCCACTTTAAACCCCAACTTCACACACGAAAAGACCCCACAATTCCTTCTTTCTTCTCGTTTCTTTCCACTCTTCCCTACCTTTATTCTTCTACTTGATTAGGGACAATTAAGTCCTAAGTTTGGTGTTGGAGAAAAAATGTGTTTTGCTTGCTCTCTTACAACTTTCTTCAACTTTCTTTAACCCTCAAACACCCTTTTCTTCATTGCAATGGCACCACCAAAAGCCGCATCATCAAAGAAGAGGAAGACCAAGGAACCAACCTCAGGATCCTCAAGCCACAATGAACACAAGTTCCTCTCTTCATTCAACCAAAACCAATTTTATGGTTGGGTGAGTGAGAGGCAAATCATTCCAGAGGTTAGCTTCCAATTGGGAAGGAATGAACACCCTGAGATCAACAGGGAAATTGACCCGATTGTCCCCAAGGGTGTATTGGTAAAGATTTTCTTTAATAAAATTGCGTTGCAAGTATAGCTCTACCAACAACAATCCTCGGGTGTCAAATTTAGAAGAGGGATTTGGTTGTCACAAGTTCAACCCCAATAGAAATAACCGAAGTATTCAAACCTCGGGTCGTCTGATGAGCGGATATTTTATACGCTTTTTGGGGTTAATTTCATGTAGTTTTTATTTTGTTTTAGTTAGTTTTTAGTATATTTTCATTAGTTTCTAGGCAAAATTCATATTTCTGGACTTTACTATGAGTTTGTATGTTTTTCTATAATTTTAGGTATTTTCTGGCTGAAATTGAGGGAGCTGAGCAAAAATCTGATTCAGGCTGAAAAAGGACTGCTGATGCTGTTGGATTCTGACCTCTCTGCACTCGGAATGGATTTTCTGGAGCTACAAAAGTCCAATTGGCGTGCTCCCAATTGCGTTGGAAAGTAGACATCCAGAGATTTCTAGCAATATATAATAGTCTATAATTTACTCAAGGATAGATGACGTAAACTGGCGTTCAACTCCAGTTCCATGTTGTAGTCTGGCGTTAAATGCCAGAAACAGGTTACAAGTTAGAGTTAAACGCCCAAAACAGGTTACAACCTGGCGTTTAACTCCAGAAACAGCCTAAGCACGTATAAAGCTTAAGTCTCAGCCCCAGCACACACCAAGTGGGCCCCAGAAGTGGATTTCTGCACTATCTATCATAGTTTACTCATTCTCTGCAAACCTAGATTACTAGCTTACTATTTAAACAACTTTTAAAGGATAATTTTGTATCAGATGACATTTTAGATCTAAACTTTGTACTCCTTGATGGCATAAGTCTCTAAACTCCATTGTTGGGGGTGAGGAGCTCTGCTGTGTCTCGATGAATTAATACAATTACTTATGTTTTCCATTCAAACACGCTTGTTTCTATCTAAGATATTTATTCGCACTTCAATATGATGAATGTGATGATCCGTGACACTCATCACCATTCTCAACCCATGAACACGTGCCTGACAACCACCTCCGTTATACATTAGATTGAATAAGTATCTCTTGGATTTCTTAATTAGAATCTTCGTGGTATAAGCTAGAATCCATTTGCAGCATTCTTGAGAATCCGGAAAGTCTAAACCTTGTCTGTGGTATTCTGAGTAAGATTCAGGGATTGAATGACTGTGACGAGCTTCAAACTCACAAAGGTTAGGCGTAGTGACAGACGCAAAAGGACCAACGGATCCTATTCCAGCATGAGTGAGAACCGACAGATGATTAGCCGGGCGGTGACAGCGCACCTGGACCATTTTCACTGAGAGGACGGATGGTAGCCATTGACAACGGTGATCCACCAACATACAGCTTGCCATAGGAGGAAACTTGCATGCGTGAAGAAGATGACAGTAGGAAAGCAGAGATTCAGAAGACAAAGCATCTCCAAAACTCCAACATATTCTCCATTACTGCATAACAAGTATTTATTTCTTGCTCTTTTATTCTTCGTAATTCAACTTGATAATTATAATTGATATCCTGACTAAGAGTTACAAGATAACCATAGATTGCTTCAAGCCAACAATCTCTGTGGGATTCGACCCTTACTCACGTAAGGTATTACTTGGACGACCCAGTGCACTTGCTGGTTAGTGGTACGAGTTGTGAAAAGTGTGATTCACAATTTGTGCACCATCGTCTCACAAGGAATGGGCAAACATATGCTTCAACATTAGTTAGAAATCCGAGGTTGTGAGTTATGAGCATGAAAATAAATGGGAATCTTAACAAGCAAGTAATCTTAAATTGCAACAAACTAATTCAATTGAGTAAGCAAAACATGAGAAATTCCGATGAATAAGTAACATTCCACTTAATTCTATTATAAACCAAACAAGTAACTATAACTAAAGCAAATAATTGGAAAGTTGGTTTTTAAATATGAATAATAAAAGTAACTCTTGGCTAGGCATGGGAATTGGGATCACCATCCTTGTCTAACAACCATATCTTGACAATTATAAGGAACCAAGCTCATTAAGTCTACCCTCAAAGTCTTAAGTACGTGATATCTACTCCTAGACTTGAAGTACGTCAAATGGCTTTGATCACATCAACCCATAAGTCCCAACCTACCTACTAATTAGATTAGTAGTGGGTTGGCGTCAATGTGTATCAAATTGACCACCAAGGGCTCCCAAATCATCAAATCCATTAGACCCAATGACTCAAGTTTACCCAATTCCCTTAACCTAGGCCAAGAGTAAAGAAGACTACTCCATAATCAAAGCAAACAATTCATCGAACACATGCTAAGCATTAATAAAAAACATGTTTAAAATAGCAATTAAATTGGAATCTACAAATATCCACTAACAATTATCAACATACAATCATCAAAACAACAAGACTAAACATAGAAATCATCAATGTAACATCAACAAGTCAAGAATCACAACATTCATGAAATGGGTATAAAATGACAAGTAACAAGAATTCATAAACTATCACAAGATATAAGCAAAATTGTAGCAAGAAATTTAAATTGAACAATTAAAACTAGCAATTAACAAGATCCAATTCATAAATCAACAAGGGAAGATCAAATTAAAACTAGATCTAGAGAGGAACAAGGGTTTCTCTCTCTAGAATCACCCAAGAACCAAAAACTAGCTAAAAATTATGTCCTAGTGTAAAATGATTGATCCCCCCTTTTTCCCTAGCATCCTTGGGTCTTTTCCATGCAAAAACAGCTTGGAATTGGGCCTCATGAGCCTCAGAAATTGCTAGGCGCGATTTCCTTTAATGAGGTCACGTGCAGCTTCCCACGCGTGCGCGCCATGTGTGCATGCGCGCCATGCGTGCTTGCGCGCCGATTGCTTTTGCGATCCACCCGTGCGCGCCAAGCATTTGTGCGTGTCGATCGGAATCTTCTGATCCACACGGATGCGTCTATCCTTGCGCGCCGCTTCCAGCCAACCTCGCGTGCGCATGGAGTGCGCGGGCGCGCCGATGCTGCTTTTTCCAAGATCTCAATTCTTCATGTCCCTCCCTTTTCGTACATGCTTTCTCCCTCTCTTCTAAGTCATTCCTATCCTATAACTCCTGAAATTACTCAACAAATACATCACGACATCGAATGGCAATAGAAGAGGATTAAAATATGGCAATTTTAAGGCAAAATAAGCATGTTTTCCATCATGGAGCAATATTGGAAAGTGAACACAAAACCATGCATTTCTTGCGAATAAGTGTGAGAAATATTGATAAAATCCCCCAAAATAAGCACAAGATAAACCACAAAATCGGGGTTTATCAAATCTCCCCACACTTAAACCAAGCATGTCCTCATGCTTAAAATAAAAAGACCAAAGATCATGATGAGAAAGGGTTTATGAAATGCAAACTACCTAAGTGGATGCATGCAACTAATGTAAAATCATCTACCTACTTGGTCAAGAGTGAATCTATCCTCCAAGAATACGTTTGAACATGTAGGGTGAAAATAGTATGTAATTCACGAATCCTAATAAATTGAATATCACTAAGGAGTGCATATGACTTGCTAAGCAAACGCTTGTGAAAGCCGGGAACAAGCATTGAGCATCGAACCCTCACCGGAAGTGTATCCGCTCTATTCGCTCAAGTGTATAGGGTTCGTCACTCAATCTTCTCCTAATCATACTTTCCAAGATTTGTCTTTCATCAACAATCAACAATTACTCAATGCATGCTTACAAGTATCATGAGTTCTTATTCATGGGTTGTAATGGGGCTTGGGTGAAGGTAAGGATGTATATGGCCAAGTGGGCTTAGAATTTGAGTCCTTGATCAACCTAGGATCCACTAGACACATAGAACAACCTATACAACTACAATACATTACCTAGCTACCCTTGAGTTTTACTCTTTTTGCATACTTATGCATTCTTTTCAATTCACACCCATATGCATTATTTTTTTTTTGTTGCTTTATCTTGGGGCATCTTTGTCCCCTTTCATTGCTTTCTCTCTTTTCTTTTCTCTTCTCTTTTTTTTATTATCCCCTTTTCTTGGAGTTTCTTTGTGAACAAAAGTTTCAATGCATACAGTTTAATCATTCAATACATGAGTATGTTCCCAAATTCTAGAATTTTCAATTACACTACAATTACACACCTATATATCTACCCGAATTTCCCAAGTATACCCTCCTATTTGAATGATACACATCCTAACTTACCTAAGCTAATCAAGGATTCAAATTTAGGGACATTCATGGTTTTTCACTTAGGGTTGTTGACGTGCTCTTTTCAAGAACAAAGAGGGTTCATCATAGGCTCAAAATGGGTTAGCAATGGTAGATGAAAGGGTTAAGGCCGTTTGGGAAAGTGACTATTGAAATGATGGCCTTAATCATGTAAATGCATTCATACACAAAGAAATGAACATATAGAATCAGACAAAGCAAGGATCGCAATCATAGAGAGAGATATGCACACAAGAATGGAAATAATGGTTAGAAGATGTAACCATGCAATAGGCTCAAAACTTTCATGCTTGTGTTCTTAGCTCAATCACTATGTTCCAAATACATTCTTAAAGCAAGTTCACTGCAAAAATTTTTTGAGAATTTTGGTAGGTCACCCAAAATACAGTTTCTTGAAAAGGAAGTCATCGTGATCTCAGTGGTGGTGATGATGAGCTAGAAGGAAAAAGAAGTGGCGGGGCCATGTCGAGGCTTGGTTTGTTCATGAGAAGGTGTAGGTATTTTCCGCTTGGGACTACATCGCCCTTAGCTGGAACTACAATCTTTTTATCCTTGGCTTCCCAAGAAACATCCGCAGCAGCAACTAAGTCAGATATCAATGCTGGAAATGGCAAATTACCCCGGTCGTGAACTTGACCCATCGCTTGCTTGACAAGAAGCGGGATGTTCACCGACTTCTCCGTGAGAACACACCAAACAAGCAAGGCGAGGTCTGCCATGAGGGACGACTTGTGGGTGCTAGGTAGGACATAATGAGATAGGATCTGGGCCCAAGCTCTAGCTTCCACAGTGAGGAAGCGAGCGTCAATGCTCTTGGGCCTCATCCGCAGTCGACCATGGATCTAAAATGCCTCTAGTTCAGCAATGACTCGGAGGATCAAGTCCCAATTGAATCCAAACTTCTCTCGCTGACGTAAGATGTCTTGGTAGCCATCCATGTCACTTGGTACTGGTAGGACATTAAGCACTTGCTGAATAGCCTCTTCTAAAACTGAGACTTGCTTCCGGCGCATGTATACCGATTGAAGAGAGGGAAGATGGTAGTTAGTGTAGAATTCTTCCACCCAAGAGAGGTTGATTTCCCTTGGTTTCCTCAAGAGAAACTCCCATCCTCGCTGTTTAATGTGGGACAAAATATAAGGAGCAACCTTGTCCGGCAGAGCGAGTAGATGCTCAGGATGATAGTTCTTTACGGCTATGGAGGGGAACATAAGTTCACAAAAGCGGTTGGGGAACCTTGAAGAATCTTTCGCCGGTTTGCCCTTTTCATTCACATCAATAGGAGCGAGTGTCTTCCCTTTCTTAGATAGGGGTTTGGCTCCTAATGAAGAGCGCGCCTTAGAGTTTGACCTTTGGGGTGCCCTTTTTGCGGCCGGTTTCCTCGAAGCTATCTCCTTGCCTTTCTTGGTGGCCATCCTAAAAAGGAAGGGAAGGAAGGAAAACATTAAACCCAATAATCAATTTGACAAAAACATGCAAGTGACTTGTAGTGCCCATGGTGAATGTAAAAGCAAGGGTCATAACACTTGGCATGGGATGCACGAGGAAGTAAAGCATGCAATGGCATGAGAAGAGTGATCTCAAGCATCCATAATAAAGAGCAAGTCATGTTCAATCAATATCTAATTGGCAAGTATGAACTTGAGGCACACAAATTAGACTCAATGTATTTAAGAGGAAGCAAGTGAATGAGGAGGGAGCACCAATTTAAAAATCTTCGACTAAAATGAACCAAAATGGTATGTGTGCATTTTCTCGAACACTTGGCGTACAATAATCAAGCAATGAGCAATTATGAGATACTAAACCAATTCAAAGCCCAAAATTGAACATCAATCATCACATAAACATCACACAATGGCAAAGATAAGAAAAAGAATGACAAAAGATCTATTAATGCAAATTAAGCTCAAATTCAACATCCACGGAGAAATAAGGAAAAAGGAAAAGTAAGCAAACAAGAAGTAAGAAACGTCATCATGTAAGTGAAAGAGAAACTAAGTAAAGCAATAAGAAGCATCTAACTAGAAGAAATAATGCAAGAGAAAATAAAGAAAAGAAGTAGAAGAAGTGAAACCTTGAAAAGTATGAAGGAACAAGGTTGAATCTTCTTTTGTGAAGATGAGAAAGAAAATAGGAGAAGTGTAGTGCCACCGAAAAAGGTGGTTGTCGCCGGTGAGTGGCCGGAGACAGTGGTGGTGGATTATGAAGGAAGAAGAAGAAGAGGAGGGAAATGATGGAGGAAGAAAGAAAAGAAACTAAGAAAGAAAAGGGGTTGAGATAAAGAAAAATAGGGCAAGGCGCGAAGGTATTAAACTGACTTGCGCAACCGGTGCGCGTGCGCAAGGTCCGCTGGCGCATCAGTGAGGATGCTAGCAGAGGACGCGTGCGCGTCAGTGGCGTGTGCGTGCGAGGGAAGTTGTGCCTCAGGCACAGAAGTGGCACAAAGTTGGCTCAAGTCTCTGGTTTTTGTACCAGAGTGAATCATTGAGGCAGGCGCGCGGATGCGCACCTTGCGTGGACACGTGCTTGAGGTATTTTGCAACTGGCGTGGACGCGCACAACGCGCAGACGCGTCAGTTTTGGCACAAGGTTGGCCCAATTGTGGCACAGCTCTCTGGTTTTTGTACCAGAGAATCCACATATCTCCATCGGCGCGCGCGCGCATCGTGCGCTGGCGTGTCGATGGTTAAATTGCAAGGGTGCGCACAGGCAGCATGTACGCGAACGCGTGGGTGCCTGGCGCGAGTTGGGCACGAAGTGGGCACGACTCTCGGGTACTTGGCCCAAGAGTTGAATTGTGCTAACGGCGCACGCGCGCACTGTGCGCTGGCGCGTCGGTGCCCTTCTTCAAAGAAAATTTTTTTGTTTTCTTTATCTTTTTCACATCCTATCTATATGAACATTATACCTATCCAACAAAATCAACAAAGCTAGCATTCCTATGCATTCAATCAATCATCAAAAGATCACAAAATTCACAAGAAACTAAAGAATGCAAACAAGATGGTATAAACAAGTAAGATCTTACCACGGTGGGGTGCCTCCCACCAAGCACTTTTCTTTAACGTCCTTAAGTTGGACAGTCCTTTTGTTAAGCTTCCTCTCTTCTTAGTGCATCCTCCAATATGTACACCTCTAGCTCTTTTGGGGGCTTGTACCCATGGTACTTCTTCACTCTATGTCCATTCACTTTGAAAGTTGCTTCACTCTTGGGATCAAACAATTCCACCACTCCATAGGGCTTCATCCCCTTCACCTTGAAAGGTCCTTCCCATCTAGAGCGGAGCTTGCCAGGCATAAATCGGAGCCTTGAGTTGTAGAGGAGGACCTCATCACCTTCTTGAAAGTCCTTCTTCCGGATGTAATGGTCATGGAATGCTTTAGTCTTTTCCTTGTAGATTCGGGCATTCTCATATGACTCGTTCTTCAAACACTCAAGCTCCTCTAGTTGTAACTTCCTAGCTTCACCCGCCTTGGCTAAATTCATGTTGCACTGCTTTACCGCCCAATAGGCTCGATGCTCAATTTCCACCGGGAGGTGGCATGCCTTACCATAGACGATCCAGAAAGGACTCATCCCTATCGGAGTCTTGTAGGCCGTTCTATACGCCCATAGTGCATCCCCTAACCGGAGGCACCAATCCTTTCTTTGCGGATTGACCACTTTCACCAAGATTCTCTTGATTTCCCGGTTGGACACTTCCGCTTGTCCATTTGTTTGCGGATGATAAGCAGTAGCAACCTTATGTGATACTCCATAGCGCTTGAGCAATGCTTCTACATTCCTGTTACAAAAGTGGGATCCTTGGTCACTCACGATTGCTCGTGGCGACCCATAACGGCATACAATGTGATTCCTAATGAAAGACACAACGGCATTGGCGTCGTCAAAGCGGATAGGTATGGCCTCTACCCACTTTGACACGTAGTCAACAGCTAACAGAATATACAGATACCCACTAGAGTTAGGAAACGATCCCATAAAGTCAATGCCCCATACATCAAATATCTCACAGAACAATATAGGTTGTTGAGGCATTTCATCCTTTTGAGATGTGTTTCCTGACTTCTGACATTGATGGCAAGACACACATAACCGGTTAGCATCCTTGAATAAGGTTGGCCACCAGAATCCACAATCTAACACTTTTTTAGCGGTCCTTTGTGGGCCAAAGTGGACACCACATTCGGACGAATGACAAGCTTCAAGAATTGGTTAGAATTCAGACTCCGGGAACATCTTCGAATTACTTGGTCCACGCCCCTCTTCCACAAGTGAGGGTCATCCCAAATATAGTATTTGGAATCACTCCTCAACTTGTCCCTTTGGTTTTTCGAAAAGTTGGGAGGGAAGATTTTCGCAACCAAGTAGTTCGCCATTGGGGCAAACCAAGGAAAGCTATCCGATACAGCATGCAAACTAGCCAATGGGAATAAGTCATTGATCGGAAATAGATCAATTTTTAAATTCTCAAGGTGACTTAAATGATCCGCAACCAGGTTTTGAGATCCACTCCGGTCCCTAATCTCAATGTCGAATTCTTGCAAAAGCAAGATCCAACGTATGAGTCTAGGCTTTGACTCATTCTTTGTCAATAAGTACTTTAAAGCTGCATGATCCGTGTATACCACTATCTTTGAACCTAGAAAATAAGATCTGAATTTATCCAAAGCATGAACAATAGCTAGGAGTTCTTTTTCAGTAGTGGTATAGTTGGATTGTGCTGCATCTAGTGTCTTAGAAGAGTAAGCAATGACATAAGGGAGTTTACCATCGCGCTGTGCAAGCACGGCACCTACAGCATGGTTTGACGCATCGCACATTATCTCAAATGGCAACGTCCAGTTGGGGCCTCGCACAATTGGTGCCGTCATAAGAACTCTCCTTAGCTCTTCAAAAGCTTTTACATATTCACTATCAAACTCAAAATCCACATCTTTTTGGAGTAGGCGCGACAATGGCAAAGCAATCTTGCTAAAGTCCTTGATAAAGCGCCTATAAAATCTTGCATGTCCCAAAAACGAGCAGACCTCCCTTACGGATGAGGGGTAAGGCAAAGTGGTGATAACATCGACCTTCGCCGGGTCTACAGAAATGCCTTCATGAGATACTACATGTCCTAACACTATACCTTGTTGTACCATAAAGTGACATTTTTCAAAATTTAAGACAAGGTTAGTGTCAACACATCTAGCTAGGACCTTGGCCAAGCTCTCTAAACAATAATCAAATGAAGTACCATAAACGCTGAAGTCGTCCATAAAGACTTCCAGACAATTCTCTATTAGATCAGAGAAGACACCCGTCATGCACCGCTGAAAAGTAGCGGGTGCGTTACATAGTCCAAATGGCATCCTTTTATAGGCAAAGGTGCCAAACGGACAAGTAAACGTGGTCTTCTCCTGATCTTCTGGAGCAATATGTATCTAAAAGTAGCCAGTAAATCCATCAAGAAAGCAGTAGTAAGATTTACCTGCCAAGCAGTCTAGCATCTGATCGATGAAGGGTAAGGGGTAATGGTCCTTCCGTGTAGCGGCGTTCAATCTTCTGTAGTCAATACATACTCGCCACGCATTTTGTACTCTTTTAGTGACCAATTCATCGTCGTCCTTCTTGACCGTTGTGATGCCCGACTTCTTGGGGACAACCTGAACCGGGCTCACCCACTCACTATCGGAGATTAGGTATATGATATCCGCATCCAGTAATCGGGTGACCTCTTTCTTCACTACATCGAGGATGGTTGGTTTGAGCCTCCTTTGCGGTTGCCTAACCGGCTTAGCTCCATCTTGGAGAAATATCCTATGCATGCACTTGCGGGGGTCAATTCCCACAATATCTGCTAGGCTCCATCCTATTGCTTTCTTGTACTTTCTTAGGACATCTAGGAGCTTTCTCTCTTCTTCACTTGAGAGCTCACTAGCAATAATGACCGAAAACCTTTGGTTATCCTCTAAGAAAGCATACTTCAAATGAGATGGAATGGGCTTCAGTTCACTTTTTGTCTCAAGATGAGGTTCCTTTTCATCAAGCTCATGGGACTCATTCTTGACAACTTCCTCATGTTCATCTTCTTGGTCATCCGTCTCCTCAACAATGGGGTAGCACAACTTGTCATGGTCTTCTTCTTGTACTTCCGCTACCACTTCATTAATCACATCACATCGGAGCACGGAATGTTCTTCGGGAGGATGTTTCATGGCTTCCTCTAAATTGAACTTGATAATCTTGTCTCCAACCCCAAAGGAATATATACCGGTGAAGGCATCTAACTTGAATTTGGAGGTTTTGAGGAAGGGTCTACCAAGTAGAATGGAGGATGAGCTTCTATTTTCTATTGGAGGCATTTCAAGGATGTAAAAGTCAACCAGAAAAACCAAGTCCTTAATTGCCACGAGTACATCTTCTGCTATCCCCATCACTGTGATCACACTTTTATCGGCTAAGGCAAACCTCACCGCCGACTTCTTCAACCGCACATAGATAGAAAGTGGCATGATGCTTACACAAGCTCCTAAGTCACACATACAATCATGAAAAGTGTGTCCACCAATACAACAAGACACTAAGCACGGTCCAGGGTCACCACATTTTCTTGGAATAGGTTCCATCAAGGAAGAAATTGAACTACCCAAGGATAATGTCTCCAATTCTCCTATCCTATCCTTGTGTGTACACAAGTCTTTCAAAAATTTTGCATACTTTGGAATTTGTTGAATAACATCAAGGAGTGGTATGGTTACCTCAACCTTTTTGAACACTTGAAGCATGTTCAAATCAAACTCCGGTGTTTTCTTTGCCTTCTTCACCATGGAAGGGAATGGAATAGGAATGGACTCATCCGCTATAGCTTTCCTCTTGTGTTCCTTGAGGTTTACTCCTTCTTCCTCATGCCTTTTGTCTACCACCTCTTCTTCATGTGGAGCTTCAACAACTACCTCTTTCTCATGAATTTCTCCCATGACCTTTGGAGGTATCTCCTTTAATGTAGTCCCCGACCGTAGAGTGATGGCGTTGAGACCGCCTCTTGGATTTGGTTGGGGTTGGGATGGAAGGTTAGAGGAACTTCAGGGTTGGTTAGTGTTGTTATTGGGGGTTGGTGGTTGGCTTGACATGTTCATCTTTGAAAGCATGTTGGTGAGGTTGGCCAATTGAGTATTCAAGGCCTCGAATTGAGCCTTGTTGCTCTCATCTCGTTTTTCCATGGCGGCTCTAAGCTCATCAACATGATTATTGGAAGATGGAGGGGTTTGGTTTTGGTTTTGTTGTATATGGTGTGGTGCTTGGTACTTGGTGTAGTTGTTTTGGTTTTGGTTGGAGTGGCCTTGTGGTGCACAAATTGTGAATCATACTTTTCACAACTCGTACCACTAACCAGCAAGTGCACTGGGTCGTCCAAGTAATACCTTACGTGAGTAAGGGTCGAATCCCATGGAGATTGTTGGTTTGAAGCAATCTATAGTTACCTTGCAATTCTTAGTCAGGAAGTCAATTATATTTATCAGTTGAATTGCGAATGAACAAGAGAGCATGGGTTAAAAGTTACTTGTTATGCAGTAGTGGAGAATATGTTGGAGTTTTGGAGATGCTTTGTCTTCTGAATCTCTGCTTTCCTCTGTTCTCTGATTCACGCACGCACGTTCTTTTATGGCAAGCTGTGTGTTGGGGCATCACCGTTGTCAATGGTTGCATCCCCTCCTCTTGTGAAAATGATCCAAATGCTCTGTCACAGCACGGCCAATCATCTGAGGTTCCCGATCATGCTGGAATAGGATTCACCCTCCTTTTGCGTCTGTCACTATGCCCAGCACTCACGAGTTTGAAGCACGTCACATTCATTAAATCCTAGAGTCCTACTCGGAATACCACAGACAAGGTTTAGACTTTCCAGACTCTCATGAATGCCGCCATCAATCTAGCTTATACCACAAAGATTCTGGTTAAGAGATCTAAGAGATACTCATTCAATCTAAAGTAGAACGGAAGTGGTTGTCAGGCACGCGTTCATAGGGAATGATGATGATTGTCACGTTCATCACATTCAGGTTGAAGTGCGAATGAATATCTTAGATAGGAACACGCATGTTTGAATAGAAAACATAAATACTTGCATTAATTCATCGAGACACAGCAGAGCTCCTCACCCCCAACAATGGAGTTTAGAGGCTCATGCCGTCAAAGAGTACAAAGTTTAGATCTAAAAATGTCATTGGAAGCACGCCATTTCGAGTTCTGTAGCTCCAGAAAATCCACTTTGAGTTCAGGGAGGTCAGAATCCAACAGCATCAGCAGTCCTTTTTCAGCCTGAATCAGATTTTTGCTCAGCTCCCTCAATTTCAGCCAGAAAAAATACCTGAAATTATAGAAAAACACACAACTCATAGTAAAGTCCAGAGATATGAATTTTTCCTAAAAACGAATGAAAATAAACAAAAAACTAACTAAAACATACTAAAACCTATATGAAATTAACCCCAAAAAGCGTATAAAATAGCAATCACTCTATAAGCAAACACTCCAGATGGGCATGTGAATGTTGTTTTTTCCTGATCCTCGGGATCTACTGCAATCTGGTTATAGCCTGAGTAGCCATCCAAAAAGCAGTAATAATCATGACCTGCTAGTCTTTCTAGCATCTGGTCTATGAATGGTAAAGGAAAATG
>NC_029787.2:56657889-56664808 GCF_000816755.2 Arachis ipaensis | reverse complement strand
CTTATCCTGCTCTTCTTTCCGGAGTTTTTGAGGATAAGGTATCTTGGCTTTATATTCTTCAACCTTAGTTGCTGTGGGTTTATTGCCTACAGAAGTGGTTGAAGAAGCCTTTTTAGAGGGGTTGTCATCAGCACGTGTGTGTGTCTGATCCCTCACTGGCAATTGAGTGCCAGAGTTAGAAGCTGGAGTGACGTGAGATGCCAACTCATTGTCTGTTCCTGGCGTCTGAATGCCAGAACTATGCCTATTTTGTGCGTTCAGCGCCAGGTCTTGCCCATTTTGGGCGTTCAACGCCAGATCCTTGCCTATTTCTGGCGTTGAACACCAGTCCTGCCTTGTTTCTGGCGTTGAACGCCAGTCCTGAGCATGGTCTGGGCGTTCAGCGCCAGCTTTCTACCAACTTTCTGGCGTTTTAATTCCAGAATTACTTTTCCCTGGGCTCTTACTGTCCTCAGGTGAATTTTGGGTGGTTTGCTCATCTCTTAGCTTTTTGCTACCTTGAGGTGAGGTATTTAATGTTTTCCTACTTCTTAGTTGAACTGCTTGGCATTCTTCTGTTATTTGCCTTGACAGCTGCTGCTTTGTTTGCTTAAACTGTTCGTCCATATATATATTAGCCATCCTTGTCTCTTGTAGTCTATCTTTGAATTTGGCTAACTGCTTTATTAGAAAGTCCAATTGCTGATTGAATTCAGCAGCTTGTTTTACAGGACTGAGTTCAGCAGTTGCTGTTTTAACCTCTTCTTTCATGGAAGGGTCACTGCTTAGATACAGATGCTGATTCCTGGCAACTGTATCAATGAGCTCTTGAGCCTCTTCAATTGTCTTTCTCATGTGGATAGATCCACCAGCTGAGTAGTCCAAAGACATCTGAGCTCCTTCTGCAAGCCCATAATAGAAGATGTCTAACTGAACCCACTCTGAAAACATTTCAGAGGGGCATTTTCGTAGCATCTCTCTGTATCTCTCCCAGGCATCATAAAGAGATTCACTACCTCCTTGTTTAAAGCCTTGGATGTCCAGCCTTAGCTGTGTCATCCGTTTTGGGGGAAAGTATTGATTCAGGAATTTTTCTGTCAGCTGTTTCCATGTCCTTATGCTGGCCTTAGGTTGGTTATTCAACCACCTCTTAGCTTGATCTTTTACAGCAAATAGAAATAGTAATAGTCTGTAGACATCCTGATCTATTTCTTTATCATGTACTGTGTCAGCAATTTGTAGAAACTGTGCCAGAAACTCTGTAGGTTCTTCCTGTGGAAGACCGGAATACTGGCAATTTTGCTGCACCATGATAATGAGCTGAGGATTCAACTCAAAGCTACTGACTCCAATGGAGGGTATGCAGATGCTACTCCTATATGAAGCAGTAGATGGGTTAGAATATGACCCCAGAGTCCTCCTGGACTGTTCATTTCCGCTTAGGTCCATGATGGAGAAAGGGAGATAATGTAAGATAGAAAAAAACTATTTTTATTTATTTATTTATTTATTTATTTATTTCGAAAACAAAATAAATCAAAATAGAATAAATAAAAAAAATGAGTGAAGATTTTCGAAAAAAATGAGCAGAGAGAAAGTGGTTAGGAAGTTTTGAAAAGGATATGATGATTTTTGAAAAAGGTTTTAAATTTTGAAATAAAAATCTGAATTTTAGAAATAGATTTCGAAAATTTGCTTTTAAAACAGAGAGAAAAGATATTTTTGAATTTGAAGAGGAGAGAGAAAAACAATAAGATAGTACAAGATTTAAAATTTTTAAATCTGATACTCCTTGTTTTCGAAAAATTTTAAGGGAAAAAAACACTAAGGAACACCAAACTTAACAATTTTAAGATCAAGACACAAGGAAAACTCAAGAACACTTTGAAGATTCACAAGAACACAAGAACACGAAGGAAGAACACCAAACTTAAGATTTTTAGAAAAACACAGAGAAATCAACAAGAAAACACCAAACTTAAAGTTTGGCACAGGATTTAATAGAAAAATTATTTTTGAAAAAGGGTTTTAATAAGAAAATAAGGATTCTAAAATTTTAACACGACAATAATACGAGACTCTAAACAAAAAGAGAAATTTATCATCACCTTCTTCAGGTTGAAGTGCGAATGAATATCTTAGATAGGAACACGCATGTTTGAATAGAAAACAGAAATACTTGCATTAATTCATCAAGACACAGCAGAGCTTCTCACCCCCAACAATGGAGTTTAGAGGCTCATGCCGTCAAAGAGTACAAAGTTTAGATCTAAAAATGTCATGAGATACAAAATAAGTCTCTAAAAGTTGTTTAAATACTAACTAGTAGCCTAGGTTTACAGAAAATGAGTAAACTATAGCAGATAGTATAGAGATCCACTTCTGGGGCCCACTTGGTGTGTGCTAGGGCTGAGATTTAAGCAATTCACGTGCATAAGGCCATTTTGGGCGTTCAACGCCAGGTTTGGATCCATTTCTGGCGTAGAACTCCAACTTTTAATCCTTTTCTGGCGCTGGACGCCAGAATTGGGCAGAGAACTGGCATTGAACGCCAGTTTACGTCGTCTATCCTTGAGCAAAGTATGAACTATTATATATTGCTGGAAAGCCCTGGATGTATACGTTCCAACGCAATTGGAAGCACGCCATATCGAGTTCTGTAGATCCAGAAAATCCACTTTGAGTGCAGGGAGGTCAGAATCCAACAGCATCAGCAGTCCTTTTTCAGCCTAAATCAGATTTTTGCTCAGCTCCCTCAATTTCAGCCAGAAAAATACCTGAAATTACAGAAAAACACACAACTCATAGTAAAGTCCAGAGATATGAATTTTTCCTAAAAACTAATGAAAATAAACTAAAAACTAACTAAAACATACTAAAAGCTATATGAAATTAACCCCAAAAAGTGTATAAAATATCCGCTCATCACCTTGGTTGGCTTGGTAGTTGGTGTTGTTATGGTGATATTGGGACGAAGATTGGTTGTTGTTGTGATGAGAAGAAGAGTTGTTCCACCTTTGGTTTTGATTGCTTCCTTGTGCATTATCTCTCCACCCTTGATGTTGATTACCACCTTGATGGTAATTGTTTTGACCTTGAGGAGGGTAGGGTGGACCGTTGTTGTAATTCACATTGGCTACTTGATAAACCCATATTTTATGATATATTTTGTGCCTAATTTAAGTAATTTATTCAATCCTTCACTCACTTATTCATGTTAATTGCATGGTTTTACTTTCCCTTCCTTATTATGTGATATATGTGAAATACATGTTTCCTATGCTTTAAAAATAATTATTTTAATTACTCTTTATTACCATTCGATGCCGAGATTTGTGTGTTAAGTAGTTTCAGATATCCTAAAGGCAGGAATGACTTAAAGGATGGAAAGGAAACATACAAAAATAGAAGGAAAGCACAAAATGGAGTTTTTGAAGAACTGGCAACGACGTGAACGCGTGGGCGACGCGGCCACATGCCTGGCGCGAAGAGAGCACGACGCAAATGACGCGGACCGCATGACCGAAGCGAATGCGTGATAAGGAAAACTCCAGATGACGCGACCGCATGACCCACGTGAACGCGTGACAGAGGCCACGCACCAGAAATTACAGAAAATGCTCCCAGCGATTTCTGAAGCCCTTTTTGGCCCAGATCCAAGTACAGAAAGCACAAATTAGAGGTTATAAACTGGGGGAATGCATCCATTGAAAAAAGGAGTCTCCAATTATTCACTTTTCATGATATAGATGTAGTTTTAAGAGAGAGGTTCTCTCCTCTCTCTCTTAGGATTAGGATTTAGGATTTTTCTCGCTTTCATGATTGCCCCTTTCTATCAGGTTCAACATTCTTTTTAATTAATTATTTTCTCAATTTAATTTGTGAACTTTTCTATGTTGCAGATTATTCTTTTAATTAATGTTATTTGAGGTAATTCAGTTTATGATTGCTCTCTTTTATTTATGTTACTGTTACCTCTAATCTGAAGATATTTTTATTTGAATAGATTTACTTTTCCACTTTTGGTCTTGGTTAAGAAATCAGTAACTCAGGAGTTGTCAAACTCAATGTGATCGATAATTGTTTTCTTTGCTAATTGAATTGAATTTCAATAATTCCAGTCCTTTCTTAGGAATTGACTAGAACCTGAAGATCAGACTAATCAATCCACTTGACCTTCCCTTGCTTTAGTAAAGGCTAACTAAGTGGGATTATGACTCAATTCTCATCACCATTGATAAGGATAATTAGGACAGTACTTCCAATTTCTCATACCTTACCAAAGGTTTATTTTACAGTCATTTACTTATTTTAATTGGAATTTAAATTACTTGCTCCCTACTTTCAAAACCCCAACTTACAACCTTTATAACCAACAAAAAGAACATACTTCCCAGCAGTTCCTTGAGAAGACGACCCGAGGTTTAATTACTTCGGTTATCAATTTATTTAGGGGTTTGTTACTTGTGACAACCAAAACGTTTGTAAGAAAGGTTGATTGTTCGGTTTAGAAACTATACTTACAATGAGGATTTATTCTGAATTATAAACCATCAATCTTCAGTTCTTCAAATTGGCACCGTTGCCGGGGAATTTGCAAACGTGTGCCTTATTATTGGTTATTGTAAATATTTGCTTTTTGTTTGTTTATTTATTTTCTCCTTTTGTTTTTATTAACTACTATGAATTATCACCCCTCTCGCTTTGAGTTTGGTTCTAATATTGTTGAAAGGAGTGAGAGCTATAACAAGAATATGCATCAAGGTCTACGCAATCAACGATGGATGGAGCCAAGAGGATCTGATCACCCCTTTAGGCAACAATCCCTTCCAAGATATCATGGACAAAGACCATTCTACAATGCATGCCAAGCTGATAGATATGGTGGACCACCTTGTAACTACCAACAAGCCCCACCCTGTGCTTATAGACCATCCTTTCAACGTAGATTTGAACCACCACACTCACAAGTTCCTTTTCACCATTCACCACCGTATGACCCTTATCCACCACAATCCCAATCCAATTACTCCCGAGAACCACCACATTCTTGTTATGAACCCCCCTTCCCAACCAATGAACCCTCACACCCACCCCAACCTCCTATGGACAACAGACTACTTGTTCTTCTTCATGGGCAAGCAAAGATGGAAAAAAGCATACTGGAACTCACTACTGCCGTAACTGAGGTAGTAAATTTAATAGCTTCCCAACATCTGAGGACTCAAAGTACTCCCACAGCTGCATGTGGGAAATCAAAAGAAGAGCGTGGCATGAAGGAGACACTAGAGACCCCGGTGGACAACGAGGAGCATGGCTTTGTACTGGAACAAGTAGAGGAAGCCATGATAGTTGTAGAGGAAGAAGTGGTTGAAGATTTAGGAGATGCTGAACCTCCGTGGGAATCAAGAGCCATAAAGGATTCCGCTGAGAAATCCGAAATTGATGTCAACGAGGACAGTGCACCACCTCCACAGCGTATACTTTGTGAAAAATTGGACGGAATAGACCTAGAAGTTGATTCTATGATTAGTGACAGTCTTGCCTCAAGCTCTCCTAGTCACGAACTCACATCCGCAACTGAATTCCTTGAGCCTGAAGAACCTTATCCAAGTGAATACAAAGATGACGTCGAGGTAGATTTCTCTCAACCTCCAGTTTATGACTTAAGTGATGAGGAAGACATTGAAGACTTTGATCAGGACATAGATGCATGTGAAGAAGTTTGCAAAGAAGTGGAGGAATTCACAGAAGATCACAAGGGAGTAGAACTTACAAAACCACTGGAAACACCTATCCCAAGGCCATTACCACCTAATACAAGCTTCAAGTGGGTACAATCCTTAACCTTTATCTTTACTTTTCCACTTGAATATGGTTTGCTTGAAACAGATGGCCAGCTTAGAGCTCTCTGCGGCTTTAAGAGTAAGAGGGAATCGGCTCGTACTCAAAGCTGGTGTACAAGATTCAATAAGATTCCACGCTTCAATTCGAAGTGCAAGGATTGGTATCAAGTTCAATTGGATGGGTCACGGAAGACGTTTGGTCATCTTGGTGAGAATACAATTTCTAAGCCGCCCGGATGGAAGAATGTAGATCAAAACGAAGGCGGATTTAAATGCAAAGTTTGGGATCCTGGAATCTATTCTGACATTCGCTACCCCGGATGCCTGAGAATCTGTTTGAAGCTGCTCAGAAGCATTACATGCCTAGTTTGGGACCCCGGAGGCTGTTGGCATTCCAAGCATTGGTGGAGATTTCTGGATGAATTTAAGCATAAGCCACCATAACAGGAAGCTCATCCAATGTCCAACTTAAGGACTTTAACAAAAAGTGCTAGGTGGGAGACAACCCACCATGGTATGGTCGTTTCTTTTTCAGTTTTATTTCATGTTATTTATTTTTATTCTTTTTCAATTGAACCTGAATATTATTCATTAGCGTTGCATACTGCATAATTGCATAATTGCGAAAAATCACCTCCCACGCGTCCGCGTCATTCACGTGGCCGCGTGATCTGGAGATCGGCGTAAAGATCCAATGCCCAGAAAGTTGGGCAGGAATCGTGTGGCTGTTGTGTGTTTCGCACATAACGACCCACGCGGTCGCGTCCCTGACACGAACGCGTCACTAGCAAAACACCCATCCTACGCGAAAGCGTGAGCGACGCGTTTGCGTCGCACGGATATCATGACACCCCAGTGGAGACAGAGAGTTGCGCTGAAACGACACTGGAATTGTGCGTTTAGCACAATTTCCAGCGACGCCATCGCATACCTCACACGATCGCATCATTCATCCTTTTACCCATTCCATGCGATCGCGCCACCCACGTGATCGCGTCAACCCCCATTCCACCACAGCCACGCGACCGCGTGCCCCACGCGATCGCGTGGATTCAAAATGATTAACCCCCAATGACGCGAAACCCTACCCTATC
>NC_029787.2:56630306-56657872 GCF_000816755.2 Arachis ipaensis | reverse complement strand
CTTAACCCCTACCCCTCCTATTACCCCTATCTGAACCCCCTACCACCAGACAGCCACCACCACCGCGCCAACCGCCTGCACCGCCGCGTCAGTCACCACCACCACCACCCCCTACCACCTCTCTGCCCTACTTTCATTCATACGCCTACCAGGTTCCGCCAAATGCCGCTCTTTCAATTCGTAGTTAATTACATATTTTTTTCCGTTTACGTTCAACATTAGGCTAGTTAGATATGCATGTTTGTAGTGGATTCTAGGTTGTTAGGTAGCCTAGGATGTAGTTAGTGAATTTAGGCCTGTTTAATTGCGCTGTTCTTGCTACTTGTTTTATAATTTTTGTAATTCTGCTGTTGCTGTGATCTAAGTATTGTTCGTATGATGTTCTTACTGTTCATGCTGCTATTGCGACTGCTCTTTCATGTTCATATTATTTATATCTATTTGCAGTTTATTTTAGTTTATATGAACTATTCTGCTTGTTGTTTATTTTCTGGGAACATCCAATTTTAGCCGGAATGCTGCCCAATTTTCTATAAATCGTTTTGATTCTCATTCATGTCTTGGTTTTGGCATTATCAATTTTGCTTTCTTTAGCTTTCACCAAACTAATTTATGAATGCACAGGCCAGCATTCTTATTCCTTTTGTTTCCCCGGTTTATAAATCACATTATTGATGATTTGATTTCAAATTTTCGTTATTGGTATATCTATATGAATCATCAACACCATGATTTCCTTGCTTAAATATGAGTTGTCTGTTGCTTCAAATTGTGAAATTCTTGTTACTTAGAAACCAATCATCATGCTGCTTACCTTAACTTTCTTTTTACTAACTCACTGATTTTTTATTTCTAACCTCTTTTTCAATTTAAAACCACTTTTACCTTTCTAACAACCCCCTCTGCTTTTTGACTCACTCTTCACTTTCACTTTTTACCTCAAGGCATGTTTATGATTTTTCCTAATTAACATGAATTCTATTACTTTTTGGATTGAAATTTCTCATCTCTGCTTTTTATTCCCGAACCAATCCAAAATGCACAATTCTTCAACTCATTTAATTATTCTACTGCTCATTTGCCACTTTGTGCTTATTTTGTTATTTTCCTACTTGTTTTCCTATTTTTATTATCTCATAGATTTCTGTTTTTCAGGATGTCTGACACTCAAAGAAAAGGAAAAGAAAAGGCAATAACTGGCAAACGAAAAAGAGGAGAATCCTCTATGTCTATCCTGGACATCATGCATGATGACTCCTGGCGGGAGAAACACTTTACCCCACAGGAGAAGGCTGACCAGCTACTCCCTGCCACTGATCCCACTAAGTTTGCAAACAGATACTGCGAGTTGAAGTATCCGGTGTTTGCAACCTCTAGGAACCTGTACCTGGAGAGGACTCTGAAAATTCCGGAAGAACTCCAGCAATACACCTCCGATCAGATCAAACAAAGAGGCTGGTTCTTCCTGGAGAGAAACCTAACAGAGGTCAATGCTTCTTGGGTAAGAGAGTTTTACTGCAATTACTTCAAAACTTCCCTAGATGCAGTGAACCTAAGAGGGAAGCATATACTGGTCACTGAAGAGGCTATTGAGGATATTCTGAAGCTTCAGCCTAAATTCGATCAGCTCGATGGTTACCAAAAGGCTGAGGAGGACATGCGCTTCATGAGGTTTGACTGGGATGCGGTCAAGGCAAGGATAGCCCTTGACTTGACTGTCCCATGGATCATGGGTCAGAACACCACCATGCCTAAGGGAATCAAGCGGATATACTTAAATGATGAGGCTCGGCTCTGGCACCAGATCCTGAGCAACTTCGTTATGCCGAGTACTCACGATATAGACCTACCTGCCGCTATGATCACCCTCCTCTGGTGTGTGATGGAGGGTAAGGACATGTACCTACCACGATTCATCCGGTACTACATGGCCAGGGTCCACGTCAAAGGCACTCTCCCCTTTCCATATCTGATTACCCAGCTCGGCCGTCGAGCTGACGTGCCTTGGGAGGATGCTGATGAGAAGCCACCTGCTGCAGAATGCAAGAAGATTATCCCTCACAGCAGGATCTTTCTGGCTTTGGGCTACAGACCTCCATTCCTCACTGCCCCTGATGAGACAGCCACACCTTCAGCTGGCCCCTCTTCATCTACTGCTACCCCAGCTACCACCACTGCACCTCCACCTGCCTCAGAGCCAGTTTATCACCCCGTGCACCGCCTATTTTAGCAGCTAGACCAGATGGAGCACCGCAACCGGCGCCGATATGAGAGATCTGAGCGACGCTATGAGCACCTAAAGCTGATGATACGATCTGGTGGTAACATCCCCTCCGAGCCTGACACACCATCAGAGCCATCTGAGGAGGAGGCGGATGATCATGAGGTGGAGACCCATCCACAGAGAGAGGCTCAGCAGGCAGGCCCGGAGCAGGTTACGCCACAACAGGAGTTCCCGCATCAGATTCAGGCTGCAGACCCAGAGGTTCCTATACAGTCAGCACCTCCTCTGCAGCAGGCAGACCCTCAGGCCACCACCACAGAGACTCCAGCCACACATCCTTCTAGTGATGATACTCTTTCACACCCTGCTTGAGTGAGCATCGAGGACTATGCTTTATATTAAGTGTGGAGAGGTCGCCATATCTGGCATATTTTTCTTGGTGAACCACTACAGACTCTTTTTATTTTATTTTGTTATTTTTCTATATTTTTATCATTATTTTTAATTCTCAATAGTTATACATTGCTCTTTTCATGTATTTTTACTCTATTTCTGCATTTTGCATTTTAGTTTATATTTTAGCCAGTTAGTTTAGTTGCAATTCTAACTTATTAGTTATAGAATATGTGGATTAATTAGTATAGTTTACCCTTTTAGTATATGATAGTTTGGTTTAAATTGAAAATAAAAAGGAAGTAAGCTAGAGACTTTAATATAAAAAACAATCCACACCTTGTATATATAGCATTACATGTTAGTTAGTTAACAACATTTCATCAAGGAGAAACACTAAAATTTTAAAGCCACCCTAAGGTTTACATTTGAGAATAATGGGAACTCTAAATTTTTCACTTGCATGACATATATAACTGAGATATGATTTTTAGGCTAGAGAACACACAGCCTGTGAGTTTTGAGATTAATTGTGTGATTACATCAAACCATAATATTTTATTCTTGTGTGTTTCGCCCTTCCTTTTTATTCTGATGTTCTTTACTTTGTTTTAATCTATATATCCAATTATAGAATATAGATACATACCAAGAAAGTGATTGAGGCCATTGTTTGATTCTAGCTCACTTATCCCAAAATTAGCCTACCTTTTACATCACTCTTGTTAGCCCTCTTGAGCTTTTAATCCCCTCTTGTTCTATAAATCACAATACTAGCCTTAAGTAGAAAAACAAAATAAAATTCCAAGTTGAATCCTTGGTTAGCTTAAGATAGAAATTGTGTATTGTTTAAGTGTGGGGAATCTTATGGGAACATGGATTATAGAAACAAAGGTAGAAAGTTAAAAAGAATAAAGACATTTCAAAATAAAAGTTTTGGGAAGCATGCTCATGTGAAATCAAAATAATTAAATTACCATGTGCATTAAAAAAAAATTTTTTTATTTAAATAAAGGGGATACAAAAATTCTCCAATTGCAAAATAAAAGGAATCAATGCACATGGGACAGAAGATGCAAGAAATGTAAATTGCGGAATCTTAAAGTGCAAGAAATGTAAACGGCTGGAATTGTAAAGGAAATTGGGGATTGGATTTGCAGAATTTAAACAAGGAAAAGTAAATTGCATCAAACAGAAGAGTAAAAGAGTGTTTGGGTTGAATCAGATCTGAAGCAAAACAAGTAAATGAACATGAAAAGCAAAAACAGAATGTAAATTGGAATTTCAGATCTCAGGGGTCCAGAGACTAGAAAACCAGGTCTAGATCTCACTACCTTCCTTGATCCAACAAGAACAATTGCAAGGGAAATGTAAATTGCAAAGAAAGTAGATGAAGAACAATTAACCGAAACTGAAATTCAATTAAGCAGTAAATAAACAGAGAGATCCAAGGGTGAGATTGAAACAGAATTTCTTCAATTCTTCAACCCAAGATCCAAGACAGTTGTAATTGAAATTGAAAGCAATAAAACTCAGAGGAAGAGAATGGAATTCTCCTTCCCCAAAACTAAGAAATTAAAGATCACTCAATATCCAAAGCTCTCCGAAACTATTCTGAAAACTCAAAAGGAAAGCTCCCTTAAGAACTTGAATTCTATCCTATTTATACACTTTCTTCAAATGATCTTCAAGCCTTGAGTTGGGCCTTTGCTCTTGGTGGAATTGGATTGAGAGAGGCCTTGGTTGATTGCTCTTGGAGTTTGGAGAGGAACCAAAGTGAACCAAGTGAACCGGGTTGGAGTTTTGCAAAAGCTTGAGTAAAAGTTTGACCAAAAGTTTGAGGCAAACTTTTGGTCCAACTATTCATATCAGCCCCCATATTTTGCTGATACCCACGTTGGTGCAAAAGTTAGGGGTCTAACTTTTGCTCCAACGTTGGCCTTCCTTAGTGCACTTATGGCGCCAACGTTAGCCCAAAAGTTAGGGGCTAACGTTGGCGCAAACTTTTGGTGCCCAGGGAGTAACTTTCATGTGCCAACGTTAGCCCAAAAGTTAGGGGCTAACGTTGGGGCTAACTTTTCACCCAAAAGTTTGTGCAAAAGTTTGAGGCTAACTTTAGGTCCAGCTTTTTGCTTCCTGGTTCAATTTCACTTATTCCATTGTCTTCTCTTTACTCCTAGCTATTCCTTCTTGCTTCAACCTTTCTCCAAGCTTTCTTCACCTATCATTTATCAACCAAACACATCAAAGCTATGCTTAAAATCATGAGATATTCATTTTATCATAATATGTGACAATTATAGCCTAAAACCTCATGAAATAACTTGAATTCATACATGGTTGATTCAATCAAAGGAAGCATGAAAATCTACCCAAATTAGCTTACTTGTAGCTCAAGAAAGTGCACAATTCAAGTGAAAATAAAAGAAAAATACTAGTGAAACTAGGCTAAGATGACTTGTCATCACAACACCAAACTTAAAGCTTGCTTGTCCCCAAGCAAGAAAAGATTTATTGAGAAGAAAGGATGAGATGGAAGAGGATGTTCATGCTAGCCGAGTATTATTGATAGTTCATGGGATTTTGTGTGGATATGTAAATACTCACTTCTTATTGACTCCTAGGCCTAGAAAGTCTCCTTCAAGCTTCAAGCAACATACTGCTATGACCTCTCATTATTCCTTTATCCTTGGCTATTACTTTGTTCATAAGCTTTAATTGAGTGTCATGTGTAGCAAGTTCATTTCCTTTTCTTTATACTTGACACATTATTCACTATAGACACTTGGCTCACATTCCTTCTTAGAACATTGATGCCCAGCACCTCTTTGGGCTGCTAAATGCCTTGTAATTAGGTTGCTCTTGATAGTGGACTTTCAGCTGATGATCCCGGGTTAGTTAACCCAAGTCATCAAGTGTTGATGCACTCCAAGGAGTTTAATAATCCAAGCAGATCCTAATACAAAGACACCACAGGCATATATTCTAAAGTTCAAGCTATTGGTGTCCAGCTTTGTTTCTTTTTGTTTTTCTTTTGTTCTGCCACTTCTTTTTTTCTTTCTTTTTGTTTTTCTTGATTGATTCTACTTGTATTAGATGAACACTTTAACAAAACACAAGTCAAAGCATTTTTCAACAGCAAGAGTTAAGTGTAAATACAACCTATTGGTTTGCAGTTCCTTTGTCCTTCCTTCTGTTGTGCCCTTTTGAGTTATGATGCATAGTGTCTTCAATTGGTGGTGAATTCCCTGCATAATTCTCAACAGTTGCTTGCTTCTCAAGCCCTTAGATGAACAGTTAGTATGCATGAGTTGAGTGTGGCTTGTGGATTTAATTTGGTGTGGGGACACCAAACTTAAGCTCTTGCCACTTCTCTGGATACAGCAGGTTAACTCTAGGCAAAATCTTGTATCCTTGCTAAAGGTTATGAAGTTAAGACTAAAAAGCAGTTAAGTGGTTGAATAATTTGTTCGATTGCTTGGAGCTAACAATGTGCAGGAGATTAGAATGTGCTTTTGAATGAGGTTTTGGTGGAACACCAAACTTAGAATCCTCCATTCTCCTTTAAGTTGTTTTTGGTGTGCAACACCAAACTTAGCTCCTTGCAATACATATCAATTATTCAACATTTTTATTGAAAAGGCTATGAAAAGGAAACTACCTCAGGTTGGGTTGCCTCCCAACAAGCGCTCTTTTATTGTCATTAGCTTGACATCCATTGATTCCTTTCAAGAAGGCTGTAGGTTCTGGACCTCTTTTTCCTTATCCCATTGTCCTCCCAAGTACAGCTTTGCTCTGTGACCATTTGCTGTGAATTGATTCTTTGTTGCTTCATCTAGCAGTTCAATGCTCCCATAAGGAAAAACCTTTGTCACCAAGTATGGACCAGTCCACTTTGACTTCAGTTTGCCAGGGAAAATCTTAATCCTTGAATTATACAGGAGCACTTGCTGTCCTGGTTTGAATTCCTTCTTTGTGATTTTTTTGTCATGCCACCTCTTAGCTCTTTCCTTGTATATCTTAGCGCTCTCATAAGCTTCTATCCTGAATTCATCTAACTCATTTAGTTGCAACAACCTTTTTTCTCCTGCAGCTTGGGAATCAAGGTTGAGGAGTTTAGTGGCCCAAAAAGCTCTGTGTTCAAGCTCTACAGGGAGGTGGCAGGATTTGCCATACAATAGCTGAAAGGGTGACTTGCCAATAGGAGTTTTGAAAGCTATCCTGTATGCCCATATTGCGTCTTCTAGCTTCCTAGCCCAATCTTTTCTTGTGCTTCCCACTGTTTTCTCTAGGATCTTCTTTAACTCCCTATTTGCTAGTTCAGCCTGGCCATTAGTCTGAGGGTGGTAAGGTGTAGCCACTTTGTGGATTACTCCATATTTGTGGAGGAGCTTCTCCATCTGTTTGTTGCAAAAGTGACTTCCACCATCACTGATAAGACTCTTGGGCACTCCATATCTTGTGAAAATGTGCTTTTTAAGGAATTGGAGGACAATCTGTGCATTACAAGTGGTCGTAGCTATGGCTTCCACCCACTTTGAGACATATTCCACTGCGACTAAGATGTATCTGAAAGAATAGGAAGGGGGAAAGGGCCCCATGAAATCAATTCCCCATAGATCAAATAATTCCAGTTCCAAGATGAAATTTTGAGGCATCTCATTCCTTCTTGTTAATCCTCCTGCTTTCTGGCATTCATTACATTGGTGGACATATGCTCTGGCATCCTTGAAAATAGTTGGCCAATAGAAGCTGCTCTGCAATATCTTTGCAGCTGTCTTCTCTGGGCCAAAGTGTCCACCATAAGCTGAATAATGACAGTGCCACAGGATATCCCTCATTTCACTCTCAGGGACACACCTTCTAATTACTCCATCAGAACATCTCTTGAACAGGAAGGGTTCATCCCATAAGAATTTCTTTCCTTCATTGATTAACTTCTTCACTTGTTACTTAGAAAAGTCTTGAGGTATCTTTCTTCCCACTTTGTAGTTTGGTATGTCAGCAAACCAGGGTGCTTGCTGGATCTGCAAAAGGTGCTCATCTGGGAAGCTTTCGTTCATGGGCTGAGATGCTTGTTGAATTGTTTCATGTGGTAGCCTCGACAAATGGTCAGCAACCCGGTTTTCAGCGGCTAAGCCAGGATCTTCATGGGCGCGCACGCGTACATCACGCCTCCGCGCACATTACAAGACGTCTCAACGGCGCGTTCGCGTACCTTGCGCGTGCGCGCCGATTTGCGAAAATGATTTTTTAATGAAGTCACATGACTTAGGCGTGGAGGCAGTTAAGGATCCCACTTTTGGAGAAGCACCTTGGCGGGAAAAGCTTATTAGTACTCTCGGATATAGATTGTAGATTTGTTTGATGAAGGATTTTGCGTCGGTTTAGACTATACTATGATTGATCATTTGATAATTTCTATACCGGCAAGAAAAATCTATTTGATAAAATGGCGCCGTTGCCGGGGAACTTGCTTAGTGTGCCATGTTATTGTTTTGGATTAAGTGTGTATATATGCACATAGTTGCACTTCATTGTAAATTGCTCAATTGACTAATTCCTCATCGTTACAATGAATTCCATTTCCCCTTCATTGCATGACGCGTTCACAACCGAATCCGAGTTTAGCCCCTTTTGATCCAGAAATAGAACGAACTTTGTTTCACATTAGGCAAGCTCGGAGGCGGCTAAGATTTGGAAAGGGTGAAGAGGTTTTCACCACCTCAACCACCTTACTACAAGTGAACATTGAACCGTCACTCAAAGAAGGCATTAATCATACTCCCATCAACCCCACTAACAATTCTTCTTTTGTTTTAGGTACTAATACTATGGACGCTCCAAGGAGAGTTACCATCAAGGAAGCGGGTGCACCGGATTATGTCCTTCAACCCCTTCATGTAACTCACCCCAATTTGAATGCGAATTTTGAATTGAAGACCGCTTTGATCAACCTCCTACCCAAGTTTCACGGGCTTCCCGCACAAGACCCTATTCGACATCTCAAAGACTTTCATCGCATATGCTCAACTACTAGACGGGAAGGTTCCGATGAAGTTGCTATATGGTTGTTTGCTTTCCCTTTCTCTCTTGAGGACAAGGCCAAAGAATGGTTCTACACTCTCTCTAGTGAAGTTACCTCCGATTGGGACCTACTTAGAAGGGGATTCTTGGACAAATTCTTACCCCCAAAAAAGATGGATAGGCTAAGGAAAGAAATGTCTTGTATTGTGCAAGGTGAGACGGAACCACTATATGAGTATTGGGAACGGTTTTGCAAACTACTAGATGCGTACCCTAATCACATGCTTGACACTCAAGTATTGCTTGGATACATATGTCAAGGGATGCGAGAGCAAGATAGAACCCTCTTGGACACTTCTAGCAATGGTTCTTTGTCCAAATATAAAACCGCAGAGGAGGCATGGCAACTTATTATTGACTTAGCCGAATCCAATCAACATATGAGGCGAAGAGTCAACCGTCCAAGGACCGTGAACGAGGTATCAACTAGTAGTGAAGCCACCGCTTTAACTCAATCCTTGAATGAGATGACATTCGTTTTGAGGCAACTCCAATTGAATCAACAACAATCACAACAACCTCAATCATATCAACAACAACCTCCACCATCTCAACAACACAACCAACAACAATTGGTCCCTCAAAGAGTATGTGGCATTTGCTCTTGCTACTCTCACTACACGGATGAGTGCCCAAACCTTCAAGAAGATAACACTTTAGCGGCCACCCATAATTTCTATGACCGCCCCAATCAAGGGTACTACCAAGGAGGTAATCCTAACCAAGGGCACCCTTATCAAGGAGGAGGCTACAACCAAGGTAGTGGACACAATAATCAAAATTAGAAAGACAATCATCAACAAGGGAATAGGGATAACAACAACAATGGAGGAGGTCAAAGATGGAACAACAACTCGCAAAATTTCTCACAAAACCGACCATACAACTTCCAAAATCAACCATACAACCAACAAAACTCACAAAGAAACTACCAAACATACCAACCACCACATCAAAGACCACCACCTAACCAATCACAAGCTCCTCAACTCACATATGTAACCACCCCCTCCAACCAAGATGAAACACTCCGGACCATCATCCAAGGCCAAAAGGAATTACAAAACACACTTGCTTCCGGCCTCACCGGCCTCACCTCTACACTACAAGCTCTTCTTGCATGTATGGACACACCATCGACCCCCATTCCTTAACCTACAATCCAAAGTGCCATTCCCTCTCAACCTCAACCAAATCCAAAAGGGGGCATCAATGCCATCACCCTTAGATCCGGTACATAACTAAAAGAGAAGGAAGCAAAGGACCCAAGTCCTATCACAACCGCCCAAGGGGAAGAAAGAATAGATATAGAAGAGGTAGTGGAAGAGGAGACACCACAAGCCACAGTTGAAGATGAAGCCCAACCGACAAGGGAGACAACCAGTGACGACAATCAAAAATGAAAGTGGTGAACTTATAGCAACAAGAGTGCAGAATTCTTGGAGAGTATGCATAGACTACCGAAGATTGAATGCGGCCACAAGAAAAGACCATTTTCCACTACCATTTATCGATCAAATGCTTGATCGATTAGCCGGTAAATCATACTATTGTTTTCTTGATGGCTACTCCGGATACTTCCAAATCCATATTGCCCTAGAAGACCAAGAAAAAACCACATTTACTTGCCCCTTTGGAACGTATGCTTACAAGCGTATGCCATTTGGCCTATGCAATGCACCGGCAACGTTCCAAAGATGCATGATGAGCCTATTTGCGGACATTCTAGAGCAATCAATGGAAGTTTTCATGGATGATTTTAGCGTGTACGGCGAGTCATTTGAGCATTGCTTAGGTAACCTTGAAAAAGTCTTAGAAAGATGCACCAAAACAAACCTTGTCTTAAATTTTGAAAAATGTCATTTCATGGTCAAACAAGGCATTGTTTTGGGACACATAGTATCAAAGGAAGGCATCTCCGTAGATCCGGCAAAAATAAATGTCATATCCAGTTTACCTTACCCCTCCTCCGAGAGGGAAGTACGTTCTTTCCTTGGACATGCAAGATTCTACCGGAGATTCATCAAGGACTTTAGCAAGGTGGCCCTACCTCTTTCTCGATTACTACAAAAAGACACCGAATTTGAGATGAGCAAGGAATGTATGGAAGCATATGACAAACTCAAGGTAGCATTGACACAAGCCCCTATTGTACGAGGACCCAAAACTCTCCGATGCACTGTGGGCCTATCGAACGGCTTACAAGACACCCATTGGCATGAGCCCCTTCCGGCTTGTATATGGTAAAGCATGTCACTTACCAGTGGAGATTGAACACAAAGCTTATTGGGCCGTAAAAGAGTGTAATACGAGCTTGGGTGGGGCCGGAGTAGAGAGAAAGCTTCAATTGGCGGAATTAGAATGTATGAGATTGGAAGCTTATGACAACTCTCGACTCTATAAGGAAAAGTTGAAAGCCATCTATGACAAGAACATTAGGAGAAGAGAATTCCAACCCGGTGACCTAGTCCTTCTCTACAATTCAAGGTTGAGATTACTACCCGGAAAGCTTAGATCAAGGTGGGATGGGCCCTACCAAGTGGAGAAAGTAAAACCTTATGGGGTCTACCACTTGCACCACCCATCAAGCCCGGACATCTTCAAGGTAAACGGGCACCGTCTCAAATTGTATCATGGTGAGCAAAGGAAGAATGCCAAGGAATTTGAAGTGTTCCTCTTGAGGGATGCAACTCTTGAAAAAACACTATAAGCTGCTGAAAGTCCAACTTAAGGACATTAAACAAAAGTTCATTTAGTTGCACCATCATTTAGGTAGGCTTCCTTCTTCTTTTATTTCTCTCTTCCTCCCCTCTCTAGTTACTTCCTTCTTTCTTCTTTGATTCTTCATAAGCACTTAGGTCTCAACCTCACTTACATGAATAGATGAATGGTGTTGCTTAATTTTCTTGCAATCAATATGCACTATAATCATTAATAATGGATTGTGGAAAGTTACATTGCTCTCATTTTCACACACTCACATACTACTTGAAGGATGCACACCAAGTGTTCGATGAAAGGCATACCTGAATTTTGGACTCATTGTGACTACCTTGCCTCTCACCAATCACTTTTGAGTGCATCCCCACTTTCCACAAACCATTCTTTCCATTTTCTTGGCTTGCCTCCCATTTATGGTCCCTAAGGGTGTATGCTTCTCATGCTTCTTCCTTGCATGCTTAAACTACCCTTGCACCACATGGAAATTATTTACCTTGCGCTTCACACATTATCCTAGTTACATGTTGCAGCTGTCATGTAACTAAGATACCCATATTCTATGGCATAACTTTTCATTATATAGAACTCATGTATCTCCACTTCTTTGGGTTTGATATTTTCCTTCCTTGCTTCTACAGGATGGTCATCAAAAAGGACAACGGGAAAGGCCCCAGGAAGCCGGCTTCCAATAAAGCGCGCCAAGAACTAACGGCCAAGCCCCTCCTGAAGAAGACTAAGGGCCCCGTTGACGTTCTAGAGAAGGACAACCCTCCTAAGGATTCAAACAAGTTTCCCAACCGTTACTGCGAACTTGTTTACTCCAGAATGATTGAAAGGAATTACCATCCGGAACCCCTCTTAGTCTTACCGGCTCACCTCAGTCCGATTGTGATGCCACATATTGACCGGAGGCATTGGAAGTTCCTCTTGAGGCAATCAACGGAGGCCAATCTCTCATGGGTGGTGGAATTCTACTCCAACTTCCACTCACCTCATCTCACATCAATATTTGTGCGCCGAAAACAAGTGTCGGTCACAGTGGAAGCCATCCGAGAAGTCCTTGGGATTGCACCGTCAACGGACGCATATGACGCCTACCAAGAAGTCTTGGCTACATGCATTGACCGCGCATTCGATTGGAGCGCGATCCTCGGCGTCATTGCTTTACCCGACGCATATTGGATTCGGGGAACCATAAAGCGAAGACCCAAGGGTTTAGATGTCCGCCACCTCACTCAAGAAGCTACGGCATGGGCCCAAATTCTAGCTCACTACGTGCTCCCAAGCACACATGGGTCATCCATCACCGCCGAGCTTGCCTTATTGATATGGTGCATCTTGACCGAGAAACCGGTCGACGTTCCGCATGCCATCCGCCAATCCATGGGGCGCATTCATGCCAAGGGAAATCTACCATTCCCCGCTTTAGTGACGGCATTAGTTGCGAAAGCCGGCGTCAACCGGGAGACTAAAGATAGGCGAACCTCAATACCGGTCGAGGGTGATATCATTCCGACCAAGAGATGCCTCAAGCCCCCGGAAGTCACCATGGACATTGCACGGCCCACACCAACTGGCCACGCCACCACTTCATCTACATCACAAAAATCAGCCGCCCAACGCCTTGAAGACCTTCACAACAAATTAGACCGCTATGAGAGGCGTAACCAACGCCGCTATGCTCATGTGAAGAGGCTTCTAAGCGTAATCACCCCACCTATGGAAGAACCCGATATCTCCACCTCCACCGCAACTTCCAGCGAAGATAGCAATGGCATTGGAGATGTGGCACACTCGGCCGAGTGCGCCTAACCTCTAGCACGGAGGACCGTGCTAAGTTTTAAGTGTGGGGAGGTCGGCCGACCGATCTCCATAGGTAACATCTGAATAAATCTGAATAAATTAGAATAGGTTGCATGATTAGGTTTTAGTTGGCATAAGTCTGCTTGGTTGGAACAATGAAATTCTCTCTTAGGAAACCAACATTTTGGGGCAACCATGGCATTGCAAATTTTAAATGCTTTGATGCAAAAGCTGCATGAAGAATTATATTTTGGAACATGGTTTTGAGTTAAGAACACAAGCTTGTGAGATTTGAGCCTAATGGTGTGGTTACATCTTATAACCACTTATTTTTCCTTCTTGTGTGCATTATTCTCTCTCTATGATTGTGATCTTTGATTTGTTTGATTCTTTATATCCATTATTTGGTGTATTCATGCATTTATATGATTGAGGCCATCATTTCATTAGCTCACTCACCCAAACGGCCGTGACTTCTATCCTCCGTTGTTAGCCAAACTTGAGCCTACGATTAACCCACTTTGTTCTTAATTTAGCACATTACAAGCCTTAAAGCGGAAAACAATAAAAGTCCTTATTTGGATCTTTGATTAGCTTAGGCTAGTGTGTGTGAGTATCATTCAAGTGTGGGAACCTTGGGGCATTCGGTGAATAGAAGGGTATTTTGTATTATTATTGGAATATTGGGAATTGGGTACATATTCATGAATTGATCGAATGTAAAATCTTATGCATTGACGCTCTTGTATATAGAAAAAAAAATAAGAAAAACAAAAGAACAAAAGAAAACAAAAAAAAAAAAAGAAAGAAAACAATATGGAAAAGAAAAAAAAAATATAGAAAAAAAAGAAAGAAGAGAGGAAAAGAAAAGGGGACGAAATGCCCCAAAGTGCAGCTCTAGAGGAATCAATGCATAAATATTGTGAAACAAAAAGAAAAATGCATGAGTATGTGGAAAAGTGAGGAATGGGTAGTTAGGTTAGTACCTAATTGTATAGGTCATTATATAGGTTAGGTGGGAAAGTTTAAGTTAATCAAAGATTCAAATCCTAAGTCCACTAGCCATATATGACCCTACCTTGACCCTAACCCCATTACAACCTAAGGAAAAGACCCCATGATAAGTGTATGCATGCAATGAATAATTGTTGATTGTTAGATGAAAAACAAATCTTGGGAAGCATGATTAGGGGAGAATTGAGAGAATAAACCCCAAACACCGAGTGATTAGAGTGCAAACACTTCCGGTGAGGGTTCGAAGCTCAATCCTTTGATTCCTGGCTCACGCGAGCATTCCTCATGCAAGGTTGCACATATTGCATTTGATGCTTAGAAAGTGGCAAGTCCCATGCTTTGACCACCATCGTGCCCCATATGCTCGCATATGTCCTAAGAAGGCTAATTTGTTCCCAACCAAGTGGATAGTAGCACTAGTCGTAGTTGCATGCATATAAGTAGGTTGCACTTCATGAGTCCTATACTTTTGTGATCCCTCGGTCTTCCGTGCTTCTTTGATTTCTCTAAGCATGAGGACATGCTAGAATCTAAGTGTGGGGAGGTTGACAAACCCCAATTTGAGGGTCTATCTTGTGCTGATTTCAGGGGTTTATTCAATGATTCCACACACTTTCTATATGTAAATACAAGATTTTGCATTCCTTTCCTAGTTTTGCCTCATGAATGAAAACATGCTTATTTTGCACTAAAATAGATACATTTCTAATCTTCTCTTGATGTCGTTCGATGCCGTGACTTGTGTGTTAAGTGGTTTCAGGATATAGAGTAGGAATGGACCGAAAGAGAGAAGGAAGACGGGTACAAAGGAAGGAAGCATGAGGATTAAGCTTTGGAAATTTCCGCATGGGCGCGTGCGCGCACCTTGCGTGCCCGCGCGGATAGGGCAACGTGAAGCCAAAGCCAAGAGCCAAGCCACGAGCCGGCTTGAGAAGCGGCTAAGCCAGGATCTTCATGGGCGCGCACGTGTACATCACGCCTCCGCGCACATTACAAGACGTCTCGACGGTGCGTGCGCGTACCTTGCGCGTGCGCGCCGATTTGCGAAAATGATTGGCAATTCCAAGGGAGAACGACTCGGGAGACTAGTACTCTCGGATATAGATTGTAGATTTGTTTGATGAAGGATTTTGCGTTGGTTTAGACTATACTACGATTGATCATTTGATAATTTCTATACCGGCAAGAAAAATCTATTTGTCACACAACTTCATTACTTCCTTCTGGACAACTTCCTTCATTGTGGGATTTAGCCTTCTTTGTGGTTGAACCACTGGTTTGGAATTATCTTCCAAGAGGATCATATGCATACATACTGCAGGGCTGATTCCCTTTAGGTCATCAATGGTCCATCCTAAAGCATCTTTGTGAGCTTTGAGTACATCAAGAAGTTCTCCTTCTTCCTTCTTTGTCAGGGATGAATTAATGATTACTGGGAAGCTCTCCGATGTGCCAAGGAACGCATATTTGAGATGGGTGGGTAATGGTTTCAGTTCTTGTTTTCGTACTTCTTCCTTCTTGACTTGTTTTTCATCTTGCTCAATGGAAGTCTCAGCTACTTGTTCCTTTGTTGCCCCTTGATTTCCTTCTTGCTCTTGAGGACTTTCTTCCAGCATTTCTTCCACCAAACTCTCTATCATGTCCACTCTCACATAATCCTCTTGCTCAGGAATGTGTTGCATTGACTTGAAGACGTTTATGACCATTTGTTCATTGTGGACCCTGAAGATCATTTATCCTTTTTCTACATCAATAGTGGCTCTTTCTGTGGCTAGAAATGGCCTTCCTAAAATGATTGAATTGTTTCCTTCCTCTTCAGTATCCAAAATCACAAAATCTGATGGGAAAATAAACTCCCCAACCTTTACCAACAGATTTTCCACAATTCCAGTGGGTGTTTTGATTGATCTGTCAGCCATGACCAATGACATCCTGGTGGGTTTAAGCTCTTCTATAGCAAGTTTTCTCATCATTGAGAGAGGCATTAAGTTGATGCTGGCACCAAGGTCACATAGAGCTTTGTTGAGAATTATTCTGCCAATGGTGCATGAGACTACAAAGCTTCCTGGATCCTTGAGTTTTGGTGGAATGCCCCTTTGAATCAAAGCACTGCATTCCTCGGTGAGTAACACGGTTTCCTTCTCAAGCCAACTTCTTTTTTTGTTGATAAGCTCCTTCAAAAACTTGGCATACAGAGGCATTTGCTCAAGTGCTTCAGCAAAAGGAATATTGATTTCCAGCTTTTTGAAGGTTTCAAGAAACTTGTGAAAATGCTGGTTCTTGGTTTCTTTGTTGAACCTCTGGGGATATGGCAGTGGAGGTACAAAGGTTTTCTCTACTTGTTGCTTTTGATTCTTGGTTGGCTCTTCAACTGCTTCATTCCCTTTTTTTGGAATTTTTGGTTGTTCCCCCTTTGCTTGAGTTTGCTTTGAGGCTTCCTTGCTTGCCATTGCATCATCATCATTGGCTTCCTCTGTGTGTGTTGGCTGTTCCTCTTCTATTGGTCTTTTGGTGCTTTCTACTTGCTTCTTAGTAGTGTCATTGTTGCTCATCAATGTTCTCCCACTCCTTAATTGTATTGCCTTGCATTCTTCCTTAGGATTTGGGATTGTGTCACTCGGCAATGAGCTTGAAGGTCTCTCAATAGAAATCTGTTTGGAGATTTGCCCCATCTGTCTCTCTAGTCTTTTCAGGGATGCTTCCTAATTCTTGGTTACCATTTCCTGGTGTTTCAATATTTTGTCTATCACGGCCTCCAAGTTAGTGATTCTCTGGGCTTCAGGTGATACTTGAGGTGGGTTATGAGATGTGGGTGGTGGATGATAGGCATTTTGGTTGGTGGGTTGGTTATTGGATTGGTACTGGTTGGGGTTGGGGTAGTTGTTTTGAGGTTTTCTGTAGGGGTTTTGGTTGGTCTACTGCTGGTTGTGGTTTTGGTTGTTTCTTGGGTTGTTTTGAATTGAGTTCCTCTGCCATGGTTGTTGGTTTTGGGTATGATTATCTCCCAATCTGAGGTTTGGGTGGTTCTTCCAGGATGGATTGTATGTATCACCATACACTTCATTTGGTCCTTGGTTGTGCATATACTGTACTTGCTCTTGTTGTTGTTCTTCTTGAGTTTCTTCACTCTGTCCCCATGTGGTTGATGGTTGGCTAGTGTTAACTGCTGCAACTTGGAGACTATCAATCTTCTTGGCCATTTGCTCAAATTGTTGTTGAATTTGCTGCTGCATCATCTTGTTTTGAGCAAAGATTGAGTCCACTCCTTCTAGCTCCATTACTCCTCTTCTTTGTGATGGTTGGCAGTTTCTTTGATGAGCAAAGAAATATTGGTTGTTAGCCACCATATCAATGAGATTTTGAGCTTCCTCTGCAGCTTTCATGAGTTGCAAGGAACCTCCAGCTGAGTGGTCAAGTGATTCTTGAGCCTTTAGGGTGAGTCCTTCATAGAAGTTCTGTAGCTTGTCCCACTCAGTGAACATTTCTGGTGAACATTTCCTCAGCAAAGCCTTGTATCTCTCCCATGCTTCATACAGATTTTCAGCATCCAATTGTGTGAATGTTTGTACTTCGGTTTTCAGCCTGTTAACCCTTTGAGGTGGATAGAATTTGGCTAGAAATTTAGTCACCAAATCATCCCAGCTAGTGATGCTTCCTTGAGGAAAAGTTTCAAGCCATTGTGCGGTCTTAAACCAGTGACACTTCAATCTATTGCTAGAATGAAGTTTTAGTTAGCTTAAGCAAAAATTCAAACAGTTAGTGGGTTAATTAAAAATTAAAAGAACAGAAAATAAAAAGAAAAATGCTAGATCTAGATCACCACCTCACTTAATCATTGTCAATCTAATCAATCCCCGGCAACGGTGCCAAAAACTTGATGGGATATTTTCGTGGAAGAAACGAATTCCTCCAAAACACCCAAAAAACTTAAATTGCATGAAATGTAAAGGGGAGAGGGTGCTGGAAATTAAAGAGAGCAATAGATCAAAGCTTAGAGGAAATTTAACTTGCAGGAAAGAAAAGTGTAGCAGAGACTTGTAGAAACTGAGATTTCAGAAAATTGAATTCAAAATTTGAAAATGATAATTGCAGAAAAGTGTATCAAAGGGGACTTTCTATTCTACCCTACTCCTAATGCTCGAGTTGAGCTAGCCTCCTCCACAAATATGAAAATGATGCCTTATAGAGGCTTTACAAAATGGAAATGAAAATGAAATTAAAAACAAATTACAATTAAATGAAATTCCTATTTTATCTATTTCTTGTGCCTTTGAGTGATGATCATGGGCCCTCGCTCTTGATGGAATTGGGTTGATAGAGGCCTTGGTTGATTGCTCTTGGAGTTTGAGGAGGAACCGAAGTGAACCGGGTTTGAATTTGCAAAAGCTTGAGTAAAAGTTTGAGTAAAAGTTTGAGACAAACCTTTACTCCAACTTTTCACATCAGCCACCCTCTTTTGCTGATACCAACGTTGGGGCAAAAGTTTGGGGTCTAACTTTTGCTCCAACGTTGGCCTCCCTTATGCACATTTATGGCGCCAACTTTGTCCTCTTGTCATGTTGCCAATTTTATGCCCAATATAAACTATCATATATGGTTGGAAAGCTCTAAATGTCAGATTTCTAATCCACTTGGAATCACTTCAATTGGACATTTACAACTCAAGTTATGATCATTTGAAGAGAGCATGGTTGTTGGCTTTGGTGTGCAGCGTTTGAGGTAAAGTTTGCCTCAAACGTTGGCGAAAACGCCAGTTCTGGAGGCTCAAACGTATTGTTCACCCCATACTATTATACATTGTTGGAAAGTCCTGAATGTCTACTTTCCACTGCCGTTGGAAGCGCATATAGCCATTCCTTCTTGCTTCAACCTTTCTCCAAGCTTTCTTCACCTATCATTAATCAACCAAACACATCAAAGCTATGCTTAAAATCATGAGATATTCATTTTATCATAATATGTGACAATTATAGCCTAAAACCTCATGAAATAACATGAATTCATACATGATTGATTCAATCAAAGGAAGCATGAAAATCTACCCAAATTAGCTTACTTGTAGCTCAAGAAAGTGCACAATTCAAGTGAAAATAAAAGAAAAAGACTAATGAAACTAGGCTAAGATGACTTGTCATCAATTAACCCAATAAACACTGAGTGACTAGAGAGTAAACACAAAATCCAGTGAGGGTTCAATAGCTCATCAACATATATCTCTGCTTAAATTGTTAATTGTCTTGCAAGTTTGTACAATATTTTTCTTTTCCATCTCAATTGTAAAAGTGCTTTAACATTATCTAAGGTTTGGCTATGCATATATGATTCCTTGAGAATGTGAATTAATTCAACTACATGTAAGTTTTATATACAACTGAATGACAATTAGAATTGCATGATTCATTTAAGTAGTTGCATTTAGAATAGATTGCATTGCATGAGATTCCACCACTTTAACTTTAACCTTACTCTTTATCTTGGATTTAGCATGAGGACATGCTATTGTTTAGGTGTGGGGAGGTTGATAAACCCATATTTTATGATATATGTTGTGCCTAATTTAAGTGATTTATTCAATCCTTCACTCACTTATTCATGTTAATTGCATGGTTTTACTTTCTCTTCCTTATTATGTGATATATGTGAAATACATGTTTCCTATGCTTTAAAAATAATTATTTTAATTACTCTTTATTACCATTCGATGCCGTGATTTGTGTGTTAAGTAGTTTCAGATATTCTAAAGGCAGGAATGACTTAAAGGATGGAAAGGAAACATAAAAAGATGGAAGGAAAGCACAAAATGGAGTTTTTGAAGAACTGGCAGCGACGCGAACGCGTGGGCGACGCGGCCGCATGCTTGGCGCGAAGAGAGCATGACGCGAACGCGCGCCTTGAGCAGAATGCAGATGATGCAGACGTATGACCGAAGCGAACGCGTGATAAGGAAAACTCCAGATGACATGACCGCATGACCCACGCGGACGCGTGACAGAGGCCATGCACCAGAAATTACAGAAAATGCTCCCAGCGATTTCTGAAGCCTTTTTTGGCCTAGATCCAAGTACAGAAAGCACAGATTAGAGGTTATAAAGTGGGGGAATGCATCCATTGAAAAAAGGAGTCTCCAATTATTCACTTTTCATGATTTAGATGTAGTTTTTAGAGAGAGGTTCTCTTCTCTCTCTCTTAGGATTAGGATTTAGGATTTTTCTCGCTTTCATGATTGCCCCTTTCTATCAGGTTCAACATTCCTTTTAATTAATTATTTTCTCAATTTAATTTGTGAACTTTTCTATGTTACAGATTATTATTTTAATTAATGTTATTTGAGGTAATTAAGTTTATGATTGCTCTCTTTTATTTATGTTACTGTTACCTCCAATCTGAAGATATTTTTATTCGAGTAGATTTACTTTTCCACTTTTGGTCTTGGTTAAGAAATCAGTAACTCAGGAGTTATCAAACTCAACGTGATTGATAATTGTTATGTTTTCTAATTGAATTGAATTTCAATAATTCCAGTCCTTCCTTAGGAATTGACTAGAACCTGAAGATCAGACTAATCAATCCACTTGACCTTCCTTTGCTTTAGTAAAGGCTAACTAAGTGGGATTAAGACTCAATTCTCATCACCATTGATAAGGATAATTAGGACAGGACTTCCAATTTCTCATACCTTACCAAAGGTTTATTTTACAGTCATTTACTTATTTTAATTACAATTTAAATTACTTGCTCCCTACTTTCAAAATCCCAATTTACAACCTTTATAACCAATAAAAAGAACATACTTCCCAGCAGTTCCTTGAGAAGACGACCCGAGGTTTAATTACTTCGGTTATCAATTTATTTAGGGGTTTGTTACTTGTGACAACCAAAATGTTTGTAAGAAAGGTTGATTGTTCGGTTTAGAAACTATACTTGCAACGAGGATTTATTCTGAATTCTAAACCATCAATCTTCAGTTCTTCACTACCACAAGAGCGTGTTCCTCTTGAATTTGATGGCATTGGTTGGTGTAATGTGTGGTTCTAGAGCACAAACCACAAATCCTAGGAGGGCCTTTAAGTTGAGCAACCGGAGGTGGGGCTTGGACGGCTTGGATGGAGTAGTATTCCTTTTGATCCATTTGGATTTGTGTAAGGATGGTGGTCATATCCCCAAGTGCTTTGGTTAGACTTGATTCGGAAGGGGATGGTTCTACCACACCCTTGAGAGGATTACTTCTCACCCTTGTGTATTGTGTAGCTTCGGCAACATCCTTTATCAAATTCCAAGCTTCTCCCTCCGTCTTGTTTTTCGAAAGGGAACCGCCACTAGAAGCGGTGAGCAATCTTCTATCTTCCGCACAAAGACCTCCGGTAAAGTAGCTAATGAGGAAGTGAGTGGTCATTCCGTGGTGTGGACATGACTCCAATAGCCTCTTGAACCGAGACCAATATTCGTACAAACTCTCTTGGTCTCTATGCATTATACCCGAAATCTCTTTTCGGATGTAGTCGGTCTTCTCCAGTGGGAAGAACTTATCAAGAAACTCTCTTATCAAGAAATCCCAATTAGTCACAATCTCATCCGGTAGCGAATAGAACCATGTCTTTGCTTGCGCTTCAAGAGAGAAAGGGAAGGCAAAAACCATGATAGCTACCTCATCGGCTCCATGCCTTCGAGCCGTAGAACAAGCAACTTAAAAATCTTTCAAATGTCGGATAGGGTCTTGACCCGGCAACCCATGATACTTAGGAAGTAGATTTATCAAGCTACTCTTCAACTCAAAGTCCGGATCAAGGTTAGGATACCTTGCTTGCAACGGTTGAAGTATGATATCCGGAGCTCTTTGCTCATGTAAAGTGATCCGGCGTGGCTCTGCCATGTGTGGCTCACCTGTAGGATGCAAAGATGTGTTAGTAGTGTCAACAGAAGAATAGGAAATAGCGGACTCCAAGTCACTCTCGGTGACGTCTAGTGATTCGGTACTTTCCTCAAGAGAGGCCGAAATACTAGGCGTATAGTCCAACCGCCGTCTAGCTTGCCGAGTGTGTAACAAAGTTCTTTTAATCTCGGGATCAAAATTGGCTAAGCTAGAATTCGGTTGAGACCGAGTCATCAAACTTGAAAGTCATAGCACAAATGCAAAAGAAATCTAAACTATAGCTAAGTATTGGAAGAAGTAAAATATCTACAATATTCACATATTCACATAACCAATATCAAGGCACATGTTGCAACCATTCCTCGGCAACAGCGCCAAAAATTTGACCCGATTGTCCCCAAGGATGTATTGGTAAAGATTTTCTTTAATAAAATTGCGTTGCAAGTATAGCTCTACCAACAACAATCCTCGGGTGTCAAATTTAGAAGAGGGATTTGGTTGTCACAAGTTCAACCCCAATAGAAATAACCGAAGTATTCAAACCTCGGTTCGTCTCACAAGGAATGGGCAAACATATGCTTCAACATTAGTTAGAAATCTGGGGTTGTGAGTTATGAGCATGAAAATAAATGGGAATATTAATAAGCAAGTAATCTTAAATTGTAACAAACTAATTCAATTGACTAAGCAAAACATGAGCAATTCTGATGAATAAGTAGCATTCCACTTAATTCTATTATAAACCAAACAAGTAACTATAACTAAAGCAAATAATTGAGAAAGTTGGTTTTCAAATATGAATAATAAAAGCAACTCTTGGCTAGGCATGGGAATTGGGATCACCATCCTTGTCTAACAACCATATCTTGACAATTATAAGGAACCAAGCTCGTTAAGTCTACCCTCAAAGTCTTAAGTACGTGATATCTACTCCTAGACTTGAAGTACGTCAAATGGCTTTGATCACATCAACCCATAAGTCCCAACCTACCTACTAATTAGATTAGTAGTGGGTTGGCATCAATGAGTATCAAATTGACCACCAAGGGCTCCCAAATCATCAAATCTATTAGACCCAATGACTCAAGTTTACCCTATTCCCTTGGCCTAGGCCAAGAGTAAAGAAGACTACTCCATAATCAAAGTAAATAATTCATCGAACTCATGGTAAGCATTAATAAAAAACATGTTCAAAATAGCAATTAAATTAGAATCTACAAATACCCACTAACAATTATCAACATACAATCATCAAAATAACAAGACTAAACATAGAAATCATCAATGTAACATCAACAAGTCAAGAATCACAACATTCATGAAATGGGTGTAAAATGACAAGTAACAAGAATTCATAAACTATCACAAGATATAAGCAAAATTGTAGCAAGGAATTCAAATTAAACAATTAAAACTAGCAATTAACAAGATCCAATTCATAAATCAGCAAGGGAAGATCAAATTAAAAGTAGATCTAGAGAGGAACAAGGGTTTCTCTCTCTAGAATCACCCAAGAACCAAAAACAAGCTAAAAATTATGTCCTAGTGTAAAATGATTGATCCCCCCTTTCCCCCTAGCATCCTTGGGTCTTTTCCATGCAGAAACAGCTTGAATTGGGCCTCATGAGCCTCAGAAATCACCAGGCACAATTTCCTTTAATGAGGTCACGTGCAGCTTCCTACGCGTGCGTGCCATGCGTGCGTGCGTGCCGATTGCTTTTGCGATCCACGCGTGCGCGCCAAGCGTGCGTGCGCGTCGATAGGAATCCTCTGATCCGCGCGGATGCGTCCATCCTTGCGCGCTGCTTCCAGCCAACCTCATCCATGCATGCGCGTGGAGTGCGCGGGCGCGCCGATGCTGCTTTTTCCAAGATCTCAATTCTTCATGTTCCTCCCTTTTCGTACATGCTTTCTCCCTCTCTTCTAAGTCATTCCTACCCTATAACTCCTGAAATTACTCAACAAATACATCACGGCATCGAATGGCAATAGAAGAGGATTAAAATATGACAATTTTAAGGCAAAATAAGCATGTTTTCCATAATGGAGCAATATTGGGAAGTGAACACAAAACCATGCATTTCTTACGAATAAGTGTGAGAAATGTTGATAAAATCTCCCAAAATAAGCAGAAGATAAACCACAAAATCGGGGTTTATCAAAAATCAACAACAGAGGGTGGACACTCTTGTGCAACCCACCAAGGAAAATGGTGGAAAGCTTGGTTAGAGAGTTCTACGCCAATGCTGTGCCTTAGCCAGGGCAACCTTATGGCTATCTCAGCTATGTTAGGGGGAAAACTATTGACTACATCCCCTCCAACATAGAAAGAATACTCATGGTGAAGCAAACAAGCTCCACTCGGAGCTATGAAGAAAGAATGAACCAAGAAGACCTATAATTTGATAAAATCGTCAATGAGATTTGTATGTTGAATGTGCAATGGATAAATAACAAATATGGAAGACCCAACCAGCTGAGAAGAAGGGATTTGAGCCCCCAAGCTAGAGGGTGGCTGGAATTTGTGAGAAGATCTCTCTACCCTACTTCAAACACTTCTGAGGTTACAGTGGAAAGGGTTGTACTCATATACAGCATCATGAAAGGTGAGAATGTGAATGTTGGGAAAATGATAGCCAACAACATCAACAGGGTGCTGAAAAGCACCAAGGATAGCACAAGGTTGGCCTTTCCCAGCATTATCCAGAGGCTGTGTGATGAAGCAAGGGTTGAGAAGATTATTGATGAAGTGCTGATAGAACAAGACAAGCCCATAACTGCCAAGAAGATGGCCAAAGTGGTAGCCGTCAACCCACTTGAGAGGAGAAGGGAGCATAGAGGACATGCTCATATGCCACATGGGCAACCACAACAAGAAGTAGAGCAACCACATTACCTAGAACTTCAACTACCACCATACCAACAATATCAACAATTTCCTGAAGGTTTTAACTGGGAGCAATTTCAAGGAGATATACAGTAAATGAAGGGAGATATACATCATCTGAGAGAGGATGTCAACCAACTCAAAGAACAACAACAATAGGACCAAGTGAATCAGAACATACAACAACTCTAAGGGAGTTTGGAGCACATGAGGGAAGAGCAACAAGAGTAGTTCGATTGGGGAGAGATGCAAAGCACACTCAACAAGATAGTGGAGCAAAATAAATGGCAACAGAGGAACCTTGCTGAGTTCAGGAATCTCTATGTTGCTAGAACTATTTCAAGGAGGCAATATGATATCAACACACAAGCGAAGCTAAATCACTTGTGTAATGCTGTGGCTGCCTTAAACCCTGGATGCCCAACATTCATGCAAGGAATAGAGGCGTTGAGTGCAAGACAAGAGGAAATTCTGGCCAAGCACAAGGAGGATGAAAGAAATTACATGAGGAGGCTAGGATTATGGAATCCCAAAGACACAAAGGAACAAGAGGGATCCTCTAAAAAGGATGATGATGACTCCTCCCCTTCCAAAAAGAAAGACAAAGGAAAGGAGCCAATGAACTGAAGTTGCTCAAGGTTGTTGAGTTCCATGGTTGACACTCTCAAATTTCTGAATTTCTGTTTAGTTTCTTTATGTTTTAATTTCTGTTTGAGAATAAGTTGCAATGCTAGGATAGTTTATGTTTAATGCTTGGTTTTTTTTATGCCTGAAGTCTTTTATGAGTCCTTTGAATTACAAGAAAGAAAATGCAATGTTAGTTCAAGTTCATCTACATCAATAAAAGATTAGTTTGTTTCTATAAGAGTTAGTGTGAGTTGTTACAAAAACAAGAGCAAAGAGACTAAGACCAATTAGGACTGTTCAAAATCAAAGAGATAAGGAACTAAGTGTAGAACCTTGAATGAACTGGAAAGAAAATGAGTCATAAAAAAAATAACTAGGCTTAGAAGGTATGACAAGTAAAAGCTAAGGGGTGTCCCTTGAATATATATAGAGCCAAGAAGTAGTAAGCAATAAAGACCCAAGGCTCTGAGCATCAACTACTAGGATGGAAAGAAACACTAAAAAGCTCAAAAGAGTTGGGAAACCTAGTAGATGCTTGTGGTGAAGATGTGTCAAGAAGAGGCATAGGTGATGAGCGGATAATTTATACGCTTTTTGACATTGTTTTTAGTAGGATCTAGTTACTTTTAGGGATGTTTTTAATAGATTTTGTGTTAAATTCACATTTCTGGACTTTACTATGAGTTTGTGTGTTTTTCTGTGATTTCAGGTATTTTCTGGCTGAAATTGAGGGACTTGAGCAGAAATCAGATTCAGAGGTTGAAAAAGGACTGCTGATGCTGTTGGATTCTGACCTCCCTGCACTCAAAGTAGATTTTCTGGCGCTACAGAACCCGAAATGGCGCGCTTCCAATTGCGTTGGAAAGTAGAAATCCAGGGCTTTCCAGCAATATATAATAGTCCATACTTTGGCCAAGAATTGACGACGTAAATTGGCATTCAACGCCAGCTTTCTACCCAAATCTGGCTAGCTTGCTTCATACCAACAATCTCCGTGGGATTCGACCCTTACTCACGTAAGGTATTACTTGGACGACCCAGTGCACTTGCTGGTTAGTTGTATCGAAGTTGTGACAATTATGAATTAAGATCAGAGCACCAAGCTCTGGAGCCATTACCAGGATTTGTTCGAGCCTGGAAGAAACAGGTTTAACAACAGCAAGCCTTTTCCATCATCAACTCAGCAATAGACAGAGAACTCTGAACAAAATGCTTCTAATTTAGCAAATCTAGTCTCTGATCTATCTAAAGCCACTGTAAGTTTCATGAATGAAACAAGGTCTTCCATTATAAATCTGGAAGCACGAGTGGGCCAGCTGAGTAAAAGGATCACTGAAATCCCTCCTAGTACTCTCCCAAGTAATACAGAAGAGAATCCAAAAGGAGAGTGCAAGGCCATTGACATAAGCGCCATGGCCGAACCTGTGAGGAGAGGAGAGGACGTGAATCCCAAGGAGGAAGACCTCCTGGGACGTCCAGTGGTCAATAAGGAGCTTCCCTCTGAGGAACCAAAGGACTCTGGGGCCCATCTAGAGACCATAGAAATCCCATTGAACCTCCTTATGCCCTTCATGAGCTCTGATGAGTATTCCTCTTCTGAAGAGAATGAGGATGTTACTGAAGAGGAAACTGCCAAATTTCTTGGTGCAATCATGAAGCTAAATGCCAAATTATTTGGCATTGATACTTGGGAAGTTGAACCTCCCTTGTTCATCAATAAACTAAGTGATCTGGATCAACTGACATTGCCTCAGAAGAGACAGGATCCTGGAAAGTTCATAATACCCTGTACCATAGGCAGCATGATCTTTAAGGCTCTGTGTGACCTTGGTTCAGGAATAAACCTCATGCCCCTCTCTGTAATAGAGAAACTAGGAATCTATGGGGTGCAAGCTGCTAAAATCTCATTAGAGATGGCAGACAGCTCTAGAAAACAGGCT
>NC_029787.2:56629274-56630221 GCF_000816755.2 Arachis ipaensis | reverse complement strand
CATCTGTGAGGCTCCATGAGAGCCCACTGTCAAGCTATTGACATTAAAGAAGCGCTTGTTGGGAGGTAACCTAATGTTTATCTAATTCTTATTTTTATTGTTTTTCATGTTTTCTTAGGTTCATGATCATGTGGAGTCACAAAATAAAAAAAAAAATCAAAAACAGGAATCAAAAACAGAAGAAGAAAAATCACACCCTGGAGGAGCATCTGTCTGGCGTTCAAATGCCAGAACAGAGCATAGTTCTGGCACTGAACTAATTGGGGACTTTTTCAATGGATAAAGTGAGATGCCAAAACTATTCCAGAGGCAAAAAGCTATAAGTCCCGCTCATATGATTGAAGCTCTGTTTCATTGATAGTTTGGAATTTATAGTATATTCTATTCTTTTTATCCCATTTTGATTTTCAGTTTCTTGGGGACAAGCAATAATTTAAGTTTGGTATTGTGATGAGCGGATAATTTATACGCTTTTTGACATTGTTTTTAGTATGTTTTTAGTAGGATCTAGTTACTTTTAGGGATGTTTTTAATAGATTTTGTGTTAAATTCACATTTCTGGACTTTACTATGAGTTTGTGTGTTTTTTTGTGATTTCAGGTATTTTCTGGCTGAAATTGAGGGACTTGAGCAGAAATCAGATTCAGAGGTTGAAAAAGGACTGCTGATGCTATTAGATTCTGACCTCCCTGCACTCAAAGTGGATTTTCTGGAGCTACAGAACTCGAAATGGCGCGCTTCCAATTGTTTTGGAAAGTAGACATCGAGGGCTTTCCAGCAATATATAATAGTCCATACTTTGGCAAGAATTGACGATGTAAACTGGCGTTCAACGCCAGCTTTCTACCCAAATCTGGCGTCCAGCGCCAGAAAAGGATCCAAAACCAGAGTTGAACGCCCAAACTGGCACAAAAACTGGCGTTCAACTCCACAATTGGCCTCTGCAC
>NC_029787.2:56621793-56629206 GCF_000816755.2 Arachis ipaensis | reverse complement strand
AGAGATGACCGAAAGTAGCCATTGACAGTGGTGATGTATCACATAAAGCCAGCCATGGAAAGGAGTAAGACTGATTGGATGAAGATAGCAGGAAAGCAGAGGTTCAGAGGAACGAAAAATATCTCCATTCACTTATCTGAAATTCCTACCAATGAATTACATAAGTATCTCTATCCCTATTTTATTATATAATATTCGAAAACACCATTATCACTTTATATCTGCCTGACTGAGATTTACAAGGTGACCATAGCTTGCTTCATATCAACAATCTCCGTGGGATTCGACACTTACTCACGTAAGGTATTACTTGGACGACCCAGTGCACTTGCTGGTTAGTTGTATCGAAGTTGTGACAATTATGAATTAAGATCAGAGCACCAAGCTCTGGAGCCATTACCAGGATTTGTTCGAGCCTGGAGATCACAATTTCGTGCACCAATAGGCAAGTAAATTCTTAAGGGTGTTTCAACACCTAGTACCCTAAAGCCAACTGTTTTGGGAGTGCTAATTGAAAGCCTAATTAAAAGGTTGTCTTGAGAAAAAAACATTTAGAGTCGTAGTCAATGAAAAAGACAAAGTGAAAAGGAAAGAACAACCAAAAGAGAATGAAATAACTCTTGCTACTTCAAGGTGATAATCAATAAAAAGGGCCCCTGAAGCTTACACTTGAAAGAACCCTCAAGGATCTAGAAGTCCTTTGTGACATTGAAATAAAAATATTCATGTGTTAAACACTTAGCCTCTTCCTTAGTAATATTTACATCCATTCAAGGTCAAGTCTCAATTCATTAAAGAACCACTCACATTGATTTGCTTGGGATAAGCAAAGCGTAAGTTTGGTGTTGTGATGACTTGCATCATTTACCCTTTTTCTTTGCATAAAAAGGACCATAAAAGAGCATAATCTCATTTGATCATTGCAATTCATGAACTATTTGATGAACATTTTGGTACATTGCTTTGAAATGAGTTTGTGCTAAATTTCAGGTGAAAAAGAGCAACAAAAGGGGAAGAAAACAATAAAACAAGCTGGGCGTGTGAAACTGGCGTGCCACTTGGAACAAACGCCACAAAAATATATGGGCGTGGCACGCTAGGAGCTGAGCATGGCACGCCAGTACTAAATTCCAGAAAGGATCCTCAAGCTCTCTATATGGGCGTGGCACACCAGGTACTGGGCGTGGCACGCCAGTTATGATTTCCAGAGGAGCATGATTGAAGAAATTGTATGGGCGTGGCACGCCAACACAGTTTTCTAGAATGGACTCCCAAAACCTTTACATGGGCGTGGCACGCCAAGAGTTGGGCGTGGCATGCCAGTGTAAGTTTCCAGAGAGCAAGGATGAAGGCCACAAAAGGGGCATGCCACTTGAAGAGCCAGGCGTGGCATGCCAAGTTGAAAAGAGCCACATTGAGGTGGGCGTGCCACTTGAGCATCAAGGTGTGGCACACCAGTACAAGTTTCCAGAGAAGAGGTTGAAAGCCAAAAGGCTGGGCGTGCCACTTGGTATCGAAGGCGTGGCACGCCAGCTCTCAATTGTCACTCGGACGTGCCACTTGAAGACCCAGGCATGGCACGCCAACACTCAAGGAGACCAAAGCAAAGCTGGGCGTGCCACTTGGTGTCGAAGGTGTGGTATGCCAAGCTCTCATCCTCACTTAGGCGTGCCACTTGAGCATCTAGGCGTGGCACGCCAATGATAAAAAGGGCCAAAGCAAAGACTGGGCATGCCACTTGGTATTGAAGGCGTGGCACGCCAGCTCCAGATTCTCACTTGGGCGTGACACTTGAAGACCCAGGTGTGGCACGCCAGCTATTGGATCAAAGAGGAATGCTGGGCATGGCACGCCAGACCCTGGGCGTGCCACGCTAGTTCAATTGGCCAGAGAGAAGAATCAAGCACATGTAATGGGCGTGGCACGCCAGACCCTGGGCGTGCCACGCTAGTTCAATTGGCTAGAGAGAAGAATCAAGCACATATAATGGGCGTGGCACACCAGACCCTGAGTGTGCCATGCTAGTTCAAATTTCCAGAGAAGAAAGGAAGAAGGAAAAGCCTGGGCGTGTCAATTTGGTTTGAAGGCGTGGCACGCCAGGCCAACACCAGCAATTAAGAAGACCCTGGGCGTGCCACTTGGGATCGAAGGCGTGGCACGCCAGGGACATCAACATAGAGGGCGTGCCACTTGAAGAGCTTGGCGTGGCGCGCCAAGCCAAATTAGAGGCTAGGCGTGGCATGCCACCTGAACGCCAGCCTGGAAGGTCACGTTTATTGAGTTTCTTTTCCCTCTAAATTGTATTTTTCTTTTCTCTTTTGTATTTCTTTTATTCTAGTGATAAGAGTAGTATATATAGCCCCTGAAAGTACTGAGAAAGGGGTTAAGCAGTTGAGCTATTAGTTATAGTTAGATTTACTTTTCACTTTATTATCTCTTCCATCTCTTGTACTTTTCTCTGAGCTATGAGTAGCTAAATTCCCTCTCATTGAGAGAGGGAGCTCTGTTGTACTTGATGGATTAATGATAGTTAATTTCTTCTTCTCTTCATCTTCTCTTTGATTTGCTAGAAGAAATTTCGTTTTAATGTTAGTGTTCAATCATCTTGGAAAAGAGGTTGAATGCAAAATGGGTTTCATGGGAACCTTGGAAAAGGAAACATGAAACCATGCTAGAAATCCCTTCTCACACTTGAGTAGGATCTGGATTTTGGTATTTGGATATGGTGACATATAATCCTCCCTCTACTTAGACCTATGATGATGTGTGGTATAATCAGGGACCAAACATATCTCTCTTCATGAGCAATTAGACTAAGGAATTGGCTATTGATCAAGATCTGAGAGATTGAGTCACCAACGGATTGGGGCTCAATCAATCATGATTGCCAAGAGATCAATGAGTTGCATGATTGAATATGACATGAATTGGATTTAATCCAAAGAGAACAACATCTCCTGATCTCAATGAATTCCCCTATTCTTATCTTCCACTTTCTTTATAGCTTTCTTTATATTCTCCAAATCCCCATTCCCATTTACTTTTGAGTCATTTATGTTTCTGCACTTTACATTATTGTCATTTCCGTTTCTGCATTTTACTGCTTATATTTACTTTTGAGCCATTTATGTTTCTTCCCATTTACAATTCTGCAATCATAATTTATTTTGCTTAGCTTAACTAATTTACCAATTAATTAAAGTTGCTCAAATCTACCAATCTCTGTGGATACGATCCCACTCCACTATGGGTTATTACTTGACGATAATTTTTGGTGCGCTTGCCAAAAGAACGGATTCATCATTTTTATATGGGGTGTGAATTTCGGTCATCATTCCCCATCTTAGCCAAGAGGAACTACAACAATGAGCATCTACTCATTGTCCCAACATACTTTGTTGATTTTGTGGAGCCCCGAAATGAGAGGAGACAGTGGGGATTTTTGAGGAGGCAGCCGCGCAAGGCCAACCTATCATGGGTAGCTGAATTCTACTCCAACTACTACTCGCCTACTCTGTAGACTGTCTATATTCATCAGCAGCAAGTCCCTGTCTCCGAGAGTGCCATACAGCGAGCACTGGATCTTCCACCTAGCCCAGAGGGATTGGATGCATATTGATAAACCCATATTTTATGATATAATTTGTGCTCAAATTGAGTATTTCTATCAATTCTTCACCCACTTATTCATGTAACTTGCATGGTTTTACTTTCCATTCTTTATTTTATGATATAAGTGAAAAACATGTTTCCTATGCTTTAAAAATATTAATTTTAATTACCCTTTATTACCATTCGATGCCGTGATTTGTGTGTTAAGTGTTTTCAGATTTCATAGGGCAGGAATGGCTTAAAGGACAAAAAGGAAACATACAAAAATGGAGTTTTGAAGAAAAAGGCAGCGACGCGAACGCATAGACGACGAGAATGCGTGCCTAGCGCAAAAATGCAGTGACGCGAACGCGTGGATGACGCGGATGCGCGCCTTGAGCAGAACGCAGTTGACGCGTACGCGTGACAAGGAAAACTCCCAAATGACGCGAACGCATGACCCACGCAGACGCGTGACAGACGCCACGTACAAGAATCTGCAGAAAACGCCCTAGCGATTTCTGGACCCTTTTTTGGCCCAAATCCAAGCTAGAAACACAGAATATAAGCCAGAGAATGAAGGAATCAAAGGACATACGTAGATGCAACTGAATAATTCATAATTTTAGGTTTTAGATGTAGTTTTTAGAGAGAGAGGTTATCTCCTCTCTCTTAGGATTAGAATTGGGATTCCTCTCAAGTTTAGGATTATTTCTCTACAATCACAGGTTCAATGTTCTTTTAATTTACTTTTTAGTTTTATTCACTTCATTACTTTAATTGATATTTATCTTCCAGATTTGGCTTATGGACCATTCATGTTATGATTTTCTTAATTAATATATTTTGAGGTATTTCAGATTTGATTTTTGCTTTAATTTATTTGTGAATGATTTCAATTCAATTTAGATTTATTTTCCCCTTTTGGCTTTGGTTAAGTAATTTATAACACTTGAGTTATCAAACTCAGCTGTTGATTAAAATTGAAATTCTTTGCTAGTTAATTTGTACTCCAATAACTCTAATCTCTCCACAGGAGTTGACTGGGACCTAAGGATCAAATTAATTTGTCTACTTGGCTTTCCTTTGTTTAGCAAGGGTTAGTTAAAAGTGGGAGCTGAATCCAATTCTCTTCACACCTGATAAGGATAACTAGGATAGGACCTAAATTTCTTATACCTTGCCAAGAGTTTATTTTATTATTATTAGTTTATTTTTTTGTCATTTAAATTACTTGATCCTTAATTAAAAAAATCCAAAAATACACTTTTACTTATAACCAATAATAAATCATACTACCCTGCAACTCCTTGAGAAGACGACCCGAGGTTTAATTACTTCGGTTATAAATTTTATTGGGTTTTGTTACTTGTGACAACCAAACTTTTGTAAGAAAGGAATTCTTGACGGTCTAGAAGCTATACTTACAACGGAAATTTATTTGTGAAAATTCTAGATCGTGCGAGAGTTTCGTTCTTCAAAATGGCGCCGTTGTCGGGGAGTTGCAATCGTGTGCCTTATTTTGGTTATTGTAAATATTTTATTTTGCTTGTTTATTTCTTTTTATTTTTCACTTTTTATTTTTATTATTTACTATGAATTCTAACCCCTATCGCTTTGAGTTTGGTTCTAATAATGTTGAAAGGAATGGAAGCTATAACAGGAACATGCATCAAGGTCAAAACAATCAGAGATGGACGGAGTCACGAGGATCTGATTAACCCTTTGGGCAACAACACTTTCCGAACTATCATGGACGACAACCATTCAACAATGCATGTCAGAACAATAGTTATGGTGGACCCCCTTGTAATTACCGACAAGCCCCATCATACACCTATGAACCACCTTCTCAACACAGCTTTGAACCACCACACTCACAAGCCAACTATCACCATTCACCTCCATATAACCCTAACCCATATCCACCCCAATTCCAACCTAATTACTCCCGAGAACCACCACTTCCCTATACACTATGTCCATATCCATCACTCCAAGAATCAAGGAAGCAACTCAAGGAAACATTTGAAAAATTTTATTCCACACTTCACCAATTGAATCAAGCGATAAATAGACTACCTTCCCGACGTTCTGACACTCAAGGAACCCCATGGCTTCATGTGGACAAACTAATGAAGAACGCAGCATGAAGGAGATACTAGAAACACCACTGGACAGTGCAGAGCATGACTTTGTACTGGAACAAGTGGAGGAAGCTGAATTTATAGAAGAAGAAGAATTGGTTGAAGACTTAGGAGACGCTGAACCTCCATAGGAAGCTAGAGTTGTGGAGAATTCCGTCAAGAAATTTACAATTGATGCTGAGGAGGATAGTGCAAAACCTCTAAAGCAGGAATCTTATGAAGAACTGGACGGAATAACTTAACAAGCAAGTTTCCTTGATAATAATGACCACGAGTCAAGTTCTCCTAGTAATAAACTTGCATCCGCAATTGAACTCTTTGAGATGGAAGAATCCTCCCCAAGTGAATACGAAGATGATGCAGAGGTAGATTTTTTGCAACCTCCAATTTATGACTTGAGTGATGAGGAAGATATCGAGGACTTCGATCAAGACATGGTTACAACTGAAGGAATTTGCAAAGAAGTGGAAGAATTCACAGAAGAACACGAGGGAGTAGAGCTTGCAAAACCACTGGAAGCACCTATTCCAAGGCCATTACCACCCAATACAAAGTTCAAGTGGGTAAAATCATTAGCTTTTATCTTTACTTTTCCACTTGAATATGGTTTACTTGAAATAGATGGTCAGCTTAGAGCTCTTTGCGGCTTTAAGAGTAAAAGGAAAATGGTTCATGCTCAAGGCTGGTATGCAAGACTCAATAAGGTTTCACGCTTCAATCTGAAGTATAAGGATTGGTTTCGAGTTCGATTGAATGGGTCTCGAAGAATGTTTGGCCATCTTGGTGAGAATGCAACTTCCAAACCGCCTGGCCAGAAAAATATAAATCAAGACAAAGGCGGATATAAGAGCAAGGTTTGGGATCTTGGAATCTATTCTGACATTCAATACCCCGGGAACCTGAGAACCTGTTTGAATTAACTCAAAGGCTTTACATGACTAGTTTGGGACCCCGGAGGCTGTTGGCATTCCAAACAGTGGTGGAGATTTTTGGATGAATTCAAGCACAAGCCACCATAACAAGGGACTCCCCAAATGTCCAACTTAAGGACTTTAACTAAAAGTGCTAGGTGGGAGACATCCCACATGGTATGATCGTTCCTTTTTTAATTTTATTTCATTTTTTTATTTTTATTTTTATTTTATTTTCATTGAACCTGGAATTATTTATAGCATCTACATTAGAATTGCATATTGCATACTGCATAATTGCATTAAAAAAAAATCACCGCACGCGAGCGCGCAGGCCACGCGTGGGCGTCGAATGGATATCGGCGTAAAAATCCAACGCCCAAAAAGTTGGGTTGGAATCGTGCGGCTGGTATGCGTTCGGCACAAATTGGCCCACGCGTTCGTGTCACTTGCACTACGCACATCCCACGCGAAAGCGTGAGCGACGCGTCCGCGTCGCATGGATTTTATGGACCCCATTGGAAACAGAGAGTTGCGCCAAAACGACGCTGAAACTGTGCGTTTAGCAAAAATTTCAGCGACGCGTTCGCGTGCTTCACGTGTACGCGTCCCTTACTTTTTTCCCAATTCACGCAAAAGCGTCAATGACGCGTTCGCGTCAACACTCTTTTCGCCCAAAATCACGCGATCGCATGCTCCACGCGTTCGCGTGGATTCAAAAATGCTAACCCCCCCACGTGAAACCCTACCCATTCACGCAAAAA
>NC_029787.2:56602520-56621751 GCF_000816755.2 Arachis ipaensis | reverse complement strand
CACCACAACCCAACCCTTACTCCCTTCTCTTTTCCCCCCCTCACCCTTAACCACCCACGACCACACAGCCCCCTGCCTCCACCTTGGACCGCTGCCGCGCTGCCTTCCGTCGCCGCCGCACCACCAGCCACCACCACCACATCCCCACCATCTCTCTGTTCCATACTTTTATTCCTCTGCGCATCAGGTTCCACCAAACACTGATTTCTGTTTTCCGTTAATTAGTTAATTAGTTTTTCGAATTTTTTCAAAAATTAGGATAGTTAGAGATGTATGATTGTAGTGGATTTTAGGTGGTTAGGTAGCTAGAATGTGGTTAGTGGATTTAGGCCTGATAATTACACCGTTCTTGCTTACTATTTTTATCCGATTTGCAATTTTGAATTTGCTGTAATGCTGTGCTGTTCATATGTTGTTCTTCATATTTGATGTTGCTATTGAACTGTTCTTTATTGTTCTTACTAATTGTTAATCTTTTCAGCACTATTTAATTTCATATAAACTGAATTTTTCTGTTGTTTTACTACTCGGGAACATCCAATTGTAGCTGAAATGCTGCCCAATTTTCTGCAAATTTATTTAATCTACTCCATTCATGTATTGGTTTGAAAACTCATTATTTAGCATTACTTGGTTACAATCAAACCAATTCATGAATGCACATGCTAGCGTTCTTATTCCTTTTGTTCCCTGAATCCTAAATTGCTTATTGATGATTTTATTCCCCTTTTAAACTTACTTTATTTATCAAAATTATCATCAATAAATTGCACTCCTTGCTTGAATATGAGTTGATTGTTCCTCATCTTTGTGAATTTCTTGGTAACTAGGAAAACAATTCTCATGCCACTCACTTTAACTTCCTTTTTAACTCCTAACCAGCTCCACTCTCTAACTTCTTTTGGTTTTTACCTAACTACTTTAACTTTCTAACTCAAGGCATGATTACTGTTTTCCCTAATTAACTTGAACTCCACTTCTATTATATTTTGGATTGTGCTTTTTAATCTCAGACTTTTACCTTGAATTCAATCCAAAATATACATACATTTATCTCATTTCATGCTCTTATTGTTCTTTTACCTTTATGCTTACATTGACAAATTTCTACTTGCCTACTTGTTTTCCTGCTTTAGTTCTTCAATTATATCCTGCTACTTCTGCTTTTCAGGATGTCTGACCCCCAAAGGAAAGAAAAAGGCAAGGCTACCACAGGCAAACAAAAAAAAAGAGGAGAATCTTCTACCTCTATCCTAGATCTCCTTTACGACGATTTCTGGTGGGAAAAAAACTTTATCCCGCAGGAAAAGGCCGACCAGCTCCTCACTGCCACAGATCTAATCAAATTTGCAAACAGATACTGTGAGCTCAAGTATCCAGCGTTTGCCACTGCTAGGAACCTCTACCTGGAGAGAACTCTCAAAATTCTAGAAGAACTCACCTAGTACACCTCCGAAATGACGTGAACGCGTGATCCACGCGGACGCGTGATAGACGCCATGTACAAGAATCTGCAGAAAATGCCCCCAGTGATTTCTGGACCCTTTTTCGGCCCAAATCCAAGCCAGAAACATAGAATATAAGCCAGAGAATGAAGGAATCAAAGGACACACGTAGATGCAACTGAATAATTCATAATTCATAACTTTCACTAGCAAGTCTTCCACCACCCCATGTGGAAACCTAAATGTTCTGTCAGCCAATTGGAGTGCCATTCTTGTTAGCTTGGCTTCCTCAATCCTCATCCTTGTCATCATGGTTAGGGACATAAGATTTATGCTGGCTTCCAAATCACACAAAGCTTTCTCAATAGTGATATCCCCTATGATGCAGGGGATTTGAAAACTCCCTGGGTCTTTTAGCTTTTGAGGCAGCTTCTTCTGAATGATGGCGCTGCATTCCTCATTCAATACTCTGGTTTCTTTTGCCTCCCAATTCCTCTTTTTGGTTATAAGCTCCTTCAAAAATTTGGCATAGAGTGGCATTTGTTCTAATGCCTCAGCAAATGGTATGTTGATTTGGAGCTTCTTGAAGATCTCTAGGAACTTAGAGAACTGGCCATCCTTCCCACCTTTTCCCAGTCTTTGAGGATATGGTGCTTTTGGCACATAAGGCTTCAAGACTGGTTTTGGTGGAGGTGAAGTAGGGATCACTTCTTCATCCTTAGTCCCATGCTTTTCTGCAACTTTGATGAGTGGATAATTTATACGCTTTTTGGCATTGTTTTTTACATAGTTTTTAATATGATTTAGTTAGTTTTTAATATATTTTTATTAGTTTTTAATTAAAAATCACATTTCTGGACTTTACTATGAGTTTGTGTGTTTTTCTGTGATTTTAGGTATTTTCTGACTGAAATTGAAGGACTTGAGCAAAAATTTGATTCAGAGGCTGAAGAAGGACTGCAGATGCTGTTGGATTTTGACCTCCCTGCACTCAAAGTGGATTTTCTGGAGCTACAGAAACCCAAATGGCGCACTCTCAATTGTGTTGGAAAGTAGACATCCATACTTTGCCAAGTTTAGACGACGCAAATTGGCATTCAACGCCAGCTTTCTGCCCTATTCTGGCATTAAACGCCAGAAACAAGTTGCAAAGCAGAATTTAAATGCCAGAAACAAGTTACAAACTGGCGTTTAACTCCAAGGAAGACCTCTACACGTGAAAGCTTCAATGCTCAGCACAAGCACACACCAAGTGGGCCCAGAAGTGGATTTTTGCATCATTTACTCATTTTTGTAAACCCTAGTTACTAGTTTAGTATAAAAACTACTTTTAGTGATTTATTTCACATCTCTGGAACACATTATGTAACTTTTACGTTCTGAGACCTCCATCAGAGGCTGGCCACTCGGCCATGTCTACCCTATTTTCACTTATGTATTTTCAACTGTAGAGTTTCTACATACCATAGATTAAGGTGTGGAGCTCTGCTGTTCCTCATGAATTATTGCAAAGTACTATTGTTTTTTTATTCAACTCAAGCCTATTTCTTCTCTAAGATATTCATTCGCACACAAGAACATGATGAATGTGATGATTATGTGACGCTCATCACCATTCTCACTTATGAACGCGTGCCTGACAAACACTCCCGTTCTACATGAAAGCAAGCTTGAATGCATATCTCTTAGCCTCCTGATTTACGATAAGAGTCTTCGTGGTATAGGCTAGAATTATTGGCGGCCATTCTTGAGATCCGGAAAGTCTAAACCTTGTCTGTGGTATTTCGAGTAGGATCTGGGAAGGGATGGCTGTGACGAGCTTCAAACTCGCGAGTGCTGGGCACAGTGACAGACGCAAAAGGATTACTGAATCCTATTCCAGCATGATCGAGAACCGACGGATGATTAGGCGTGCGGTGACAGTGCATTTGGACCATTTTCACTGAGAGGACGGGATGTAGCCATTGACAACGGTGATTCCCAACATACAGCTTGCCATGGAAAGGAGTATGAAGGATTGGATGAAAGTAGTAAGAAAGCAGAGGTTCAGAAGGAATAAAAGCATCTCCACACGCTTATCTGAAATTCTCACCAATGAATTACATAAGTATCTCTATCTCTATTTTATGTTTTATTTATCTTTTAATTATTAAAACTCTATAACCATTTGAATCCGCCTGACTGATATTTACAAGGTGACCATATCTTGCTTCAAGCCGACAATCTCCGTGGGATCGACCCTTACTCACGTAAGGTTTATTACTTGGACGACACAGTGCACTTGCTGCTTAGTTGTGCGAAGTTGTGACAAAGAACTAAGATTATGAACGTGCGTATTAAGTTTTTGGCGCCGTTACCAAGGAATGAACGATCACGATTTCGTGCACCAAGTTTTTGGCGCCGTTGCCGGGGATTGTTCGAGTTTGGACAACTGACGGTTCATCTTGTTGCTCAGATTAGGTAATTTTATTTTAATTTTAAGCTTTTTTATTTTTATTATTTTTATTTCTATTTTTGAAAAATTTTCAAAAAAAAAAAAATAAATATTTCTATAAAATAAATATATTATTCTATGTTCTTCAGAATTTTTAAGAATGAATTCTAGAGTTTCATGAGATATGTTGAAGCCTGGCTGGCTGTAAAGCCATGTCTAAATTCTTTTGGACTAAGGCTTCTTCTTCACATGCTTGAACTATGTATGATGAAGCTTGGTTGGCCATTGGCCATGTCTAGTGTTTTGGACCGGAGCTTTCACTGAAAGCTTGGCTGGCTAGTAAGCCATGTCTAATTCCTGGACCGGAGCTTTAGACTAACATTGCAAGATTCCTGGAATTCCTATTAAAAATTTAGAAATCCTTATTTTTCTTTTTCAAAATAATTTTTGAAAAATCCAAAAAAATTAATAAAATCATAAAACCAAAAATAATTTTGTGTTTATTGTTTGAGTCTTTTGTCAAATTTTAAGTTTGGTGTCAATTGCATGTGTTTTAATTTTTCTTTAAATATTTGAAAATTCATGGATGATGTTCTTCATAATCTTCAAGTTGTTCTTGATGAATTGCTTTGTTTGATCTTTGCATTTTTATGTTTTGTGTCTTTTCTTGTTTTTCATATGCATTTTCAATTTGTTAATATCTAAAGTTTGAAAATTTCTAAGTTTGGTGTCTTGCATGTTTTTCTTTTCTTAAAAATTCTCAAAAATAAATTCTTGGTGTTCATATTGACATTCAAAGTGTTCTTGGTGTTCATCTTGACATTCAAAGTGTTCTTGCATGCATTGTTTGTTTTGATTCACAATTTTCATGTTTTGAGTCTTTTTGTTGTTTTTCTCTTTCTTCATTAAAAATTCAAAAATAAAAAAAATTTATCTTTCCCTTTTTATCTCATAAATTTTTGCAAATTTGAGTTGACTTTTTCAAAATTTTTAAAATTTAATTATTTCTTATGAGTCAAGCCAAATTTTCAATTTAAAAATTCTATCTTTTCCAAACCTTTTTCAAAAATAAAATCTTTTTCATTTTTTCTTTCATAATTTCGAAATTTTCAAAATTTATTTTCAAAATTTTTTTCTTATTTCTATTTCATATTTTCGAAAATAATGCTAACAATTAATGTGATTGATTCAAAAATTTTTATTTTGTTACTTGCCTAATAAGAAAGGTTCAATCTTTAAATTTTAAAATCATATCTTTTTGTTTCTTGTTAGTCAAGTAATCAACTTCAATTTTCAAAATCAAATCTTTTTAATTTCCAATTCAAATATTTTTCAAAATCATTTTCAATCATATCTTTTTCAATGTTAATCACATCTTTTTCAAAATCAATTTCAAAATCTTTTCTAACTTCTCACCCTTTCAAATTTGATTTTCAAATCTTTTTCAATTAACCATTTAACTTTTTGTTTGATTTTAAAAGTTTACTATTTCAATCATATCTTTTTAAAAACCACTTAACTACTTTTCTCTCTCTTATTTTCGAAAATCACTAACCTCTTTTTCAAAAAAATTTCTTTTCATTAACTAATTGTTTTAAATTTTAATTTAATTTTATCTTCTTTTTAAAACTTTCGAATTTTAATTTCAATTTTTAAATTAAAAACAAAAATATTGTTATTTTATTTTATTTAATTTTCGAATTCTTCCCTCTCTCATCTCCTTCTATTTATTTATTTATCTACTAACACCCCTCTTTCACTCAAAAATTCGAACCCACTCTTCTCCTCTATGTTCGAATTCTTATATTTTCCATCTTCCATTCTTCTCTTCTTACACTCATATAAGGAATCTCTATACTGTGACATAGAGGATTCCATACTTTCTTTTCTATTCTCTTCTTTTTCATATGAGCAGAAACAAGGATAAGAATATTCTTGTTGAAACTGATCCTGAACCTGAAAGGACTCTGAAGAGGAAGCTAAGGGAAGCTAAAGCACAACTCTCTAGAGAAAATCTGACAGAAATTTTTGAAAAAGAAGGAGACATGGCCGAACCCAATAACAATGCAAGGAATATGCTTGGTGACTTAACTGCACCAAATTCTAACTTACATGGAAGAAGCATCTCAATCCCTGCCATTGGAGCAAACAATTTTGAGCTAAAGCCTCAATTAGTTTCTCTAATGCAACAGAATTGCATGTTTCATGGACTTCCATCAGAAGATCTTTTTCAGTTCTTAACTGAATTCTTGCAAATCTGTGATACTGTTAAGACCAATGGGGTTGATCCCGAGGTCTACAGGCTTATGCTTTCCCATTTGCTGTAAGAGACAGAGCTAGAATATGGTTGGAATCTCAACCTAAAGATAGCCTGAACTCTTAGGATAAGCTGGTCACGGCTTTCTTAGCCAAGTTCTTTCCTCCTCAAAAGCTTAGCAAGCTTAGAGTGGATGTTCAAACCTTCAAACAGAAAGAAGGTGAATCCCTCTATGAAGCATGGGAGAGATACAAGCAACTGACCAAAAAGTGTCCTTCTGACATGATATCAGAATGGACCATCCTGGATATATTCTATGATGGTCTGTCTGAATTATCAAAGATGTCTTTGGACCATTCTGCAGGTGGATTCATTCACCTAAAGAAAACGCCTGCAGAAGCTCAGGAACTCATTGACCTGGTTGCAAATAACCAGTTCATGTACATTTCTTAAAGGAATCCTATGAGTAATGGGACGCCTCAGAGGAAGGGAGTTCTTGAAATTGATACTCTGAATGCCATATTGGCTCAGAATAAAATATTGACTCAGCAAGTCAATATGATTTCTCAGAGTCTGAATGGATTGCAAGCTGCATCCAACAGTACTAAAGAGGCATCTTCTGAAGAAGAAGCTTATGATCCTGAGAACCTTGCAATAGCAGAGGTGAATTACATGGGGGAACCCTATGGAAACACCTATAATTCCTCATGGAAAAATCATCCAAATTTCTTGTGGAAGGATCAACAAAAGCCTCAACAAGGCTTTAATAATGGTGGAAGAAACAGGTTTAGCAATAGCAAGCCTTTTCCATCATCCTCTCAGCAACAGACAGAGAATTCTGAGCAGAATCCATCTAGCTTAACAAATATAGTCTCTGATCTATCTAAGGCCACTCTAAGTTACATGAACGAAACAAGGTCCTCCATTAGAAATTTGGAGGCACAAGTGGGCCAGCTGAGTAAAAGAGTCACTGAGCGGGTAATTTATACGCTTTTTGGCATTGTTTTTTACATAATTTTTAGTATGATTTAGTTAGTTTTTAATATATTTTTATTAGTTTTTAATTAAAAATCACATTTCTGGACTTTTCTATGAGTTTGTGTGTTTTTTAGTGATTTCAGGTATTTTCTGACTGAAATTGAAGGACTTGAGCAAAAATCTTATTCAGAGGCTGAAGAAGGACTGCAGATGTTGTTGGATTCTGACCTCCTTGCACTCAAAGTGGATTTTCTGGAGCTACAGAAACCCAAATGGCACGCTCTTAATTACATTGGAATGTAGACATCCTGGGCTTTCCAGAAATATATAATAGTCCATACTTTGCCCAAGTTTAGATGACGTAAACTGGCGTTCAAAGCCAGCTTTTTGCCCTATTCTGGCGTTAAACGCCAGAAACAAGTTGCAAGGTAGAGTTAAACGCCAGAAACAAGTTACAAACTGGTGTTCAACTCCAAGGAAGACCTCTACACATGAAAGCTTCAATGCTCAGCCCAAGCACACACCAAGTAGGCCTGGAAGTGGATTCCTGCATCATTTACTCATTTCTGTAAACCCTAGTTACTAGTTTAGTATAAAAACTACTTTTAGTGATTTATTTCACATCTCTGGAACATATTATGTAACTTTTACGTTCTAAGACCTCCATGGGAGGCTGGCCACTCGGCCATGTCTACCCTATTTTCACTTATGTATTTTCAACGATAGAGTTTCTACACACCATAGATTAAGGTGTGGAGCTCTGCTGTTCCTCATGAATTAATGCAAAGTACTATTGTTTTTCTATTCAGCTCAAGCGTATTTCTTCTCTAAGATATTCATTCGCACACAAGAACATGATGAATGTGATGATTATATGACGCTTATCACCATTCTCATTTATGAACGCGTGCCTGACAAATACTTCCGTTCTACATGAAAGCAAGCTTGAATGTATATCTCTTAGCCTCCTGATTTACGATCAGAGTCTTCGTGGTATAGGCTAGAATTATTGGCGGCCATTCTTGAGATCCGAAAAGTCTAAACCTTGTCTGTGGTATTCCGAGTAGGATCTAGAAGGGATGGCTATGACGAGCTTCAAACTCGCGAATGCTGGGCATAGTGACAGATGCAAAAGGATTACTGAATCCTATTCCAGCATGATCGAGAACCGACAGATGATTAGCCGTGCGGTGACAGCACATTTGGACCATTTTCACTGAGAGGACGGGATGTAGCCATTGACAACGGTGATGCCCAACATACAGCTTGCCATGGAAAGGAGTATGAAGGATTGGATAAAGCAGTAAGAAAGCAGAGGTTTAGAAGGAATAAAAGCAGCTCCATATGCTTATCTAAAATTCTCACCAATGAATTACATAAGTATCTCTATCTTTATTTTACGTTTTATTTATCTTTTAATTATTAAAACTCTATAACCATTTGAATCCGCCTGACTGAGATTTACAAGGTGACCATAGCTTGCTTCAAGCCGACAATCTCCGTGGGATCGACCCTTACTCACGTAAGGTTTATTACTTGGACGACCCAGTGCACTTGCTGGTTAGTTGTGCAAAGTTGTGACAAAGAACTAAGATTATGAACGTGCGTATTAAGTTTTTGGCGCCGTTACCAAGGAATGAATGATCACGATTTTGTGTACCAAACTTCTTCATGATTGTCTTTGCTTGGGGTTCCTTCCTCTACAACCTTTCCACTTCTTAGAGTAATGGCTTTGCCTTCCCCTCTTGGGTTAGCCATGGTATCACTGGGAAATGTGTGTGTGGAAAGTGGGATTTGCTTTGATAAAATCCCCACTTGTGCTTCCAACTTTGAGATCGCTGCGCCTTGATTTTTCAGATTTGACCTGTATTCTTCTTGATTAGCGTCTATCCTTCTTTCAGTTTGTCCTTGTCTGTCCATGAGGGTGGAGACTGCCCCTGTAATCTGTGATGGCAGTTGTGCTATTGCAGCCTCCATCCTCTCAAAGTTGCTCTTAATTTCACATGGTTGCATAGTTGAGGATGGTGCATCTTGATTGAGGTTGTTGTGTATGGGTTGGTTGCTATGGTATGATGTATTTTCTGAGTTATGGTAAGGTCTATGGTTCCCTGTTTGATGATTGGGATTGTGGTTGAAATGCTGATTTGATGAATAAGGTTTGTTGTGGACCTGGTTGTGGTTTTGTTGATTTCCCCACCCAAATTTTGGGTGGTTCTTCCAACCTGGGTTGTATGTCTTAGAGTGTGGGTCATATGGTGGTCTGGATGAATTGTTCACATAATTAGCTTGTTCCCAGTCACCTTCAGATTCTGGTGTATTCCTTTCTTGCTGAGGAGTTTGGTCTTGAACGACTGAGGCTTGATTGGCCTCCATCCTCTTGGTTAGAGCTGTTATTTGAGCTGCAATTGCCTTGTTCTGAGCTAACAAAGCATCTACAGAGTTGAGTTCTAGCACTCCCTTCTTCTGAGTCCTTTTTGAAGCATAGAAATACTCATTTTCAGCTACAGTTTCCATGACATCTATGACCTCTTCAATGGTTTTCTTTTTGTTGAGTGAGCCTCTTGAAGAATGATCCACTGCCTTCTTTGCTTCATAGGATAGCCCCTCATAAAAGATATGTAGTTGTACCCACTCATTAAACATTTCTGGTGGGCATTTTCTTGTCAGATCTTTGAATCTCTCCCATGCCTTATAGAGTGTTTCTCCATCTTGTTGTCTGAAGGTTTGTACCTCAGCTCTCAGCCTGTTGATTCTTTGTGGAAGGTAAAATCTTGCAAGGAATCTATTCACGACCTCCTCCCATGTAGTTAGGCTATCCTTGGGGAATGATTCCAACCACTTTGCTGCCTTATCTGAGTGAGAAAGGGAACAAGAGTAGTTTATAGATGTCAGGGTGTACCCCGTTGGACTTTACAGTATCACATATCCTCAAGAATGTGTTGAGATGTTAATTAGGGTTTTCTTGGGCACTTCCTCCATTGGTGTGCGAAATCGTGATCATTCCTTCCTTAGTAATGGCGCTAAAAACGCAATACGCACGTTCATGTTCTTAATTCTGTTTCACAATTTTCTTACAACTAACCAGCAAATGCACTGGGTCGTGAGTAAGGGTCGATCCCACGGAGATTGTCGGCTTGAAGCAAGCTATGGTTACATTGTAAATCTCAGTCAGGTGGATTAAACTGATTTTATGAATTGATAAGTATAAGATAAATAAAATATAAAATAGGATAGTGGTACTTATGTAATTCATTGGTGAGAATTTCAGATAAGCGTATAGAGATACTTTCGTCCCTCTGAACCTCTGCTTTCCTACTGTCTTCATCCAATCTTTCCTACTCCTTTCCATGGCAAGTTGTATGTTGGGCATCACCGTTGTCAATGGCTACCTTCCGCCCTCTCATTGAAAATGGTCCAAGATGCTCTGTCACGGCACGACTATTCATCTGTCGGTTCTCGATCATACTGGAATAGGATCCATTGATCCTTTTGCATCTGTCACTACGCCCAGCACTCGCGAGTTTTAAGCTCGTCACAGCCATCCCTTCCCAGATCCTACTCGGAATACCATAGACAAGGTTTAGAATTTCTAGATCTTAGGAATGGCCGTCCATGGGTTCCAACTTATACCACAAAGACTCTAATATCTCGGACTCGGTCCCCTGTATTAGATATCCAGAGATATCCATTCAATCTAAGGTAGAACGGAAGTGGTTGTCAGGCACGCGTTCATAAGTTGAGAATGATGATGACTGTCACGATCATTACATCCATCATATTGAAGTGCGAATGAATATCTTAGAAGCGGACTAAGTTGAATTTAATAGAAAAATAGTAGTACTTTGTATTAATTCATGAGGAACAGCAGAGCTCCACACCTTAATCTATGGAGTGTAGAAACTCTACCGTAGAAAATACATAAGAACAAGGTTCAGGCATGGTCGAGAGGCCAGCCCCCATGAAAGTCTAAGATAGCATAAAACTAATCAAAGATCCCCTATAAAGATAGTAAAAAGTCCTATTTATACTAAACTAGTTACTAGGGTTTACAGAAATGAGTAAATGATGCAAAAATCCACTTCTGGGGCCCACTTAGTGTGTGCTTGGGCTGAGCATTGAGCTTTACATGTGTAGAGGTCTTTCCTGGAGTTGAACGCCAGTTTGTAACCTGTTTCTGGCGTTTAACTCCACTTTGCAACCTGTTTCTGGTGTTTGACTCCAGAATGCAGCATGAAACTGGCGTTCAACACCAGTTTACATCATCTATCCTTAATCAAAGTATGTACTATTATATATTGCTGGAAATCCCTGGATGTCTACTTTCCAACGCAATTGAGAGCGTGCCATTTGGAGTTCTGTAGGTCCAGAAAATCCACGTTGAGTGCAAGGAGGTCAGAATCCAACAGCATCTGCAGTCCTTCTTCAACCTCTGAATCTGATTTTTGCTCAAGTCCCTCAATTTCAGCCAGAAAATACCTGAAATCACAGAAAAACACACAAACTCATAGTAAAGTCCATAAATATGATTTTTATTTAAAAACTAATAAAAATATACTAAAAACTAACTAAATCATACTGAAAACTATGTAAAAACAATGCCAAAAAGCGTATAAATTATCTACTCATCACAACACCAAATTTAAATTGTTGCTTGTCCCTAAGCAACTGAAAATCAAATAGGATAAAAAGAAGAGAATATACTATAAATTCCAAAATATCAATGAAACTTAGCTCCAATCAGATGAGCGGGACTTATAGCTTTTTGCCTCTTGAATAGTTTTGGCATCTCACTTTATCCATTGAAGTTCAGAATGATTGGCATCTATAGGAACTTAGAATTCAGATAGTGTTATTGATTCTCCTATTTCAGTATGTTGATTCTTGAACACAGCTACTTTATGAGTCTTGGCCGTGGCCCTAAGCACTTTGTTTTTCAGTATTACCACTGGATACATAAATGCCACAGACACATAACTGGGTGAACCTTTTCAGATTGTGACTCAGCTTTGCTAAAGTCCCCAATTAGAGGTGTCTAGGGTTCTTAAGCACACACTTCTTTTTACTTTGGACCTTGACTTTAACCGCTCAGTCTCAAGTTTTCACTTGACACCTTCACGCCACAAGCACATGGTTAGGGACAGCTTGGTTTAGCCACTTAGGCCAGGATTTTATTCCTTTAGGCCCTCCTATCCACTGATGCTCAAAGCTTTGGATCCTTTTTATTTACCCTTGCCTTTTGGTTTTAAGGGCTATTGGCTTTTTGCTCTTGCCTTTTGGTTTAAAGAGCTTTTGGCTTTTTCTGCTTGCTTTTTCTTTTTTTCTTTTTCTTTTTTTTCCGCTTTTTTTTTCTTTTTCTTTTTTTTTCTGCAAGCTTTTGTATTCACTGCTTTTTCTTGCTTCAAGAATCATTTTTATAATTTTTCAGATTATCAAATAACATTTCTCCTTTTTCCTTATTCTTCAAGAGCCAACATATTTAACATTCATAAACATCAACTTCAAAAGACATATGCACTGTTCAAGCATTCATTCAAAAAACAAAAAGTATTGTCACCACATCAAAATAATTAAACTAGTTTCAAGGATGAATTCGAAACCCTGTACTTCTTGTTCTTTTGTAATTAAAACAGTTTTCATTTAAGAGAGGTGATAGATTCATGGGACATTCATAACTTTAAGGCATAGACACTTAGACACTAATGAACATATAGTGAAGACACAAACATAAATAAAACATAAAGCTCAAAAACCAAAAAACGCTTATCCTCTTCAATGAGGATGTCTCCCTCTATGTCAATTCCAGCTGAATTGCAGAGGTGGCAAATGAGGTGAGGAAAGGCTAACCTTGCCAAATTAGAGGACTTGTCAACCACCTTGTAGAGTTCATGAGGTATGATCTCATGAACTTCTACCTCCTCCCCAATCATGATACTATGGATCATGATGGCCCGGTCTACAGTAACTTCAGACCGATTACTAGTAGGAATGATTGAGCGTTGAATGAACTCCAACCATCCTCTAGCTACTGGTTTGAGGTCAAGCCTTCTTAGTTGAACCGGCTTGCCTTTTGAGTCAATTTTCCATTGAGCTTCCACACATATGTCCATGAGGACTTGGTCCAACCTTTGATCAAAGTTGACTCTTCTAGTGTATGGGCGTGCATTTTCTTCCATTATTGGTAAGTTAAATGCCAACCTTACATTTTCTGGACTGAAAGCTAAGTAATTCCCCCGAACCATGGTGACCCAATTCTTTGGATTCGGGTTCACACTTTGATCATGGTTCCTAGTGATCCATGCATTTGCATAGAACTCTTGAACCATTAAGATCCCGACTTGTTGAATGAGGTTGGTGAGAACTTCCCAACCTCTTCTTTGAATCTTAAGTCGGATCTCCGGATACTCATTCCTTTTGAGTTTGAAAGGAACCTCAGGGATAACTTTCTTCTTTGCCACAACTTCATAGAAGTGGTCTTGATGGACCTTAGAGATGAATCTCTCCATCTCCCATGACTCAAAGGTAGAAGCAATTGCCTTCCCTTTCCTCTTTCTAGAGGTTTCTCTGGCCTTAGGTGCCATGAATAGTTATGAAAAAACAAAAAGCTATGCTTTTACCACACCAAACTTAAAATGGTTGCTCGTCCCCGAGCAAAAGAAGAACGAAAGAAGTAGAAGAAGAAGAAAAATGGGGGAGAGAGAGAGAGATGGTTTCGGCCAAGGGGAAGAAGAGAGGGTTTTGTTGTGTGAAAATGAAAAGGGAATGAGGGGTTTATACAGGAGTGGGGAGGGGTTCAGGGTTCGGCCATTTAGGGTTGGGTTTGGGATGGAAATTATTTTGAATTTAAAGGTAGGTGGGGTTTTTGGAGAAGAGAGGATTGATGTGATTGGTGAAGAGGCGATGGGGAAGAGGGATTGAGTTGATTGGTGAAGGGTATTTTGGGAAGAGAGTTATGGAAAGGTGTGAAGAGGAGAAAAGAAGTAGGTGGGGATCCTGTGGGGTCCACAGATCCTGAGGTGTTTGAGGATTTCCCATCCCTTCACCTTTTAGGCGTGTAAATGGCCCTATATATGCAATCCTGGCATTTAACGCCAGACTGCAGCATGTTTCTGGCATTAAACGCCACTTCTTTGCTTGTTTTGGGCGTTCAACGCCAGTCTATAGCATGTTTCTGGCGTTGAACGCCAGTATAGTGCATGTTTCTGGCGTTAAACGCCAGTATGATGCTTGTTTCTGGCGTTTAATGCCAGCTTTCCTCTGGGTGCAATCCTGGCATTTATACACCAGACTGCTGCTTGTTTCTAGCGTTTAACGCCAGTTTCATGCTCTATTCTGGCGTTAAACGCCAGCCAGATACTCCTTACTGGCGTTTAAACGCCAGTAAGCCCTTCCTCCAGGGTGTTTTGTTTTCAGTGCTGTTTTTCATTCTGTTTTCGATTTTTCAGTAGTTTCTCTGACTCCACATGATCATCAACCTAATAAAACATGAAATAACAAAGAGAAAATAAAATAAAAATGATTAAATAACATTGGGTTGCCTCCCAACAAGCGCTTCTTTAATGTCAATAGCTTGACAGTGAGCTCTCATGGAGCCTCACAGATAATCAGAGCAAGGTTGGAACCTCCCAACACCAAACTTAGAGTTTGGTTGTGGGGGTTCAACACCAAACTTAGAGTTTGGTTGTGGCCTCCCAACACCAAACTTAGAGTTTGACTGTGAGGGCTTTGGTTGACTCTGCAGTGAGAGATGCTTTTCATGCTTCCTCTCCATGGTTACAGAAGGAAATCCTTGAGTTTTAAACACAAGGTTGTCCTCATTCAGTTGAAGGACCAACTCTCCTCTGTCCACATCAATCACAGCTGTTGCTGTGGCTAGGAAGGGTCTTCCAAGGATGATGGATTCATCCTCATCCTTCCTAGTGTCTAGGATTATGAAATCAGCAGGGATGTAAAGGCCTTCAACCTTTACTAACACGTCCTCTACTTGTCCATAAGCCTGTTTTCTTGAGTTGTCTACCATCTCTACTGAGATTCTGGCAGCTTGCACCTCAAAGATTCCCAATTTCTCCATTACAGAGAGTGGCATGAGGTTTATCCCTGACCCAAGGTCACATAGAGCTTTCTCAAAGGCCATGGTGCCTATGGTACAAGGTATTAAGAACTTTCCAGGATCCTGTTTCTTCTGAGGCAATGTCAGTTTATCCAGATCACTCAGTTTATTGATGAGCAAGGGAGGTTCATCTTCCCAAGTCTCACTACCAAATAATTTGGCATTCAGCTTCATGATTGCACCAAGGTACTTGGCAACTTGCTCTTCAATGACATCTTCATTCTCTTCAGAAGAAGAATACTCATCAGAGCTCATGAATGGCATAAGGAGGTTCAATGGAATTTCTATGGTCTCTAGATGAGTCTCAGATTCCTTTGGTTCCTCAGAGGGAAACTCCTTATTGATCACTAGACGTCCCAAGAGGTCTTCCTCACTGGGATTCATGTCCTCTCCCTCCCTTGTAGGTTCAGCCATGGTGATTAAATCAATGGCCTTGCACTCTCTCTTTGGATTTTCTTCTGTATTGCTTGGGAGAGTACTAGGAGGGGTTTCAGTGACCCTTTTACTCAGCTGGCCCACTTGTGCCTCCAGATTTCTAATGGAGGACCTTGTTTCATTCATAAAACTTAAAGTGGCCTTAGATAGATCAGAGACTATATTTGCTAAGTTAGATGGATTCTGCTCAGAGTTTTCTGTCTGTTGCTGAGTGGATGATGGAAAAGGTTTGCTATTGCTAAACCTGTTTCTTCCACCATTATTAAAGCCTTGTTGAGGCTTTTGTTGATCCTTCCATGAGGGATTATAGGTGTTTCCATAGGGTTTACCCATGTAATTCACCTCCGCTATTGCAGGGTTCTCAGGATCATAAGCTTCTTCTTCAGAAGATGCCTCTTTAGTATAGTTGGATGATTCCTTCAATCCATTCAGACTCTGAGAGATCATATTGACTTGCTGAGTCAATATTTTATTCTGAGCCAATATGGCATTCAGAGTAACAATTTCAAGAACTCCCTTCCTTTGAGGCGTCCCATTACTTACAGGATTCCTCTCAGAACTGTACATGAACTGGTTATTTGCAACCATGTCAAGAGTTCTTGAGCTTCTGCAAGCGTTTTCTTTAGGTGAATGGATCCACCTGCAGAATGGTCCAATGACATCTTAGATAGTTCAGACAGACCATCATAGAAGATATCCAGGATGGCCCATTCTGAAAGCATGTCAGAAAGACACCTTTTGGTCAGTTCCTTGTATCTCTCCCAAGCTTCATAGAGGGATTCACCTTCCTTTTGTCTGAAGGTTTGAACATCCACTCTAAGCTTGCTAAGCTTTTGAGGAGGAAAGAACTTGGCTAAGAAAGCCGTGACCAGCTTATCCCAAGAGTTCAGGCTGTCTTTAGGTTGAGAGTCCAACCATACTCTAGCTCTGTCTCTTACAGCAAATGGGAAAAGCATAAGCCTGTAGACCTCGGGATCAACCCCATTGATCTTAACAGTATCACAGATCTACAAGAATTCAGTTAAGAACTGAAAATGATCTTCGGATGGAAGTCCATGAAACTTACAGTTCTGTTGCATCAGAGAAACTAATTGAGGTTTCAGGTCAAAGTTGTTTGCTCTAATGGCAGGGATTGAGATGCTTCTTCCATGTAAATTGGAATTTGGTGCGGTAAAGTCACCAAGCATCTTCCTTGCATTGTTATTATTTTTGGCCATGTTGTCATCTTTTTCGAAAATTTCTGTCTGATTTTCTCCAAAGAGTTGTGCTTTAGCTTCCCTTAGCTTCCTCTTCAGAGTCCTTTTAGGTTCAGGATCAGCTTCAACAAGAATGTTCTTATCCTTGTTCCTGCTCATATGAAAAAGAAGAGAACACAAAAAAAAATATGGAATCCTCTATGTCATAGTATAGAGATTCCTTTATGTGAGTATAATAAGAGAAGAATGTAAGAAGGAGAAGAGAAAAACTCGAACAAAGAGAGGAAGATAGTGTTCGAATTTTGGGTGGAAGAGAAGTGTTAGTAGATGAATAAATAATTAGAAGCAGATGAGAGAGAGGAAATTTCGAAAATTAAATAAATTAAAATTAAAATATTTTTGTTTTTAATTTGAAATTAAAATAAAATTCGAAAATTAGAAAAGAAATAAAATTAAAATTAAAAATTAAAATAATTAATTAATTAAAAATAAATTTTGAAAAAGAGGGAAGGAATTTTCGAAAATTAAAGGTAGAGAGTTAGTTAGGCAGTTTTGAAAAAGATAAGAATCAAACAAAAAGTTAAGTGGTTAATTGGAAAAGATTTGAAAATCAACTTTTGAAAAAGATAAGAAGTAAAAAAAAAGATTTTGAAATCAAATTTTGAAAAAGATGTGATTGAAACAAAAAGATAGGATTGATTGAAAAAGATTTAAAAAGGAAATTAAAAAGATTTGATTTTTGAAAATTAAAGTTGATTACTTGACTAACAAGAAACTAAAAGATAGGATTTTAAAATTTAAAGAATGAACCTTTCTTAATAGGTAAGTAACAACTTGAAATTTTTAAATCAAAATATTAAAAGTTAGTATTAATTTCGAAAATATGAGATAAAAATAAGAAAAAGATTTTGAAAATTAATTTGAAATTTTCGAAAATTATGAAAAAAGTGAAAAAGATTTGATTTTTGAAAAAAGATTTTTGAAAAAGATAAGATTTTCAAATTGAAAATTTGACTTGACTCATATGAAACAATTTGATTTTTAAAAAGTTTTGAAAAAGTCAATCAAAATTTTCGAAATTTATGAGTGAAATAAGGGAAAGATATTTTTTTGATTTTTGAATCTTTAATGATGAAAGAGAAAAACAATAAAAAAGACTCAATGCATGAAAATTTTGGATCAAAACATGTGATGCATGCAAGAACACTATGAATGTCAAGATGAACACCAAGAACACTTTGAATGTCAAGATGAACACTAAGAACTTATTTTTGAAAAATTTTCAAGAAAAGAAAACATGCAAGACACCAAACTAAAAAAATTTTATTCTTTAGACATTAATGATTCAAGAATGCATATGAAAAACAAGAAAAGACACAAAACAAGGAAATAGGAAGATCAAACAAGAAGACTGGCCAAGAACGACTTGAAGATCATAAAGAATGCAATGCATGAAATTTTCGAAAATAATTTTTAGAAAATTAAAAAGATACAATTGACACCAAACTTAAAAGTTGACTCTAGACTCAAGCAAGAAACATAAAAATAATTTTTGATTTTATGATTTTGTAAATTTTTTTTTTTGTATTTTTCGTAAATTAAAAGAATAAAAACAAAGACTTAAAATTAAAATAAAATTACCTAATCTGAGCAACAAGATGAACCGTCAGTTGTCCAAACTCGAACAATCCCCGGCAACGGCGCCAAAAACTTGGTGTGCGAAATCGTGATCATTCCTTCCTTGGTAATGGCGCTAAAAATGCAACACGCACGTTCATGTTCTTAATTCTGTTTCACAATTTCGTACAACTAACCAGCAAGTGCACTGGGTCGTCCAAGTAATAAACCTTACGTGAGTAAGGGTCGATCCCACGGAGATTGTCGGCTTGAAGCAAGCTATGGTTACCTTGTAAATCTCAGTTAGGCAGATTAAACTGATTTTATGAATTGATAAGTAAAAGATAATCATTAGTGAGAATTTCAGATAAACGCATAGAGATGCTTTCGTTCCTCTGAACCTCTGCTTTTCTGCTGTCTTCATCCAATCTTTCTTACTCCTTTCCATGGCAAGTTGTATGTTGGGCATCACCATTGTCAATGGCTACTTCCCGTCCTCTCAGTGAAAATGGTCCAAGATGCTCTGTCACGGCACGGCTATTCATCTGTCGGTTCTCGATCATACTGGAATAGGATCCATTGATCCTTTTGCGTCTGTCACTACGCCCAGCACTCATGAGTTTTAAGCTCGTCACAGCCATCCCTTCCCAGATCCTACTCAGAATACCACAGACAAGGTTTAGACTTTTCGGATCTCAGGAATGGCCATCCATGGGTTCTAACTTATACCACGAAGACTCTAATATCTCAGACTCGGTCCCC
>NC_029787.2:56594967-56602385 GCF_000816755.2 Arachis ipaensis | reverse complement strand
TTGGTGTTTGGTGTGTGCTTGGGCTGAGCATTGAGATTTACACGTGTAGAGGTCTTTCTTGGAGTTGAACGCCAGTTTGTAACCTGTTTCTGGCGTTTAACTCCACTTTGCAACCTGTTTCTGGGTTTGACTCCAGAATGCAGCATGGAACTGGCGTTCAACGCCAGTTTACGTCATCTATCCTTAATCAAAATATGGACTATTATATATTGCTGGAAATCCCTGGATGTCTACTTTCCAACGCAACTGAGAGCGTGCCATTTGGAGTTCTATAGCTCCAGAAAATCCACTTTGAGTGCAGGGAGGTCTGAATCCAACAACATCTGCAGTCCTTCTTCAACTTCTGAATCTGATTTTTGCTCAAGTCCCTCAATTTCAGCCAGAAAATACCTGAAATCACAGAAAAATATACAAACTCATAGTAAAGTCCAGAAATGTGATTTTTATTTAAAAACTAATAAAAATATACTAAAAACTAACTAAATCATACTGAAAACTATGTAAAAACAATGCCAAAAAGCGTATAAATTATCCGCTCATCATCCATATGAGCAATTGTTCTGAAAAAGTGTGAAGAGTTGAGGCTTCAGCTCAAAATTATTGGCATGAATTGTTGGCTTTAGGATGCTGCTGCCACAGTTTCCTGGGTTTGGGTTGATGTAGGAGCCTAAGACTCTCCTTTCTTGCGCAACATGATTTACTGGGCCTTCTCTAGCATGGTTGTGAGCTTTTTCTTCATGGTGGTTCTCCATATTCTCCTCCATGTTTGTTTCAAAATACTCTTTGTCTTCCTCAGCACCAACGACTCCCTTCCCTCTTGCTTCCCTCCTTAATCTAAGGAAGGTCCTCTCAGGTTCAGAATCAAAGGAAGTTGAAACCCCGCTTCTTCTACCTGTCATAGAACCAACAAGGCAAAAAGCAAGAAAGAAAATGAATGAAGAAATTACTCTTGTTAGAGTGGTTGTTAGTGTGAGTGGTGCAATTAATCAAACAGTTAGAAGAGTGGAAATATGGATGATGAATAAAAATAATCAAAGAAGAAAGAAATAGGACTCAAAATAAAAAAATAAAAGGCGCTAAATAAAATAAAACAACAAAGAATCTAAATTGCTTAATCTAGCTCTCCAATCAATATAATCACTGTCAAATTTAAGCCAATCCCCAGCAAAGGCGCCATAAAACTTGATGACCGAAATTCACACCCTAATCAAAAATTGGTGAATTAGTTCTTTTGGCAAGCGCACCAAAATTATCGTCAAGTAATAACCCATAGTGGAGTGGGATCGTATCCACAGAGATTGGAAAATTCAAGCAGTTTTAATTAATTGATGAATTAGTCAAGTGGATCAATAAGATTGTGAGGTGCAGAATTGTAAATGACTAGAATATAAAGAAAAGCAATAAAGTGCAGAAATAGAAATGGCAGAATGTAAAGTGCAGAATCATAAATGACTTGAATGTAAATGGGAATAGGGGATTGCTGAATGTAAAATTAAGCTGTAAAGAAATGGATAGATAAGAATGGGGAAATTCATTGAGATTGGGAGATGTTGTCTCTTTGGATCAAATCTAGCTTATATCCTCTTCAATCATGCAACTCATTGACCTCTTGGCAATCATGATTGATTGAGCCCCAATCCCTTGGTGACTCAATCTCTCAGATATTAATCAATAGCCAATTTCTTGGTCTAATTGCTCATGAAGAGAGATATGCTTGGTCCCTGATTATACCACACACCATCGTAGGTCCAAGTAGAGGGAGGATTATATGTCACAAATCCAAACACCAAAACACAAATTCTACTCAAGTGTGAGAAGAGATTTCAAGCATGGTTTTATGTTTCCTTTCCCAAGGTTTCCATGAAATCCAATTGCATTCAATCTCTTTTCCAAGATAATTGAACACTAAGCATTAAGAACGAAATTGCTTCTAGCAAATCAAAGAGAAGATGAAGAGAAGAAGAATTTCACTATTATCAATCCATCAAGTACAACAGAGCTCCCTCTCTCAATGAGAGGGAAGTTAGCTACTCATAGCTCAAAAAGTACTCAAAAGTGAAGTGTAAAAGTGGATCTAAAAGTGACTGCTTAACCCCCTTCTTCAGTACTCCTTGGGGGTATTTATACTACTCCTAGTAAAATAAAAGAATTACAAAAGTGAAAAAGGAAAATTACATTTTGGTGGGAAAAAAAGCTCAATAAGTGTGATCTCCCAGCTGGCGTGTGATTGGTGCTCTAGTGGCATGTCACGTGCTCTTTGCTTTTAGCTTGGCGTGCCACGCCCAGCCCTTCAAGTGGCACGCTCATCTCTTTAACAACCTTGGCGTGCCACGCCTTCGAGCTCAAGTGGCACGCCCTAGCCTTTTTCCTTTTCCCTTGTCCTCTGGAAACTTGAACTAGCGTGGCACGCCCAGGGTCTGGCATGCCACGCCCTTGCTCTATGCTTGGCTAAGCTTCTCTGGAAAGTTGAACTAGCGTGGCACGCCCAGGGTCTGGCGTGCCATGCCCCTTTATGAGTGAGTGGTTCCTCTGTTTGGCGTGCCACACTGGTGCACGAAATTGTGATCATCAACAATGGCGCCAAAGGACTTGGAGCTTTCAAACGTGAATCAAACTTTGTCACAATTCCACACAATTAACCAACAAGTGCACTGGGTCGTCCAAGTAATAAACCTTACGTGAGTAAGGGTCGATCCCACGGAGATTGTCGGCTTGAAGCAAGATATGGTCATCTTGTAAATCTCAGTCAGGCGGATTCAAATGGTTATGGAGTTTAAGGTGATGAAAATAAACATAAAATAAAGATAGAGATACTTATGTAATTCATTGGTGGATTTCAGATAAGCGTATAAAGATGCTTTGTTCCCCTTGAACCTCTGCTTTCCTATTGCTTTCTTCCAATCATTCATACTCCTTTCCATGGCAAGCTTTATGTTGGGCATCACCGTTATTAATGGCTACATCCCGTCCTCTCAGTGAAAATGGTCCTGATGCTCTGTCACAACATCGGCTAATCAGCTGTCGGTTCTCGATCATGTCGGAATAGGATTCATTGATCCTTTTGCGTCTATCACACGCCCCACAATCGCGAGTTTGAAGCTCGTCACAGTCATCCCTTCCCAGATCCTACTCAGAATACCACAGACAAGGTTTAGACATTCCGGATCTCAGGAATGGCTGCCAATAATTCTAGCCTATACCACGAAGGTTCCAATCTTAGATTAGAAACCCAAGAGATACGCATTCAAGTCATTGCTAGTAGAACAGAGGTGGTTGTCAGGCACATGTTCATAGGTGAGAATGTTGATGAGTGTCACGGATCATCACATTCATCAAGTTGAAGAACGAATGAATATCTTGGAGAAGAAATAGACTTGAGTTGAATAGAAAAACAATAGTACTTGTATTAATTCATGAAGAACAGCAGAGCTCCACACCTTAATCTATGGTGTGTAGAAACTCCACCATTGAAAATACATAAGAACAAGGTCTAGGCATGGCCGTGAGGCCAGCCCCCAAACGTGTCTAAGATAGCATAAGACTTATCAAAGATGAAAATACAATAGCAAAAGGTCCTATTTATAGAGAACCAGTAGCCTAGGGTTTACAGAAATCAGTAATTAATGCAGAAATCTTCTTCCAGAACCACATGGTGTGTGCTTGGGCTGAGCATTGAAGCTTCCATGTGTAGAGACTTTTCTTGGAGTTAAACACCAGCTTTTGTGCCAGTTTGGGCGTTTAACTCTAACTTTTGTGCCAGTTTTGGAGTTAAACGCCAGAATTCTTGAGCTGACTTGGAACGCCTGTTTGGGCCATCAAATCTCGAGCAAAGTATGAACTATTATATATTTCTGGAAAGCTTAGGATGTCTACTTTCCAACGCAATTGAGAGCGTGCAAATTGGGCTTCTGTAGCTCCAGAAAATCCACTTTGAGTGTAGGGAGGTCAAAATCCAACAGCATCTGCAGTCCTTTTTCAGCCTCTGAATCAGATTTTTGCTCAGGTCCCTCAATTTCAGCCAGAAAATACCTGAAATCATAGAAAAACACACAAACTCATAGTAAAGTCCAAAAGAGTGATTTTTAAATAAAAACTAATAAAAATATAATAAAAACTAATTAAAATATACAAAAAACATACTAAAAACAATGCCAAAAAGCGTATAAATTATCCGCTCATCACAACACCAAACTTAAATTGTTGCTTGTCCCCAAGCAACTGAAAAGCAAATAGGATAAAAAGAAGAGAATATACAATGAATTCCAAAAATATCTATGAAGATCAGTATTAATTAGATGAGTGGGGCTTTTAGCTTTTTGCCTCTGAACAGTTTTGGCATCTCACTTTATCCTTTGAAGTTCAGAATGATTGGCATCTATAGGAACTCAGAATCCAGATAGTGTTACTGACTCTCCTTGTTAAGTATGTTGATTGTTGAACACAGCTACTTTATGAGTCTTGGTCGTGGCCCTAAGCACTTTGTTTTCCAGTATTACCACCGGATACATAAATGCCACAGACACATAACTGGGTGAACCTTTTCAGATTGTGACTCAGCTTTGCTAGAGTCCCCAATTAGAGGTGTCCAGGGTTCTTAAGCACACTCTTCTTTTTGCTTTGGACCTCGACTTTAACCATTCAGTCTTAAGTTTTCACTGGACACCTTCACGCCACAAGCACATGGTTAGGGACAGCTTGGTTTAGCCGCTTAGGCCAGGATTTTATTCCTGTGGGCCCTCCTATCCACTGATGCTCAAAGCCTTGGATCCTTTTTATCACCCTTGCCATTTGGTTTAAAGGGGTATTGGCTTTTTCTGCTTGCTTTTCTTTTTTTTCTTTTCTCTCTTTTTTTTTGCAAGCTTTTCACTGCTTTTTCTTGCTTCAAGAATCAATTTTATGATTTTTCAGATCATCAGATAACATTTCTCTTTTTCCTTTCATTCTTTCAAGAGCCAACAATTTTAACATTCATAAACAATTAAATTAAAAAATATGCATTGTTCAAGCATTCATTCAGAAAAATAATAGTATTGCCACCACATCAAAATAATTAAACTGTTTTAAAATTTGAAATTCATGCACTTCTTTTTCTTTTTCAATTAAAAATATTTTTCATTTAAGAAAGGTGATGGATTCATTTTCATAGATTTAAGGCATAGACACTAATGATCATGTAATAAAGACACAAACATAAATAAACGTAAAGCACAACTTTCGAAAAACAGGAAAATAAAGAACAAGGAAGTTAAAGAACGGGTCCACCTTAGTGATGGCGGCTTGTTCTTTCTCTTGAAGATCTTATGGAGTGCTTGAGCTCCTCAATGTCTCTTCCTTGCCTTTGTTGCTCCTCTCTCATGGTTCTTTGATCTTCTCTAATTTTATGGAGGAGGATGGAATGCTCTTGGTGCTCCACCTTTAGTTGTCCCATGTTGGAACTTAATTCTCCTAGGGAGGTGTTGATTTGCTCCCAATAGTTTTGTGGAGGAAGATGCATCCCTTGAGGCATCTCAGGGATTTCATGATGAGGAATTTCCTCATGCTCTTGATGAGGTTCTCTTATTTTCTCCATCCTTTTCTTAGTGATGGGTTTGTCCTCATCAATGAGAATGGCTCCCTCTATGTCAATTCCAACCGAATTGTAAAGGTGACAAATGAGATGAGGGAAGGCTAACCTTGCCAAATGAGAGGACTTGTCTGCCACCTTGTAGAGTTCTTGGGATATAACCTCATGAACTTCCACTTCCTCTCCAATCATGATTCAATGTATCATGATAGCTTGGTCTATAGTAGCTTCAGACCGGTTGCTAGTGGGAATGATTGAGCGTTGGATGAACACCAACCATCCCCTAGCCACGGGCTTGAGGTCATGCCTTCTTAGTTGAACTGGCTTCCCTCTTGAATCTCTATTCCATTGAGCGCCCTCTTCACATATGTCCATGAGGACTTGGTCCAACCTTTGATCAAAGTTGACCCTTCTAGTATAGGGGTGTGCATCTCCTTGCATCATGGGCAAGTTGAATGCCAACCTTACATTTTCCGGACTAAAATCCAAGTATTTCCCTCGGACCATTGTAAGCCAATTCTTGGGGTCCGGGTTCACACTTTGATCATGGTTCTTGGTGATCCATGCATTGGCATAGAACTCTTGAACCATTAAGATTCCGACTTGTTGAATGGGATTGGTGAGAACTTCCCAACCTCTTCTTCGGATCTCATGTCGGATCTCCGGATACTCATTCTTTTTGAGTTTGAAAGGGATCTCGGGGATCACTTTCTTCTTGGCCACAACTTCATAGAAATGGTCTTGATGCACCCTTGAGAGGAATCTCTCCATCTCCCATGACTCGGAGGTGGAAGCTTTTGCCTTTCCTTTCCTCTTTCTATAGGTTTCTCTGGCTTTTGGTGCCATAAATGGTTATGAAAAAACAAAAAGCTTTAGCTTTTACCACACCACACATAGAAGGTTGCTCGTCCTCGAGCAAAAGAAGAAAAAAGAGAGTAGAGGAAGAAGAAGTAGAGGAGATGGAGTGGGCTTTGTGTTTTGGCGAAGGGGGAGAAGTGGTATTTAGGTTGTGTGAAAATGAAGGAGTGAAGATGGGTTTATATAGGAGTGAGAGGGGTGTGTATGGTTCGGCTATAGAAGGTGGGTTTGGGAGGGAAAGTGGTTTGAATTTGGATGGTGAGGTAGGTGGGGTTTTATGAAGGATGGATGTGAGTGGTGAAGAGAATGGTGGGATTTGATAGGTGATGGGTTTTTTGGGGAAGAGGTATTGAGGTGATTGGTGAATGAGTGAAGAAGAGAGAGAGTGGTGGGGTAGGTGGGGATCCTGTGGGGTCCACAGATCCTGAGGTGTCAAGGATATCTCATTCCTGCACCAAGTGGCATACAAAACGCCCCTTTCTGCCAATCCTGGCATTAAACGCCAGGCTGCTGCCCATTTCTGGCATTTAACGCCAGCTTCTTGCTCATTCCTAGTGTTAAACGCCAGTATGGTGCCCATTTCTGGCGTTAAGCACCCAGAATGGTGCCAGACTGGGCGTTTAATGCCCATTCTGCTACCTTTACTGGCGTTTAAACGCCAGTAACTGTCTCCTCCAGGGTGTTCTATTTTTCATTCTGTTTTTCACTTTGTTTTTGCTTTTTCAATTGTTTTTGTGACTTCACATGATCATCAACCTACAAAAAATATAAAATAATAATAGAAAATAGAAAATTATCATAGAATAGTAACGATTGGGTTGCCTCCCAACAAGCGCTTCTTTAATGTCAGTAGCTTGACAGTGGGCTCTCATGGAGCCTCACAGATGTTCAGAGCAATGTTGGAACCTCCCAACACCAAACTTAGAGTTTGAATGTGGGGGTTCAACACCAAACTTAAAGTTTGGTTGTGGCCTCCCAACACCAAACTTAGAGTTTG
>NC_029787.2:56541246-56593526 GCF_000816755.2 Arachis ipaensis | reverse complement strand
TCTAGGATTATGAAATCAGCAGGGATGTAATGGTCTTCAACCTTTACCAAGACATCCTCTACAAGTCCATAAGCTTGTTTCTTTGAATTGTCTGCCATCTCCAGTGAGATTCTTGTAGCTTGTACCTTAATGATCCCTAGCTTCTCCATTACAGAGAGAGGCATAAGGTTTATGCTTGACCCTAGGTCACACAGAGCCTTCTCAAAGGTCATAGTGCCTATGGTACAAGGGATTGAGAACTTTCCAGGGTCCTGTCTCTTTTGAGGTAATCTCTGCCTAGTCAAGTCATCCAGTTCTTTGATGAGCAATTGAGGTTCATCCTCCCAAGTCTCATTACCAAATAACTTGGCATTCAGCTTCATGATTGCTCCAAGGTACTTAGCAACTTGCTCTTCAGTAACATCTTCATCCTCTTCAGAGGAAGAATACTCATCAGAGCTCATGAATGGCAAAAGTAAATTTAATGGAATCTCTATGGTCTCAGTGTGAGCCTCAGACTCCCATGGTTCCTCTTTAGGGAACCCCATGGAGGTCAGTGGGCGTCCATTGAGGTCTTCCTCAGTGGGAATCACTGCCTCTTCCTCCTCTCCATGTTCGGCAATGTGAGATGTGGTTATGGCCTTGCACTCTCTCTTTGGATTTTCTTCTGTGTTGCTTGGGAGAGTACTAGGAGGGAGTTTAGTAATTTTCTTACTCAGCTGACCCAATTGTGCCTCCAAATTTCTAATGGAGGACCTTGTTTCAGTTATGAAACTTTGAGAGGTTTTGATTAGATCAGAGACAATGTTTGTTAAGTCAGAGGGGTTTTGCTTAGAATTCTCTGTTTTTTGCTGAGAAGATGATGGAAAAGGCTTGCTATTGCTAAACCTGTTTCTTCCACCATTATTGTTGTTGAAACCTTGTTGAGGTCTTTGTTGATCCTTCCATGAGAGATTTGGATGATTTCTCCATGAGGGATTATAGGTGTTTCCATAGGGTTCTCCCATGTAATTCACCTCTTCCATTGCAGGGTTCTCAGGATCATAAGCTTCTTCTTCAGAAGATGCTTCCTTAGTACTGCCTGTTGCTCCTTGCATTCCAGACAGACTTTGAGAGATCATATTGACTTGTTGAGTTAATATCTTGTTCTGAGCCAATATGGCATTTAGAGTATCAATCTCAAGAACTCCTTTCTTTTGAGTTGTCCCATTATTCACAGGATTCCTTTCAGAGGTGTACATGAATTGGTTATTTGCAACCATTTCAATGAGTTCTTGAGCTTCTGCAGGCGTCTTCTTCAGATGAAGAGATCCTCCAGCAGAGCTATCCAGTGACATCTTGGATAGTTTAGACAGACCATAATAGAAAATACCTATGATGCTTCATTCTGAAAGCATGTCAGAAGGGCATCTTCTGATCAGTTGCTTGTATCTTTCCCAAGCTTCATAGAGGGATTCACCATCCTTCTGTCTAAAGGTTTGGACTTCCACTCTAAGCTTACTCAATTTTTGAGGTGGAAAGAACTTTGCCAAGAAAGCATTGACTAGCTTTTCCCAAGAGTTCAGGCTTTCTTTAGGTTCTGAATCCAACCATGTTCTAGCTCTGTTTCTTACAGCAAAAGGAAAAAACATAAGTCTGTAGACTTCAGGGTCAACCCCATTGGTCTTGACAGTGTCACAGATTTGCAATAATTCAGCTAAGAACTGATGAGGATCTTCCAATGGAAGTCCATAAAACTTGCAATTCTGTTGCATTAGAGAAACTAATTAAGGCTTAAGCTCAAAGTTGTTTGCTCCAATGGCAGGGATAGAGATGCTTCTCCCATAGAAATTAGGAGTAGGTGCAGTAAAGTCACCAAGCAACTTCCTTGCATTGTTGGCATTGTTGTTTTCGGCTGCCATGGCTTCTTCTTCTTTGAAGAGCTCTGTTAGGCCATCTAGAGAGAGTTGTGCTTTAGCTTCTCTTAGCTTTCTCTTCACGATCCTTTCAGGTTCAGGATCAGCTTGAACAAGTATGCCTTTATCTTTGTTCCTGCTCATATGAAAGAGAAGAGAACATGAAAGTAGGGAATCCTCTCTGTCACAGTATAGAGATTCCTTGAGGTGTCAGAGGAAAAGAAGAATAGAAGGAGGAGGTAGATAGAAGAGAATTCGAACATATAAAGAAGGACAGAGTTCAAATTGCACCTTGAGGAGGAGTGTTAGTTCTTTAAATAAAAGGATGTGAGAAAAGGGGAAGAATTTTCGAAAATAAATTAAAAAGATTTTGAAATAATAAAAAGAAAATTTTGAAAATTTGATTGAGATTTTCGAAAATTAAGTTTGGGAAAGAAATTAAGTGATTTTGAAAAAGATTTTGAAATTAGAAATAAAAAAGATATGATTGAAAATTAATTTTGAAAAAGATGTGATTGAAAAAGATATGATTGAGAAGATATGACTGAAAATCAAATTAAAAAGAGAAAGTTTTAAAACTAAAGTTGATTACTTGACTAACAAGAAATTAAAAGATATGATTCTAAAAATTTAAAAATTGATCCTTTATTAATAGGCAAGTAACAGCTTGAAAATTTTGAAGTAAATCTTGAAATGAAGCAAGGATTTTTGAAAATAGAAAAATAAATATAAAATGGAAAGAAATTGATTTTGAAAGAGATATGATTGAAAAGATACGATTTGAAAAATATTTGATTTTGAAAAATTATGAAAACTTGAAAAAAATGTGAATTAAAAACAAAATCTTCCCTCTAGTGTCATCCTGGCGTCAAACGCCTAGAATGGTGCCCATTCTGGCGTTTAACGCCCAAATCTCTACCTTTTTGGGCGTTAAACGCCCAGCCAGGTGCCCTGGCTGGCGTTTAAACGCCAGTTTTCTTTCTTCACTGGGCGTTTTGAACGACCAGCTTTTTCGGTTTGATTCCTCTACTGAATGTTCTGAATCTTCAATTCTCTGTATTATTGACTTGAAAAGACATAGTTTTAAAAAATATTTTTGAATTTTTGATGATGGGAATCAATAAAAATGCAACTAAGATCAAATAAACAATGCATGTAAGACACCAAACTTAAAAATTTTCATATAAGAGACACTAACAAATTGAGAATGCATATGAGAAACAACAAAACACACAAAACAAGAGAATTTAAAGATCAGAGCACTGAAATCATCAAGAACAACTTGAAGATCAATGAAGAACAATATGTATAAATTCGAAAAATGCAAGAAGAAAGTCATGCAATTGACACCAAACTTAAAAATTGATACTAGACTAAAACAAGAAACATAAAATATTTTTTATTTTTATGGTTTTATAAATTTTTTTTGTGATTTTCGAAAATTATATGGAAAAGAAAATAAAGAGGATCAAAACTTTTAATGAGAACTCCAGGAATCATGCAATGTTAGTCTAAAGCTTCAGTCTAAAAAGGATTAGACATGTTTGGCCAAGCTTTAGCAGGACATTACATTTAATAGCTAAATTGATGAGAATCAATCAGCTTTTGTGATGGTGGGAACATCACCTTGAAACTCAAGAATTCATTCTTAAAAATTCTAAAGAAAAGATACCTAATCTAAGCAACAAGATGAACCGTCAGTTGTCCAAACTCGAACAATCCCCGGCAACGGCGCCAAAAACTTGGTGCACGAAATTGTGATCATCAACAATGGTGCCAAAGGACTTGGAGCTCTCAAACATGAATCACACTTTGTGACAATTCCGCACAACTAACCAGCAAGTGCACTGGGTCGTCCAAGTAATAAACCTTACGTGAGTAAGGCTCGATCCCACGGAGATTGTCGGCATGAAGCAAGCTATGGTCATCTTGTAAATCTCAGTCAGGCGGATTCAAATGGTTATGGAGTTTAAGGTGATGAAAATAAACATAAAATAAAGATAGAGATACTTATGTAATTTTAGATAAGCGTATGAAGATGCTTTGTTCCCCTTGAAGCTTTCCTATTGCCTTCCTCCAATCATTCATACTCCTTTCCATGGCAAGCTTTATCTTGGGCATCACCGTTGTCAATGGCTACATCCCGTCCTCTCAGTAAAAATGGTCCTGATGCTCTGTCACAACATCGGCTAATCAGCTGTCGGTTCTCGATCATGTCAGAATAGGATCCATTGATCCTTTTGCGTCTGTCACACGCCCCACAATCGCGAGTTTGAAGCTCGTCACAGTCATCCCTTCCCAGATCCTACTCAGAATACCATAGACAAGGTTTAGACGTTCCGGATCTCAGGAATTGCCGCCAATAATTCTATCCTATACCACGAAGGTTCCAATCTTAGATTAGAAACCTAAGAGATACGCATTCAAGCCATTGGTAGTAGAACAGAGGTGGTTGTCAGGCACATTTTCATAGGTGAGAATGATGATGAGTGTCACGGATCATCATATTCATCAAGTTGAAGAACGAATGAATATCTTGGAGAAGAAATAGACTTGAGTTGAATAGAAAAACAATAGTACTTGTATTAATTCATGAAGAACAGCAGAGCTCCACACCTTAATCTATGGTGTGTAGAAACTCCACCATTGAAAATACATAAGAACAAGGTCTAGGCATGGCCGTGAGGCCAGCCCCCAAACGTGTCTAAGATAGCATAAGACTTATCAAAGATGAAAATACAATAGCAAAAGGTCCTATTTATAGAGAACTAGTAGCCTAGGATTTACAGAAATCAGTAATTAATGCAGAAATTTTCTTCCGGGCCCACTTGGTATGTGCTTGGACTGAGCATTGAAGCTTCCATGTGTAGAGACTTTTCTTGGAGTTAAATGCCAGCTTTTGTGCCAGTTTGGGCGTTTAACTCCAGCTTTTGTGCCAGTTTTGGAGTTAAACGCCAAAATTCTTGAGCTGACTTGGAATGCCTATTTGGGCCATTAAATCTCGAGTAAAGTATGAACTATTATATATTGCTGGAAATCCCAGGATGTCTACTTTCCAACGCAATTGAGAGCGCACCAATTGGGCTTCCGTTGCTCCAGAAAATCCACTTTGAGTGTAGGGAGGTCAGAATCCAACAGCATCTGTAGTCCTTTTTCAGCCTCTGAATCAGATTTTTGCTCAGGTCTCTCAATTTCAGCCAGAAAATACCTGAAATCACAGAAAAATACACAAACTCATAGTAAAGTCCAGAAGAGTGATTTTTAAATAAAAACTAATAAAAATATAATAAAAACTAATTAAAATATAATAAAAACATACTAAAAACAATGCCAAAAAGCGTATAAATTATCCGCTCATGACACGCCACGAACTCAAGTGGCATGCCCCAATGCCTCTTTGCTCTCTGAATGGCACTGGCGTGCCATTCCTGAGATTCAAGTGGCACGCCTAAGTGAAGAATAGTGAGTGGCGTGCCACACTTCGATACCAAGTGGCACGCCCGATGTAATTGGCCTCCTTCATCCTCTCTGGAAACTTATACCATCGTGCCACACCTAAAGGTTGGCGTGCCACGCCCATGATCTTGTATTGGTTCCAGTAGTTGGCGTGCCACGCCTCAGCCTTCAAGTGGCATGCCATAGTGACATGCTTGGGTTGGCATGCCACGCCTTCGACACCAAGTGGCACGCCCTGTCCTTGCTTTTGTTATCTTTGTGCATTGGCGTGCCACGCCTGGTTTCTCAAGTGGCACGCCTAAGTGAGGTTGAGCGGTTGGCGTGCCATGCCTTCAACTTCAAGTGGCACGCCCAGTCTTCAATTGCCTTCAGCCCCTTCTCTGGATTATTGTTCCAGCGTGCCACGCCATGCTGTTCAAGTGGCATGCCCATGGATTTGTGAACTCTTCAAGCTTGACGTGCCACGCATGGGTTCTCAAGTAGCACGCCCAGGTGACTTCTTGGAGCTGGCGTTCCACGCCTTCGATACCAAGTGGCACGTCATAGTGGAGGTTCTTCTTGGAATGGCGAGTTGGCGTGCCACGCCCCTCTGCTCAAGTGGCACGCCCATAGTAGTTGATGGGTTACGCGTGCCACGCCCAACCTGGCGTGCCACACCCCTTTTGTGTCCTCCATTGTTGCTCTCTGGAATTTTGTACTAGCGTGCCACGCCCAGTCCCTGGCGTGCCACGCCTACATGCATGCTAGGATCTCCCCTCTGAAATTTAGTACTAGCGTGCCATGCCTAGCTCCTGGCGTGCCACGCCAGTGCATTTTTGTGGCGTTTATTCCCAAGTGGCATGCCAGTTTCACACACCCAGCTTCTTGTTTGTCTTCTACCCATTTTTTATGCCTTTTCACCTGAAATTCAGCACAACTCATCTCAAAGTAGTGTACCATAATATTCATCAAATAATACATGAATTGTACCGATCAAATGAGATTTATGCTCTTTTATGGTCTTCTTTATACAAGAAAGAAGGGTAGATGATGCAAGTCATCACAAATCAAGGACATAATGGTTTTTTACTTAGGGTAAATAATGTGCTTAAAATTAGAACAAAGGGGAATTAAAGGCTCAAAAGTGGTTTACAAAGGTAGATGTAAGGGTTGGCCATATGGGTTAAGTGAGCTTAACCAAGAAAATGGACTCAATCATACTAGATGAATACAAAACACCAACTATAGGACATAAAGATTAAAGCAAATCTAAGATTACAATCATAAAAGGAGTTTATCACACAAGAACAAAATTTTGTGGTTGATAATGTGCAACCATCCATTTAAGGCTTAAATCTCACTAGATATTTTGTTCAAGCCCTTTTCTTTGTTCCACAACAAAGAAATACTTCAAGCAAGTTCAAAAAAACATATTTTCGAATCTAATCAATGGAATGCCCAAAAAGGGTATTTCTTGAAAATTCTTTGTTGTTTTACCAAACTTATTTAATATAACATGCAACATGCAAGTATTTACTATCATATAACTATAAGCATTAAAGAGATATATACAAACAAACCAAACCAAACAAAATGCAAACAAGAACAAGAATTGCAAAAATTTGAAGAAACAGAACAAAAAGGAGTGTTGCAAAGTGTCTAAGAAAAGAAATTTTACCCCCTTGAAGTTGGCGATTCTCTCCCACACTTAAATAATGCACGGTTCTCCGTGCATGCACATGATCCGGGGGTGAAGGACTGTGAGGCTCCACATTCAGCTGGTGGGCTCCGGGGTTCCAGTTGCTCTATATAAACAAATAAACAACAATTGAGGAGAAGTAAGTTGTGTGGTATGATGAAAGGCAATGTGTGTATTCTAAATGCACGCACAATTTATAACACAAACATTGGCGGGGTAAAACAAAAACTACACAATCAAAAGAAATAGCATGTTCCTCAATCAAGTAGTCCTAGGTTGTAAATGAAGAATAAGCAACAACCAAGGTACAAACAACATCGGTAACCACAACTAAAGTGAATTGAATATATAAGACATTGGTTATTGAAGTTGTGCAAGTGAAAGCACAAAATTGATGTAAAATAGCACAACAACAACAACCAATCCAATGATGAAAAGAGACTACTTATTCATCCTTAGGAATAAGGAAATAATCACATGTATAAGGTGCTTGTTACAAAAAGTGACAAGTCTTGATAAGAATCAAGTCAAGTCACTCAAAAAAATGCAAAGCATTAACAAGGTACAAATACCTTGTTATGTGATTATATTCACTTAAGAACCATGATGACTAAGTAGTTCAACTCAATTCACTAAAATAAAAGTGCACAATTCATAATGCCAAACAAGGATAAAGTCTAACACATATGGTTGCGTCAACATATGAATCAAACTCACAATTTATCTAGGCAATTAAACAAGGCTTTAATACTTAGTGCACATATTCATTAACAATTAAACCAAAATTTAAGCAAAAAGCAACCCAATCAACATGTAACACCCTAATATACAAATCCTTATGCTCGAGTCATAAGTCAATGATAATAAGGTGGTACGACTCTCAAGGTGGATTTTTAATACATAAATATAAGTATAATTGAAGGAATATTAATCGAGAAGCCTGAAAAGAGTAAAAATAAAATCATGAAGTTGCATCACTCACGCATCAATAACTAAAAGATAATGCGTGAAGTCGAAAGCGATACACAGATAAAGGCATAAAGGAGAATAAGAGAAGGATAGTATATAGATATATAATATAAGTAAATAGCCACTAGTCACGACCCGCAAAGTTTAGGCCGGCTAGGGTACAGTATGAAAGTAGTTGATAACAGAATCTCCTAATCTCTCCCAATGGAAACATACGAGCCTCTATAGGCCAGTTCAAAAGAGTTCAGTACATAATAAAGCTTTCCAATAAAGGTGGAGATATTCTAAGCAAAATATAAAGTAGAGAATATAAAGATCTTCGCCAGGGAGCTCAAATTATCTCATTTAATAATCATCATCATTATTCAATCACATCAACAATTCGTCTCATCAAGAACAGCCCTCAGCATCCACCGACATCAGCATGAGGGACCTCTCAGTTGTACAAACACAAGCAGTACAGGCAAGTAATACACAATTAAAGTACAAGTAGAACAAGTAGCATATAATCAGGTAACATAGCATATATGATATCATCTGTCGGTTATATAGCCAACCCAACACGTCCTGGTAGGTAACCATGGACAGAAACACCCATCGTGGAGCATGTAGGTTTGAGCTACAACCCCCTTGCTACTATCCGCTCAACCCAGAGGCAGTGGAATAACGACTACTGCGGCTACTACCCAGGCGGGTATTTAAAAGTTAAACCTGGAGCGAGTGGGATCACCACTACTGCCGCTTCTACCCAGGCGTCACAGTCTCTGACCTGGAGCAAGTGGGATGAACCCAACCCTTGCTACTGCCCAGGTATCTCAAATATATATTCATTCAATCTCAATTCATATTATCAATCTTCATTGTTACCAAAACTCAAACATTAACCTGGAGCAAGCGGGACGAACCGTCACCCTTACTACTACCCATATGATCCTACTCATGATATCCAAGAGGAGCAAGAGTCAAGGGATCGTCTCAAGGAAGCATTGGATCAATTTCAAGCAACCATGGAGTGTGTTGTGCAACAAATGGAAAGAATGGGAAATATTGAACCACCACAACTCTACCTAAAAGAACCACCTTCCGACTGTAATACCTTTCCCTCAAACAATGAACCCTCTCTTCCACTATCACCTCCCGATGAAGCCTTTATGCTAGAATTAAGGGATCTTGAATCTCACAGCTTAAGGCAACACGAGGAAGATGAAAAGAAATTTGAGGAGTTAAGAGCAAAAATGGCTATCATGGTAGAAGCCATTGGCAACATAGTCTCATCCCGCCTAAGCCTATGCGATCAAGGCACTTCCATTGTGGAATGTGGAGAAGCAACCAAGGAACTTAGTGAGGAAGTGAACTTGAAGCTCCAAGGTGAAGAAGATGAGTTAAAGCAAGAAATGCAATAAGAGGAGGAGGTAGAGATTATTGAACAAGAGGAAGAAGTTGTTGAAGACTTAGAAGATGCGGAACCACCTTGGGAGTCTAGGATTGGAGAAAACCCCTCCAAGATGATTGAATTTGATGCTAAGGAGGAATGTGCACAACCTCCGAGGCATATCCCTTATGAAGAATTAGATGGGATAGAGCAAGAATTGAGTCCCCTTGGTGATCAAGATCAAGCATCAAGTCTTAGTGGTGAAGAATATTTTGAGCATAAAGAACCTTCTTCCGTTGGGTTTGGAAGTGTTGTGGAGGTAAATTTTTCTTACCCTCCCAATTATGACTTGAGTAAGGGAAAAGGCTTAGATAAAATTGTTGAACAAAGGATTACATTTGAGGAAACTTGTGAAGAGGTGGAAGTCCTTAGAAAAAGGAGGATGGGAATTGAATACGCTTTGTCTAGGTTACCATCTACTCCTACATTTGAGTGGGTAAAATTCATTTCTATTACCTTTATTATCCCACTCAAATATGGCTTGCTTGAAACGGATGGTCAACTTAGGATGCTTTGTGGGATGAAGCGTAAAAGAAAGATGTTTCGTGGTTGGCGTTGCAAATCAAGGCTCATTAGGGTTGATGCATCAAACATGAAATACAAAGGTTGGACTAGTGCTCAATTGGATGGGTCTAGGAGAATAGTTTGGTGCTTCCATGAGAATTAATCTCTCTTGCCACCCAGAGGAAGTCACTGATGAGCGGATAATTTATACGCTTTTTGGCATTGTTTTTAGGTAGTTTTTAATATGTTTTAGTCACTTTTTAGTATATTTGTATTAGTTTTTAGGCAAAATTCATATTTCTGGACTTTACTATGAGTTTGTGTGTTTTTACGTGATTTCAGGTATTTTCTGACTGAAATTGAGGGAGCTGAGCAAAAATTTGATTCAGGCTGAAAAAGAACTGCTGATGTTGTTGGATTCTGACCTCCCTGCACTCGGAATGGATTTTTTGGAGCTACAGGAGTCCAATTGGCGCGCTCTCAATTGGGTTGGAAAGTAGACATCCAGGGCATTCCAGCAATATATAATAGTCCATACTTTGCGTGAAGATAGACAACATAATCTGGCGTTCAGCGCCAGAAACAGGTTACAAGTTGGAGTTCAACGCCAGAAACAGGTTACAACCTGGCGTTCAACTCCAGAAACAGCCCAGGCACATGAGAAGCTTAAGTCTCAGCCCCAGCACACACCAAGTGGGCCCCAGAAGTGGATTTTTGCACTATCCATCTTAGTTTACTCATTTTCTGTAAACCTAGGTTACTAGTTTAGTATTTAAACAACTTTTAGAGATTTATTTTGTATCTCATGACTTTTTAGATATGAACTTTGTACTCTTTGACGGCATGAGTCTCTAAACTCCATTGTTGGGGGTGAGGAGCTATGCTGTGTCTCGATGAATTAATGTAATTATTTCTGTTTTCTATTCAAACACGCTTGTTTCTATCTAAGATGTTCATTCGCACTTCAATATGATGGATGTGATGATCCGTGACATTCATCACCATTCTCAACCTATGAACGCGTGACTGACAACCACCTCCGTTCTACCTTCGATTGAATGAGTATCTCTTGGATTCCTTAATCAAAATCTTCGTGGTATAAGCTAGAATCCATTGGCAGCATTCTTGAGAATCTGGAAAGTCTAAACCTTGTCTGTGGTATTTCGAGTAGAATTCAGGGATTGAATGACTGTGACAAGCTTCAAACTCACAAGGGTTGGGCGTAGTGACAGACGCAAAAGGATCAATGGATCCTATTCCAGCATGAGTGAGAACCGACAGATGATTAGCCGTGCAGTGACAGCGAACCTGGACCATTTTTACTGAGAGGATGGATGGTAGCCATTGACAACGGTAATCCACCAACACACAGCTTGCCATAGGAGGAACCTTGCGTGCGTGAAGAAGAAGACAGGGGGAAAGCAGAGATTTAGAAGATAAAGCATCTCCAAAACTCCAACATATTCTCCATTACTGCATAACAAGTATTTATTTCATGCTCTTTTATTCTTCGCAATTCAAACTGATAATTATAATTGATATCCTGACTAAGAGTTACAAGATAACCATAGATTGCTTCAAGCCAACAATCTCCGTGGTATTCGACCCTTACTCACGTAAGGTATTACTTGGACGACCCAGTGCACTTGCTGGTTAGTTGTGCGATAGTAATATTGACATTGACATACACAATTTCGTGCACCAAGTTTTTGGCGCCGTTGCCGGGGATTGTTCGAGTTTGGACAACTGACGGTTTATTTTGTTGCTTAGATTAGGAAATTTTTTTTTTTGGTTTAGAGTCTTCAATTATTGTTTTTGGTTGAAATTTTTACAATCCTTATTTTCTCTTTTTAATTTTTCGAAAATTTTATAAACTGATAACTGAGTTTTTCTGTTTGAGTTTAGTTTTATATTTTAAGTTTGGTGTCAATTGCATGTTTTTATTTTCTTTTAAATTTTTGAAATTGTGTTCATTGTTCTTTCTTAATCTTCAAGTTGTTCTTGTTTATTTTCCTTGTTTTATCTTTAGTTTTTCTTGTTTTATGATTTTTCTTGTTTTTCTTGTGCATTTTCGAATTATTAGTATCTAAAAAAAATTTATTTATTAAATACCTTATTAAAACATGTTAAATTTATAGCTCAATTGGTTAGAGCGTTGTGCTTATGTTCTTGGTAATTGGCTATCTTCTTTTTAAAACTTTTTCAAAAATAATTTTTCTTTAAATAAATCTTGTCCCAAACTTTAACTTTTCTTTAGTTTTCAAAAATTTTATTTTGGTTTTCTAAAAAATTTAAGTTTCGTGTTCTTTCTTCATGTTCTTGTGTTCTTTTAAGTCTTCAAAGTGTTCTTGAGTCTTCCTTGTGTTTTGATCTTAAAATTTTTAAGTTTGGTGTTCCTTGGTGTTTTCCCTCCAAAATTTTCGAAAACAAGGAGCATTAGATCTAAAAATTTTAAGTTGTGTGTCTTTTGTGTGTTTTTCTTTTTCATCATAAAATTCAAAAATAAAAAAATATCTTCTCTAACTATTTTTTAGCAAATATTTCGAAATTTTTCAAAAAAATTCAGATTTTTATTTTAAAATTTCTATTTTATCTTATCTTAGTTTTAAAAAAATTTCAAAATTCAAATTTTTTCAAAAAAAAATCATACCTTTTTCAAAATTTTATCTTATCTTATTTCAAATTTCAACTTTCAACTTCCAAAATTTTTAAATTCAAATTTCAAAATTTAAGATTCAAAATCTAATTTTCAAATTTAAAAAATCAAATCTTTTCAAAATTTAAATCTTTTTCAAATCATTATCTTATATTGTTGACTTTTTCGAAAATTCAAAAATTCAATTTTCAATATTTCAAATTTCAAATTTCAAAATTTCAAATTTCAAATTTCAAATTTCAAAATTTAATTTTGAAATTTAAAATTTAAATTTCAAAACTTTTTAATTTAAATTCCTTATCTTCTCTTACCTAGCTTATCTTATCTTTTCTAATATCAAATCTTAAAATCAAATCTTTTTCATATCTTTTCTTCTTTTTTATTTTATTTTATTTTCTTACAAGTATCTTTAATTTTAAGACATATCTTTTTCAAAAATTCCTAACCAATTTCTCTCTCTTCATTTTTTTCGAAAATCCTCACCCACATCTTTTTCAAATCTTTTTAATTAATTAATATAGTTTTCAATTTTCTTTTATTTCTTTTTCTTCTAATTTTCGAAATTATAGTCAATTTTTCATTTATTTTATTTTGTTTTGTTTTAATTTCGGTTTTCAAAAAAAATATTTTAATTGCAATCTGCATCATCTCCCTTTCTCCATCATGGATCTAAGTGGAAATGACCAGTCCAGAAGGACTCTGGGGTCATATGCTAACCCCACTACTGCTGCATATAGGAGTAATATCTGTATACCCTCCATCAAGGTAGGCAGTTTTGAGCTAAATCCTCAGCTCATTGTCATAGTGCAGCAAAACTGCCAGTATTTCAGTCTTCCACAGGAAGAACCTACTGAGTTTCTGGCACAATTCTTGCAAATTACTGACATAGTACGTGACAAGGAGGTAGATCAGGATGTATACAGGCTGTTACTGTTTCCGTTTACTGTAAAAGATCAAGCTAAAAGGTGGTTAAATAACCAACCCACAGCAAGCATAAGAACATGGAAACAGTTAGCAGACAAATTCCTGAATCAATATTTTCCTCCAAAAAGGATGACACAGCTAAGGCTGGACATCCAAGGCTTTAAACAAGAGGATGATGAATCCCTTTATAATGTCTGGGAGAGATACAGAAGAATGCTAAGGAAATGCCCCTCTGAAATGTTGGATCAAGAGAAAACAGCATTCACATGTCCATCTGGAGTGTTTGCTTACAGAAGGATGCCATTTGGGCTGTGTAATGCGCCTGCAACCTTTCAAAGATGCATGCTCTCTATTTTCTCTGATATGGTAGAAAATTTTCTGGAAGTCTTCATGGATGACTTCTCAGTATATGGAGACTCATTCAGCTCCTGTCTTGACCACCTGACACTGGTTCTGAAAAGATGCCAAGAGACCAACCTAGTTTTAAACTGGAAAAAATGTCACTTTATGGTGACTGAAGGAATTGTCCTTGGGCATAAAATTTCGAACAAGGGAATAGAGGTGGATCAAGCTAAGGTAGAGGTGATTGAAAAATTACCATCACCTGCCAATGTTAAGGCAATCAGAAGCTTTCTGGGGCATGCAGGATTCTATAGGAGGTTTATAAAGGATTTTTCAAAAATCGCAAAACCTCTGAGCAATTTGCTAGTTGCTGACACACCATTTGTGTTTGACACAGAGTGTCTGCAGGTGTTTGAAACCTTGAAAGCTAAGCTGGTCACAGCACCAGTTATTTCTGCACCAGACTGGACATTACCATTTGAACTAATGTGTGATGCCAGTGACCATGCCATTGGTGCAGTACTGGGACAGAGGCATAACAAGCTTCTGCATGTCATTTATTATGCTAGCCGCGTTTTAAATGATGCCCAGAAAAATTACACAATCACAAAAAAAGAATTGTTTACAGTGGTTTATACCATTGACAAGTTTAGATCATACTTAGTAGGATCAAAAGTGATTGTGTATATTGACCATGCTGCTCTTAAATATCTACTCACAAAGCAGGATTCAAAATCCAGGCTCATAAGATGGGTGTTACTTCTACAAGAGTTTGATATAGAAATAAGAGACAGAAGAGGGACAGAGAACCAAGTGGCTGATCATCTGTCCCGGATAGAGCCAGTAGAAGGGACGTCCTTCCCCTCTATTGAGATCTCTGAAACCTTTCCGGATGAGTAACTGTTTGCCATCCAGGAAACACCATGGTTTGCAGACATTGCAAACTATAAAGCTGCAAGATTCATACCCAAGGAGTACAGCAAGCAACAAAAGAAAAAATTAATTACTGATGCAAAGTACTACCTGTGGGATGAACCATATCTCTTTAAGAGATGTGCAGACAGAATAATCCGTAGGTGTGTGCCTAGAGAAGAAGCACAGAAGATCTTATGGCATTGCCATGGGTCACAATATGGAGGCCATTTCGGAGGTGAGCGAACAGCTACCAAGGTCCTCCAATGTGGCTTCTACTGGCCTACACTCTATAGAGATTCCCGAGAGTTAGTACGTAACTGTGATAGTTCCAAAAGAGCTGGTAATCTGCCTCATGGTTACGCTATGCCTCAACAAGGAATCTTGGAGATTGAGTTGTTTGATGTATGGGGTATTGACTTCATGGGGCCTTTCCCACCATCATACTCAAACACTTATATTCTGGTGGTAATCGACTATGTATCAAAATGGGTAGAGGCCATTGCCACACCCACTAATGATACTAAGATAGTGCTGAAGTTCCTTCAGAAACATATCTTCAGCAGGTTTGGTGTCCCTAGAGCACTAATTAGTGATGGGGGCACTCACTTCTGCAACAAACAGCTTTACTCTGCTATGGTTCGGTATGGAATTAGCCACAAGGTGGCAACTCCATATCATCCACAGACAAATGGGCAAGCTGAAGTCTCTAATAGAGAAGTAAAAAAAATCCTGGAACGGACTATAAGTACCCATAGAAAGGATTGGGCAAGAAGCTTGGATGATGCTCTGTGGGCTTACAGAACAACATTCAAGACTCCTATAGGGACCTCTCCATACCAGCTTGTGTATGGTAAAGCCTGTCATCTGCCCGTGGAACTGGAGCATAAGGCCTACTGGGCAACCAGATTCCTAAACTTTGATGCCAAATTAGCTGGAGAAAAAAGATTGCTCCAACTGAATGAGCTAGAGGAATTCAGACTCACTGCTTTCGAAAATGCCAAGCTTTACAAAGAGAAAGCAAAAAGGTGGCATGACAGAAAGCTGTCGTCAAGAGTCTTTGAACTAGGATAGAAAGTTCTGCTTTTTAACTCTAGGCTGAGGCTATTCCCTGGGAAACTGAAATCCCGGTGGACGGGATCATATGTGATTACAAGTGTGTCACCATATGGCTATGTGGAGCTTCAAGAAATTGATTCTGATAAGAAGTTCATTGTTAATGGACAGAAAATCAAGCATTATCTTGAAGGCAATATTGAGCAAGAGTGCTCAAGGCTGAGGCTAGATTAAAAGCTCAGCAAGATCCAGCTAAAGACAATAAAGAAGCGCTTATTGGGAGGCAACCCAATTTTTCCTTATCTATGTTAATTTTCTATTTTCCATTTTTATTTTATGTTTTCTTTAGGATGATGATCATGTGGAGTCACAAAAATCAAAGCAAAGTCAAAAACAGCATTAAAATAGCTCACCCTGGAGGAAGAGCTTACTGGCGTTTAAACGCCAGTAAGAAGCATCAAACTGGTGTTTAACGCCAGAAAAAAGCATCAAGCTGGCGTTAAATGCCAGAAACAAGCACCAAGTTGGTGTTCAATACCAAGAAAGGGGAAAAGCTGGTGTTTAACACCAAAAACAAGCAGCAGTCTGGCGTTAAACGCCAGGATTGCACACTAAGGGCGTTTTGCATGCCTCAATGGAGCAGGGATGCTAAGTCCTTGACCCCTCAGGATCTGTGGACCCCACAGGATCCCCACCTACCTCACCATTCCAATTCAAACCATTCCCCTTCCATACCCACCCATTCACACTTCTCATTCTACTCCCTTCTATCTTCTTTTGCTCGAGGACGAGCAAACCTTTTAAGTTTGGTGTGGAAAAAGCGTTGCTTTTTGTTTTTCCATAACCATTTATGGCACCTAAGGCCGGAGAAACCTATAGAAAGAAGAAAAGGAAGGCAGTTGCTTCCACCCCCGAGTCATGAGAGATGGAGAGGTTCATCTCAAGGGTCTATAGTTCAGTGGTAGAGCATTTGACTGCAGATCAAAGAGCTATGAGGGAGGAGCAACAAAGACAAGGAAGAGACATAGAGGAGCTCAAGAGCACCATTGGTTCTTCAAGAAGAGGAAGACGCCACCCTCACTAAGGTGGACCCGTTCCTTAATCTCATTGTTCTTATTTCTCTGTTTTTCGTTTGCTATGCTTTATGTTTATTTATGTTTGGGTCTTATTACATGATCACTAGTATCTAAGTGTCTATGTCTTAAAGATATGAATGTCCTATGAATCCATCACCTTTCTTAAATGAAAAATGTTTTCTAAAAAAGAAAAAGAAGTACATGAATTTCAAATTTTAAAATAGTTTAATTATTTTGATGTGGTGACAATACTTTTTGTTTTCTGAATGAATGCTTGAACAATGCATATGTCTTTTGAATTTGTTGTTTATGAATGTTAAAATTGTTGGCTCTTGAAAGAATGATGAAAAAGGAGAAATGTTATTTGATAATCTGAAAAATCATAAAAATGATTCTTGAAGCAAGAAAAAGCAGTGAAGAACAAAGCTTGCAGAAAAAAAAATTGTGAAAAAAAAAGAGAGCAAGAAAAAGAAAAAGCAAGCAGAAAAAGCAAAGAGCTCTTAAAACCAAAAGGCAAGAGCAAAGAGCCAATAACCCTTAAAACCAAAAGGCAAGGGTAATAAAAAGGATCCAAGGCTTTGAGCATCAATGGATAAGAGGGCCTAAAGGAATAAAATACTGGCCTTAGCGGCTAAACCAAGCTGTCCCTAACCATGTGCTTGTGGCGTGAAGGTGTCGAGTGAAAACTTGAGACTGAGCGGTTAAAGTCGAGGTCCAAAGCAAAAAGAAGAGTGTGCTTAAGAACCTTTGGAATTCATTGTATCTTCTCTTCTTTTTATCCTACTTTGTTTTTAGTTGCTTGGGGACAAGCAACAATTTAAGTTTGGTGTTGTGATGAGCGGATAATTTATACGCTTTTTGGCATTATTTTTAGGTAGTTTTTAATATGTTTTAGTCACTTTTTAGTATATTTTTATTAGTTTTTAGAAAAAATTCATATTTCTAGACTTTACTATGAGTTTGTGTGTTTTTCTATGATTTCAGGTATTTTCTGACTGAAATTGAGGGAGCTGAGCAAAAATTTGATTCAGGCTGAAAAAGGACTGCTGATGCTGTTGGATTTTGACCTCCCTGCACTCGGAATGGATTTTTTGGAGCTACAAGAGTCTAATTGGCACGCTCTCAATTGGGTTGGAAAGTAGACATCCAGGGCTTTCCAGCAATATATAATAGTCCATACTTTGCGCGAAAATAGATGACGTAAACTGGCGTTCAACGCCAGTTCCATGTTGCAGTCTGGCGTTCAGCGCTAGAAACAGGTTACAAGTTGGAGTTCAACGCCAGAAACAGGTTACAACCTGGCGTTCAACTCCAGAAACAGTCCAAGCACGTGAGAAGCTTAAGTCTCAGCCCCAACACACACCAAGTGGGTCCCAAAAGTGGATTTTTGCACAATCCATCTTAGTTTACTCATTTTCTGTAAACCTAGGTTACTAGTTTAGTATTTAAACAACTTTTAGAGATTTATTTTGTATCTCATGACTTTTTAGATATGAACTTTGTACTCTTTGATGGCATGAATCTCTAAACTCCATTGTTGGGGGTGAGGAGCTCTGCTGTGTCTCGATGAATTAATGCAATTATTTCTGTTTTCTATTCAAACACGCTTGTTTCTATCTAAGATGTTCATTCGCACTTCAATATGATGGATGTGATGATCCGTGACATTCATCACCATTCTCAACCTATGAACGCGTGCCTGACAACCACTTCCGTTCTACCTTCGATTGAATGAGTATCTCTTGGATTCCTTAATCAGAATCTTCGTGGTATAAGCTAGATCCATTGGCAGCATTCTTGAGAATTCGGAAAGTCTAAACCTTGTCTGTGGTATTCCGAGTAGGATTCAGGGATTGAATGACTGTGACGAGCTTCAAACTCACAAGGGTTGGGCATAGTGACAGACGCAAAAGGATCAATGGATCCTATTCCAGCATGAGTGAGAACCGACAGATGATTAGCCGTGCGGTGACAGCGCACCTGGACCATTTTCACTGAGAGGACGGATGGTAGCCATTGACAACGGTGATCCACCAACACACAGCTTGCCATAGGCGGAACCTTGCGTGCGTGAAGAAGAAGACAGGGGGAAAGCAGTGATTTAGAAGATAAAGCATCTCCAAAACTCCAACATATTCTCCATTAATGCATAACAAGTATTTATTTCATGCTCTTTTATTCTTCGCAATTCAAACTGATAATTATAATTGATATCCTGACTAAGAGTTACAAGATAACCATAGATTGCTTCAAGCCAACAATCTCTGTGGTATTCGTCCCTTACTCACGTAAGGTATTACTTGGACGACCCAGTGCACTTGCTGGTTAGTTGTGCGAATTTGTGAGAAATAATAATATTGACATTAACATACACAATTTCGTGCACCAATCACCATGATCAACTCAAGGACGAGTGTGAACACAAAGTGTGGGATCCCGGATCGCACAAGGAATATCAACTTTGGGAGCCTATGGTTTTTGAAGAACTCCATTAGAGCTTGGAGTTACTAACTTTGAATGATGAAGCACAATGGAAATCCAAGCATTGGTGGATGTTCAAGGATGGATTCAAGCACAAGCTACCTTGATGAGGAGCTCCCCATAAGTCCAACTTAAGGACAATAAACAAAAGTGCTAGGTGGGAGACACCCCACCATGGTAACATCTTTTCATTTTCCCTTTTGTACATATTAGTAAAATAGGTTTAATCTCATGTTTTGATTGATTTGTTAAGTTTGTTTGGGAGTCTAGTAGGTTAAATAAGGTTTTATGATGTTTTGGAGGTTTGGAATGCTTAGTTTGGTGCAAAAAAAACATAGAAAAATTTTGAAAAACAGAGCATCACCCACGCGCACGCACACTCAACGCGTACGCGTGAATCAAGCAATTTTGGCCATCCACGCGGACGCGCCATGTACGCATACGCGTGGATTGAATTTTTCCACTTCCCATACATTCACCCAAGAGTTGTGCCTGAAGTGTGCCAACTTTGTGCCCTAGGGCACGCGAACGCGTACCTTGCACGTTCGCGTCGACTCTCTGCCTTGCCATGCACGCGTACGCACACTGCACGCGTACGCGTCGCTTCTATTTCATCAATCCACGCTTACGTGCACATGACGCACACACGTGGATTGCCCTGTTTCACTCACCTTCTTTTCTTCTCCTCTTTCCATTTCTTTCCTTCTTCTCTTCTCTTTCCACCCTTCAATCATCATCCAACACTACCAAGCATCATATAACACCATTTCTTTTAGTTAGTTAGTTAGTTTAATTTTTGTTTTCCATTATAAATATTGGATTACTAATCTTGTTTACTGTTTACTGCTGCTTATTACTAATAGGATGTTAGTTTAACATCATTGTTGTTACTTTCATTGTTGGATTCCTTTGTTGAGGTTGCAATTTATTACTTGGTCTTAAATTTTCATGTTGAATATTTGTGAATACCAAGTACATGTTATGTTGCCTTCATGCATCTTAACTCTTTGAATTGCATGTTTTGGCCACCATGCATTCATCATCCATTGTTAGGCAATTGTATGTTATCATTGCATTTTTTAGGTGATACTCGTTTATGATTTACCCGTACTCATATCACCTTTTTCATGCATTGAAATTGTGCGGTTGAGAAATTGGATCGAAAGCTTACCTAATGACATATTTTTGAGCTTTTCAAGCTTTGTGGGCCATACTTGCTATGTGATTGATTTCCACTTCTATCTTCTTTGTCCTAAGTTCCATAGCATCCATGTGTTTCACCTCTATGCCACTTAGGTGTTGCAACAATTTCAATATGCGTCATTGATTGTTGTGTGAGTTTCATATACCATTTTGTTCACTAAGTCTACCTACACATCAATCAATGTCCATGCATTATCCAATTTCACAATTGCTTGATTAATTGCTTGAATGCTTTCATGCCTCTTCACTACTTGTGTGGTTGACTTAACCTACAAGTCTTTTAAAGTATCTCAAGCACACTAGAATGAGTGAAATGTGTGTCTTCTTTTGTATAATTGTGACATGAGTTTTAAATACTAGGGTGTGAGTTCTAAACCGTATGCAAGTTAGGAACCACACACTTATTTTTCATTAATGTCACACTAATTCACTCACTCATTTCTAGTGATTTACCTCATTCCAACAATCCATGCTTCCTTGCTTGTGTATTTACTTGTCTTATTTTCTATGTTCAGGATGAGTCATCATAAGCAAAAATGGAAGCGGGAGAAGAACACGTAGCATCGGTTGACCTACCAACTGAAGGTAGCAACTAGGAAAGTCGCCGTACCCCCTTGTTCATCTTTGGATGCACCGAGGACGGTGCAAACTTTTAAGTGTGGGGAGGTCGTCCGATGGCTCGGCATTTTTGGGTGACAAGTTTCTAATCCCAACACTTTTGCATTTCATTTTTAGGTCTTTTAGGATTTTTGGTTGCATTGCATATGTGTATATTAAGCTTAGTCAAAATCATGATATTTTCCAAGGATTTTATCTATAGGGCACCCCAATTGAAAAAAAAAAAATTAGAACTTGCTTGAATTATATACTTTGTGGAACATGATTTTTTGAGCTAAGAACACAAGCATGTGAGATTTGAGCCTAATTATGTGGTTACATCATATATAACCACTTATTTTCATTCTTGTATGCATTATTCTCTTTCTATGATTGTAATCTTTGATTTTTTTAATTCTATATATCTATTATTTTGTGTATACATGCATTTATATGATTGAGGCCATTGTTCAAATACCTCACTTACCCAAATAAGCCTACCTTTTATCTTCCATTGATAACCAATATGAGCCTATGCTTAACCCATTTGTTCTTAATTGTAGCATATTACAAGCCTAAGTGAAAAACAATAAATATCCCTTAATTTGGATCTTTGATTAGCTTAGACTAGTGAGAGTGTTTATCATTTGATTTTGGGAGAGTTGGAAACATTGGGTAGAGATAAACGTGTGTTTTTGTATTTGTGTTGAGAATCTTAGGAATTGGGTATATACTCATGTATTAATCATGTGTAAACCAAATGCATTGATGTTCTTGTATATATATTTTAGTTTGAAAAGAAAAAAATTAATGAAAAAAATAATAATAAAAATAAAAAAAAGACAAAGAATTGCAATAAAAAGGGGACAAAATGCCCCCAAGCAAGGTTCAATAAAAGTCAATGCATATGGGTGGTGATCAAAAAGAGAATGCATGAGTGTGTGCAAAAGTGAAGAATGGGTAGTTAGGTTTGTTTAGAATTGTATAAGTTGTCATAGGTTAGGTGGAAAGTTTAAGTTAATCAAAGATTCAAATCTCAAGCCCACATGACCATATACATCATACCTTGACCTTAACCCCATTACAACCTATGGGAAGTCCGCATGATATTTGTATGCATGCATGAAATAATTGTTGATTGTTAGATAAAAAACAAATCTTGGAAAACATGATTAGGGGAGAATTGAGTGAATCAACCCCATACACTTGAGCGACTAGAGCGGATACACATCTGGTGAGGGTTCGATTGCTCAATTACATGTTTCCACCCATGATCATCTCTTTTCTTGCAAGTTTGTAAAATCTTTTTAATAATTCACTTCAATTGTGGGTTGAGTGATTGCTATTGCCTTAGCCCTTGTGTTTGTATATGTATTCTTGGAAATTGATTTATTTTGACTAAGTGGATGCATTCATGTAGATAGATTGCATATAGATAGGTTGTATGTAGTTAGTTTGCATTGAATAAATGTTGATGTCTCTTTACTTCTTTCTTGATTTTAGCATGAGGACATGCTTAGTTTAAGTGTGGGGAGATTTGATAAACCCCAATTTTGTGATTTATCTTGTGCTTATTTTGGGGGATTTTATCACTTTTTTCCACATTTATTCAATGAAATAGCATGGTTTTGTAATTCTCCCTCGAATTTTGCTTAAGTATAAAAACATGCTTTTTAGGCCCTAATTTGGTAATTTTAATTGCCTTGATGTGTTTGTTAAGTAATTTCAGGTTTATAAGGCAAGTATTAGATGGAAGGAATGAGTAGAAAAACATACAAAGGGGAGAATGCATGAAGAAACAAAGATTGAAAATGCATCAAAGGACGCGCGCGCACAAGGCGCATATGCGCAAAAGTGGTCTCGCCTATAGACGCGCACGCGTACATGCCGCATCCACGCGGATGGAGATTCTGTCAATTGACGCGCACGCGCCAATACTCTTACCTGGCCACTTAAAGGCAAAACGCTGGGGGCGATTTCTGAGCTGTCCAGGCCCAATTCCAACTTATTTCTGAGTGTATTTCATGCAGAATTGAAGTCCAAGCAAAGGGGGAGCAATTGTTTGGTAGTATAGCATCATGTAGGTTAGTTTCTAGAGAGAGAAGCTCCCTCTTTTCTCTAGAATTTGGATTAGAATTTCTTAGATCTAGGTTTAATTCATGCTTTGATTTACTTTTCCTTTACAATTTCTTGTTCCTCTACTCTTCCTCCCTCTAATTTTATATTTCATTCTTGTAATTGCTTACTTTGTTGTTGATGCACTTTTGTTCTTCTATTTTCAATTCAATGCAATTTATGATTCATGTTCCTTTATTGTTGATTTGATTTTGTTGTTGTTTAATTCCTTGCAATTGAGTAGTGTAGATTTACTTTCCTTGCTATTTTACTATGTTTTCCTTTTATGCCTTCTAAGTGTTTGATAAAATGTTAGTTGGATTTTAGAGTAGAATTTTAGTGCTCTTGGCTTGGGAAGGTAACTTAGGAACTCTTGAGTTACTAATGTCCAAGTGATTGACGATTGGGAGCCGTTAACTCTAGATCTCACTAATTGAATTGGTGGAGAACTAGGACTTATAGACTTAGGTTGACATAGCTCATTTGACTTTCCTTTATTAGTTAGAGGATGACTTAATGGGGTTGATCCTTGCCAATTCTCATGTTGTGGTTAGTGATTAGGATAGAGATCCTTGACCACCTAACCTTGACAAGACCTTTTTGTTAGTTTATTTCCTTTGCCATTTATATTTCTTGTCCATCATCTTAAAAACCCCAAAACATACTCCATAACCAATAACAAGGCACTTTATTGCAATTCCTAGGGAGAACGACCCGAGGTTTAAATACTTCGATTTATAAAATTTAGGGGTTTGTACTTGTGACAACCAAATTTTTGTATGAAAGGACTACTATTTGGTTTAGAAACTATACTTTACAACGAGAATTCATTAGTGGAATTCTAGACCACACAAAAATCCGTTCATCAAGAACGTCCAGTTTTCATACCTTGCCAAAAGCTTTTCTTAAATATCAATTTACTTTCTTGCAATTTACATTCCTTGTTCAACCTTTCAAAAACCTAAAAATATACTTTTCCATAACCAATAATAAACCATACTTCCTTGCAATTCCTTGAGAGACGACTGATGAGCGGATAATTTATACGCTTTTTGGCATTATTTTTAGTATTTTTTAGTATATTTTAGTTAGTTTTTATTATATTTTTATTAGTTTTTAAATAAAAATCACATTTCTGGACTTTACTATGAGTTTGTGTGTTTTTCTGTGATTTCAGATATTTTCTGGCTGAAATTGAGGGACCTGAGCAAAAATCTGATTCAGAGGTTGAAAAAGGACTGCAGATGCTGTTAGATTCTGACCTTCTTGCACTCAAAGTGGATTTTCTAGAGCTACAGAAGCCCAAATGACGCGCTCTTAATTGCGTTGGAAAGTAGACATCCTAAGCTTTCCAGCAATATATAATAGTCCATACTTTGCTCGAGATTTGATGGCCCAAACCGGCGGTCTAAGTCAGCATAAAAATTCTGGCGTCAAAACGCCAGAACTGGCATAAAAGCTGGAGTTAAACGCCCAAAGTGGCACAAAAGCTGGCATTTAACTCCAAGAAAAGTCTCTACATGTGAAAGCTTCAATGCTCAGCCCAAGCACACACCAAGTGGGCCCGGAAGAAGATCTCTGCATTAATTACCTATTTCTGTAACCCTAGGCTACTAGTTTTCTATAAATAGGACCTTTCGCTATTGTATTTTCATACTTTTTCATATACATTTTGATTTCTATGTTCACGTTTGGGGGCTGGCCATTCAGCCATGCCTAGACCTTTTATTCTTATGTATTTTCAACGGTGGAGTTTCTACACACCATAGATTAAGGTGTGGAGCTCTGTTGTTCTTCATGAATTAATGCAAAGTACTATTATTTTTCAATTCAATTCAAGCTTATTCTTATTCCAAGATATTCACTCGCACTTCAACTTGATGAATGTGATGATCTGTGACACTCATCATCATTCTCACCTATGAACGCGTGCCTGACAACCACTTCCGTTCTACTAGCAATAGCTTGAGTGCGTATCTCTTAGCCTCCTGGTTCATGATGCATGGTTGCCTCGCTTGACAACCGAGCCTTCCATTCCATGAGATCAGAGTCTTCGTGGTATAGGCGGGAATCAATTGGCAGCATTCCTGAGATCCGGAAAGTCTAAACCTTGTCTGTGGTATTCCGAGTAGGATCTGGGAAGGGATGACTGTGACAAGCTTTAAACTCGCGAGTGTTGGGCGTAGTGACAGACGCAAAAGGATCAATGGATCCTATTCCAACATGATCGAGAACCGACATATGATTAGCCGTGCGGTGACAGCGCATTTGGACCATTTTTACTGAGAGGACGGGAGGTAGCCATTGACAACGGTGAAACCCAACATAAGCTTGCCATGGAAGGGAGTATGAATGATTAGATGAAGACAATAAGAAAGCAGAATTTTAGGAGGAACAAACCATCTTCATACGCTTATCTGAAATTCTTACCAATGAATTACATAAGTATCTCTATCTTATTTTATGTTTTATTCATCTTTTAATTATCTTAAACTTCATAACCATTTGAATCCGCCTGACTGAGATTTACAAGATGACCATTGCTTGCTTCAAGCCGACAATCTCTGTGGGATCGACCCTTACTCACGTAAGGTTTATTACTTGGACGACCCAGTACACTTGCTGGTTAGTTGTGCAGAGTTGTGACAAAGAGTTGAGATTACAATTGTGCGTACCAAGCTGTTGGCACCATTGATGATCACAATTTTGTGCACCAATGAACCAAGGTTTAAATACTTCGGTTATCATTTTTATTGGGTTTACTTTAGTGACAAACAAGTTTTTGTATGAAAGGATTCTTTGTTGGTTTAGAAACTATAATTATAACGAGAAATTATTTGTGAATTTCTTTACTAGAAAAAATCTGTTCGTTAGATACTCAACAAAAAACTTAGATATAATTGTAGAGGATGAGAAGAGCGATGTGTGGTCGCAAACGGCTCGTCAATCAGAGTTCCGTAGCTCAAGTTATGGTGATTTGAAGTTGGAACTAGGAGTAGGTTTTCTCCTCTCTTCTCTCTTCACCAAAGCTGCGCCCCCAAACCCTTTTCTTTAGAGTAAATGAGCTGAAATTCTCATGACTAATGTTTATATATGTTGGGTCTTAGGCCCACTTGGGCCCGGTTCACTTATTTTTGTCCGTTGGGCTAATTTTGAGCCAAAACCTTCAAGATTAGAGCTTTAAATCGCATTTTTAATATTTCTACCTTTCTTAATTATAAATCCTAATTTCTTAACCTTATTTACTTATAATCACTTTTCTCAGCTGCAGTACCAGACAGATCTCGGCCGGTACTGCCAGTCAAAACTCCAGTGTGTGTTTTTACGTAGAAAACTATGTTTTCCAACTTAAAAAAATCCACTGAGTCCAAATATCATATTTAATTTATCAAATTCCGATTGCTAGATCTTCTAACCATATTTGCTCCTATTTAATTTATTATTTAATTAATTACGATTTGACCGGGTTTTACACAACATCAATCAAACACTTGCAATTTATTCAATTAAGAATTATTAAACTAAAACTAATACAATTACTAAAATAAAAATGGAATGAAAATAAAATAGAGTAAAGCAAGTAGAGAAGAGGGCAAAAGCAAGAGAAGAGAGGGGTCGAAGAAAAAGAAGAAGAGAAGAAGTAGAGAGAAGAGGAGAAAAGAAGAAATGTGGGAGAAAACAGGGGTGTGCATACGCACACTAGGTGGAAAAAGAGGTTATCCGCGCGCACAGCAGGGTGCGGGCACTGCGAAAAGGAGGGAATTCGGTGCCTGTGCACGCATACAGAGAGGTGTACGGACGCACAGAAGGGAAAAGAGGGGGGTGTTCCCACGCACAAGGGGTGCGTGCGTTGTGAGCAGAGGGGGTTCCAAAGATTGTACGTGCGCATAGAGATATGCGCACACATAGGTAGACTTTTTTTTTTGGTGAAGGATCATGTGTGCGTGCGCACACATGTCCGTGCGCTCCCACAGAAACGAAAAGGGGTAGGGGTTCACGCGCACAGGCTGTGCCAGCGCTGCAAACAGAGGGCAAAATCATGCGTGTGCGTGCGCACAGGTCGGTGCGCACCCACAGGAAGTAGAAAATAGAAGTTTTGTGTGCACGCATAGGTGTGTGCGTACGCACAGATGCCCTTTTTTTCAAAAATTTTTCTTTCAAAATCTAAGGCTCTAAGCAATAACTCAATCAAAACTCAACATCAAAACATGCACGAACCCATAAATTCATGATCCAAACTAAAATTAACCTATTTATACTCAAAATTAAATTAATTGTAAGCTAACCAAGCATAACAAAAATGCAATTAAGTGAAAATATATACGAAAAAAGAAGAGTTAGAACAATGTTTCCAAGAACTTTTATTTAATGTCTTTAAGTTAGACAATTGGGAGAGCCCTTGCTATGGTGGCTTGTGCTTGACTTTCCCACCAAATGGTTGAATCTCCAATGTCCTCCGGGATCCCAATCCTAACCATTAACAAAGACAACCAAAAAGTAAGCTATTTACATATTAACATATTTACAATAGCCACAACAACACAATTGCAACTCCGCGGCAACGGCGCCAAATTTGATGAGCGAACAAATTGCATAAGTTTGGATTTTCACACTAAAAATAGGATTGACGTTGCAAGTATAGTCCAAACCCAACAATTGATCATCAATCAAGTGTCAATTCAAATTAAAATAACCGAGATCAAGAGTAATTCAACCTCGGGTCGTTTTTCCCTAGGAGTTGCAATGAAATGTCATATTATTGGCTATGAGAGGAAATGGGGGTTGGATGATTGCAAGAAAGCAAGTAATGTAAATGGCAAGAAAGTAAATGATCATGCAAGGAATTAAAAAGAAAGCAAGTAAAGCAATGAAAATGGAAATTAAGATACTAAAAAGAGCTCTTGGTGAGAATTGGGGAATTAAGGATTCCTATCCTAGTTGTGGACCACAAACATGGCAATTGTGTGGAATTAATCCCAATTAGTCAATCCTACTTGAGAATTAGTCAAAATGGCATAATTGATTCCAATCCCTAAGTCCTAAGTCAACACTAGTGGGTCACTTAGAGTCAAGGGAAACCAAACCAATTAACAATCCTCACATAATGCGGAATGGACATCCACAACTCAATTCCACCCAAACACCTAATTTCTCAACCAAGAGTGTGAAAACTAAACATGCCAGAAATTAAACATCAAAGCAATAAAAGTCAAAGCAATTAAATGCAAGGAAAGAAAACTTAAAATGCAAGAAACCTCTTGGCATGGATTGAGGGCTAAGGCTACCTATCCTAATCATTGACCACAAACATATGATGATTATGAAGAGTTAATCCTACTTAGTCAACCGTACATCGAAGATAAGTCAAATAGACATAGCTGATTTCAATCCTTAAGTCCTATGTCAACACTAAGGGTCACATAGAGTCAATGGAGACCAAATCAACTAACTACTCTAATATATCAAACAAGAATGGACATCAATGACTCAAGGGTCACCAAAGTCACCAATTTCAAGCCAAGAGTTAAGAAAAACTATGTAAAAACTAAGCCAAGAATTTCATCAAACACTTGGTGTGCATAAATATAAAATAATATTAAAATGCATTAAAATAAATTCCAAAGCTACCAAAGCAAGAAAATAGCAATAACAACTAAAGAAAGAAACAATGAAATGGAAACATAAATTTGCATTAATTGAAAGTAAAATTAACAAAGAGTGTTCATAACATAAAATGGCAAGATAAAGGAAATAACAAAGGAAATGAAGAAGAATAAAGATGCAACAACAATAAATGACAAGGAAAAGTAAATGAAAACAAGAATTAAAAGTAGAAAATACAAGAAATTAAACTAAAGAACCCTAATTCTAGAGAGAGGGGGGAGCTTCTCTCTCTAGAGAACTACACTAAAACATGGTAAAATCTAACCCTAATTGCCCCCCTTCACATGGAGTGATGCCTTGCTTAATATAGAAAGAATCAGCTTTAGAAAGTCCAAAAACTAGGCTCTGGAGGCCCAAAAATTGCCCCCAGCAATTTCCATTAAGTGAGTCACGTGCTGGGACGTGTGCGTACGCACAGGTGTGTGTGTACGCACACATGCTGATTTTCTTCTTGTACGTACGCACAGGTTGTTGTGCGTACGAACACATGGCCATGTAATTCTTGTGCGTATGCACAGGGGGTTGTGCGCACGCACACTCCAATGTGTGCTTCTCCTTTGTTTTCTTCATGTTTTCTCCCCTTGTACATGCTTCCTTCCACTTTTGCCTTGCGAACCTTGCCTTTAGGACCTAAAATCACTTAAGAAACAAGTCATGGCATCGAATGGCATAAAAGTGGGATTAAAATCACTAATTTAAGCAGAAAAATGCATGTTTTCACATTTAGGCACAATTTAGAGAGAAAACATAAAAGCATGTTATTTTAGTGAATAAGTGTGAGTTTAAGTGATGACATCCACTCAAATCAAACCAAAATATACCATCAAATATGGACTCATCAAGCGCTTGGAACAAGCGGTCAGGAAGAACAAGAAGAAGAAATAGAAGTGGCCATGGATGAACAAGTAACTGAAATCTCTTCTGAAGACAAGACAGAGGAGGCACCAAAGTAAGAGTTGAAGCACCTCCCTCCTCATCTCAAGTATGCATTCCTTGGAGGAAAAGAGACCTTGCCAGTCATCATCAATTCCTCCTTAAGCATGAAAGAGGAGGAAAAACTGATTGAAGTGCTGAAAACTCACAAGACAGCTTTAGGGTGGACAATTGATGACATCAAAGGTGTAAGCCCTGCTATTTGTATGCATAAGATCCTGCTAGAAGAGGACTCAAGACCTGTGGTGTAACCTTGAAGAAGGCTTAACCCAACCATGAAGGAAGTGGTTCAAAAGGAGGTGATGAACTCATTCCTACAAGGACAGTGACAGGATGGAGAATGTGTATCAACTATAGACGGTTGAATGATGCCACAAGGAAGGATAACTTTCGACTTCCCTTCATTGATCAGATGCTAGAAAGATTGGTTGACCATGCTTACTATTGCTTCTTGGATGGGTACTCTAGATACAATCAGATAGTGGTGGACCCCAAGGACTAAGAAAAGACCTCCTTCACCTGTCCATTTGGAGTCTTTGCCTACAGAAGAATGCCCTTTGGGCTGTACAATGCCCCTGCCACCTTTCAAAGGTGTATGCTCTCCATATTCTCTGACATGGTAGAAAAATTCTTAGAGGTTTTTATGGATGATTTTTATGTCTTTGGTTACTATTTTGACACTTGTCTGCATCATCTAACCCTTGTATTGAGAAGATGCCAAGAAACAAATTTAGTTTTGAATTGGGAAAAATGCCATTTCATGCTACCAGAAGGTATTGTTCTTGGGCATAAGGTTTCAAGCAAGGGTATAAAGGTTGACAAAGCCAAGATAGAGATCATAGAAAAGCTTTCTATACCAGTCAATGTAAAAGCAGTGAGAAGTTTTCTTGGGCATGCTGCTTTTTATAGGAGATTCATCAAAGACTTTTCAAAAATAGCTAAACCACTAAGCAACTTGTTAGTGGTTGACAATCCTTTTGTCTTTGATGATAGCTGTAAGCATGCCTTTGAAACTTTAAAAAATAAACTCACTACAACATCAATCATCACACCCCCAGATTAGGAATTGCCTTTTGAACTCATGTGTGATGCAAATGACTTTGTAATTGGTGCTGTATTAGGACAGAAAAAGGATAAGCTGCATCATGTTATTTACTATGCAAGCAAGGTGTTAAATGAAGAACAAAAAAATTATACCACCACAGAAAAAGAACTATTGGCAATTGTATATGCATTTGATAAATTTAGACAATACTTGATTGGTTCAAAGGTTGTAGTGTATACTGATCATGCTGCTCTCAAGTATTTCATGTCTAAACAGGATGCCAAGCCAAGGCTTATTAGGTGGGTGCTGTTGCTAGAAGAATTTGACATTGAAGTGAGGGATAGGAAAGGAAGTGAGAACCAGGTTACAGATTGATAAACTCCAATTTTATGGTTTATCTTGTGCCTATTTTAGGGGGATTTTATCATCTTTTCCCACATTTATTCAATAAAATAGCATCGTTTTGTAATTCTCCTTTAATTTGTGCTTAAGTGTAAAAACATGCTTTTTAGGCCCTTAAATTGGTGATTTTAATTCACTTTAATTCTATTCGATGCCTTGATGTGTTTGTTGAGTGATTTTAGGTTCATAAGGCAAGTATAGGATGGAAGAATTGAAGAGAAAAGCATGCAAAAGGGAGAATTCATGAAGAAATGAGAGCCACGCGCACGTGTCATGCATGCGTACGCATGCATTGGAGATTTTGCAAGCGACGCGCACGCGCCCTGCACGCTTACATGTGGATAGGAGTTTTTGCTATCGACGTGCACGCGTCACCCATGCATACGCGTGATGCTCAGCACGTGATCCATTTAAAGTGAAATCACTCGGGGAAATTTCTGAGCTGCTCAGGCCCAATTCCAACTCGTTTCTGAGGGTATTTGATGCAGAATTAAAGATTGAGCAGAGAGGGGCACTTGGTTGTAGAATAGCATCATGTAGTTGAGTTTCTAGAAAGAGAAGCTCCCTCTTCTCTCTAGAATTAGGGTTCTTAGGCTTATTTCCATCTTAGATCTAGGTTTTGATTATTGTTCTCATCTTGTTTTCTTTACAATTTCATGCTTCTACACCTTTATTCTCTTAGTTTTCATGTTAATTTCCCTTTTATGCCTCTTTATGTTCATGAACTCTTGTTGGATTTGGATCTCCTTTAATGCAATTTAATGTTTGATGTTCTTTTATTGATGATTTGAGTTGTGAATTTACTTTCCTTGCAATTGGTAGTTGTTAGATTTTATTCTTCCTTGCAATTTATTATGCTTTCCTTGTATGCCTTCCAAGTGTTTGACAAAATGCTTGGAAGGATGTTAGAGTAGAATTTGAGCATTCTTGGCTTGGAAAGAGTAATTAAGCAATCTTGAGTCATCAACAACCAATTTAGATTGGTGATATAGAGTTGTTAGTTAATATGATTTCCATTGCCTTTAACCTCTTGCTAATTTAATTAGTGAGCCGATTAGGACCTTTGAATTGAGATTAGCTAGTCTTGTTTGACTTTTCCTCTTGTGAAGATAACAATATAACTTCTTCCATTGTTAGAGATGATGTAATGAGATAAATTCTTAATTATTATTATGATTAATGACTAGGATAGAAAGCCTATATTCTCAATCCTTGCCATGAATGTCTCTCTTTATTAATTTCTTTCTTTAGTTGTTTCCTTAATTTTTTGTCATTTGTTTTATTGCCCCTTTATAAATCAAACCCCTTGTTCTTCATAGCCAATAATTGAACACTTCATTGCAATTTCTTGTGAGACGACCCGAGGTTTAAATACTTCGGTTAATTTTCATTGGAGTTTGTACTTGTGACAACTAATATTTAAATTTGATCGAGGATTATTAGTTGATTTGGAACTATGCTTGCAACGAATTTCCTTTTCTATTAAGAGAAATTCCAGACTGATGATGATCTTTCCTAACAAATTTTTGGCGCCGTTGCCGGGGATTTGCAATGGTGCTATGTTATTGCTTGTTGTATATATTGTGAATAGTTTGATTTTTGGGTTGTTTGTTAGTTTTTGCTAGTTTTAGGATTTGGTTTTCTTTGTTTCTGGTTAGAATTTATTTTTTATTTCTTTTATCACCATGAATTCTCATCACTTTGGCTATGAGTTTGGTTCAAACTATATTGTAGGAAATAGAAGCTTTAATGAACACATGCATCAAGGATTTGGAAATCAAAACTTGACAAAAGTGCTAGGGGACATGACTACTCTCCTTACGGAGATGCGCAAGGACCAAAAGGCATTTTATGCCATCCGAGCCGTTCAAGCGCCACCCCAACATGACTACTCTTGGAATTATTTTGGGTATAATTCTAATCCTAATGCATATCAACCTAATGTATCTGATGACCCTTATTGTGATTGTCAACCACAATCACCACATACGTATGACCCCTTCCCTCAACAGAGCCCCGAACAACCATACTCACGAGCCTCATACCACCATTCACCTCAACATGGTCCTAACCCATACCCACCATACCAACCACCATATAAACCATATCTAGAGCCACCACCATTCCAACACCAATACTCGCATGAACCACAATTTTCTCATACACCACCTAAAGACTCTCACCAATGTGAACCACCTTTCGACTATAATACCTCTCCCTTAGACATTGGACCCTCTCTTCCACCACTTCCCCCCAATAAAGTCCTTGCACAAGAACTAAGAGACCTTGACTCTCATATCCGAAGGCAACAAGAGGGGACAGAAAAGGAGTTTAAGGAGCTAGAAGCCAAAATGGCTATCATGGTAGAAGCCGTCAGCAACATGGTCTCATCCCGTCTAAGCCAATGCAATCAAGGCACTCTCATTGTTGAATGTGGAGAAGCATTTCAGGAGCTTAGTGACGAAGTGAACTTAAAGCTCCAAGTAGAAGAAGAGAGTTGAGGCAAGAAATGCAACAAAAGGAGAAGGTAGAGATTATTGGACTAAAGGACGTAGTGGTTGGATGTTTGTGATATGTTGAATACATAGAGGAATCTCAAGTTAGTGATAAAGAGGAGAGTGATGTCAAGGAATTGGATAGAGAGTTGAGGGAAATTAATTAAGAAGAGAATTCCATCATTAGTGATTTTTTATCCACATTGATCAATCCCCTTGACAATCTTGTTGAACCTTCTTCCATTGGATTAGAAAGCAATGCTGAGGAGGATGCGCAACCTCCAAGGCAAGCTGTGAGTAAAGAATTAGAAGAAGTGTTCCAAGCAACAAGCCCTCCTATATATGATGATTCTGCATCAACATATGATCCTTTTGAGCTTGAAGAATCCTTACCTGTTATGCTTGAAATTGATGATGAGGTAGACTTCACTAAACCTCCTATTTATGATTTAAGTGATGGGGAACCGATAGAAGGAATTGGTGAAGAAGAATGTGTACTTGAGGAATCATGGCAAGAGGTAAAGCTTAAAGAACCTTGCCAAGAGGTGGAAGCCTCTAGAAGAGGATGGACGGGAGTCTAGCATGCGTTGTCAAGACCGTTTGGAACTCCTCCAACTAAGTTGTCACCTAATCCTTCAATTGAGTGGGTAAAACTTCTAACTCTTAGCTTTATTATCTCACTTGAATTTGGTCTGCTTGAAACAGATGGTCAACTTTGAGCACTTTATGGAATTAAGCATAAGAGGAGGATGTTTAGTGGTTAGCGTTGTAAGTCTAGGCTCATTATGGTTGGAAGCTTGAAATTGAAGAGAATGGATTGGTGTAATACTCGATTGAATGGGTCTAGGAGGATCATTTGGTGCCTTTACGAGAATTCAGTTTCTCTACCATCCGGAGAGGACTACCATAATCAAATCAAAGATGGGTGTGAAAACAAGATATGGGACCCCGGATCACAACATGAAGACAAATTTTGGGAGCTCATATCTTGGTAAGAACCTCACCCAAGCTTGGTGAAGATGGTTGGATGTTCTGACAACCATGTGAGAAGCAAACACTCTTGGAGGTTCAAGGATGAACACAAGCATAAACCGCCTTGACAAGGAGCCTCCCAATGTCCAACTTAAGGACTTAAACTAAAAGTGCTTTGTGGGAGACACCCACCATGGTAAACTCTTTCCATTCTCTTGTAGATATAATAGATGAAAGAATTGAGTTCCATTGTAAGTAGTTTCTTTACTCTTTCGGATGTTTTGTTTTGCTTGCTAAGTTGTTCATACGTTTTATACACTAAATAAGGGTGATTCTTTGAATTTGAGTTTTTGCTTGGATTGCAAGTTTCCTCAATTGTTTGAAAACATCCTTAAAATTTCAAAATTATGGTTAATGTTGCATTTTGGTTGGTTTTTGAGTCATAAGGAATGTTAGGAGAATTTTGAGCTATTTTTAGTGGTTAAAAAAAAGGGGGTAGGGACGCGTGCGCACACTGTATGTGCACGCGTCGATAGGTGAACACAGCCCCTTATACATGGAACCAGAGAGTTACGCAAGTTGGGCACGGCGTTGAGCTTCTCGCGTAAGTCTCAGCTGACGCGGACGCGCACATTACGCGTACTCGTCGAAGCATAAGCTTTCCACCCACACGTGCGCACACATCGCGCTTACGCGTCATCACAGACCATCTGTCAAGATTACGACAAGAGATCAACCAAGATACACCATAACCAGTAAATGAGAAGTTCCCAGATGAACATCTTCTTCAAGTCCAACAAGCACCTTGGTTTGCTGACATTGCAAACTATAAAGTTGGAATAAGGATTCCCCAAGAGTTCACCAGGCAGCAAGTGAAGATGTTGCTCAATGAAGCCAATAAATTCTTGTGGGATGAGCCCTTCTTGTTCAAAAGATGTCCAGATGGAATGATAAAAAGGTGTGTTCCTGAAAATGAAATGAGAGACATATTGTGGCACTGTCATGGTTCAGCTTATGGTAGACACTTTGGACTAGAAAGAACAGCTGCTAAAGTGCTTCAAAGTGGATTTTATTGGCCAACCATATTCAAAAATGCTAGAAAATTTGTGCACCAATGCAATGACTGTTAAAGAGCTGGAGGATTAACAAGGAGGAATGAAATACCTCAAAACTACATCCTGGAAGTGGAACTATTTGATCTCTGGGGCATAGACCTCATGGACCTGTTTCCCCTATCATATTCCTTTAAATACATATTGGTAGCAGTGGAATATGTCTCCAAATGGGTAGAAGCCATAGCAACAAGTACCTGTGATGTACCAATTGTTCTTCAATTTCTTAAGAGACACATCTTCACCAGATATGGGGTGCCTAAAGGCCTTATTAGTGATGGTGGCAGCCACTTTTGTAACAAACAAATGGAAAAGCTGCTCCACAAATATAGAGTAATTCACAAAGTGGCCATATGATGAGGAAAAATGATTCCACATAAACTCACCGGCAAGTGTATCGGGTCACATCAAGTAGTAATAACTCACAGGAGTGAGGTCGATCCCACAGGGATTGATGGATTGAGCAACTTTAGTTTGGTGATGAATTTAGTTAAGCGAATAGTTGATGATTTGAGTGAAATTTGGTTAACAGAATTTAAATTGCAAGGAAATAAAATACAAGAAGTAAATTGACAGAATCTTAAAGTGCAGAAGGAGTAAATTGCAGAAACTTAGAGTGCAAGAAATTAAAAGAGCTGAAACTTAAATTGCAAGAAAAGTAAATTGCTGAATCTAAATTGCTGAGAAATTTAAATTGCATGAATATTAAAGGGATTTGGGTGTTGGGAATCAAAAGAGAACTGGAAAATGTAAAGTGCAATAAACTAAAGAACTCTCAGATGACAGAATTTAAATCAGGATCTCAGGATCAAAACAGGAATGTGAAATTCCAGAAGAATTAAAACAGAAACAGAAAATAAATGAAGATCTTAATTGCTCTCTTAGCAAAACAGAAAAGAAGAAATTGCAGAAGAAAGAAAAAAAGAAACTAAATTATGATCATATCTCCAACTCAGAAAGCAATTAAGGGAAAAGTTAAAGAAAACTCCAAGATGAAGAAATTCAGAAGAATTCTTCAATCCAAAGTCAAAAGACCCAAAACAGAAAGTAACAATTGCAGAAAAGAGAAAGCAAAACATAAAAGAAAATTCAGATCTGATCTCAATTCTAAAATTCTAAAATGAAAACTAAAAGAAAGCTACCCAATGAAATCAAATTCCTATCTATTTATACACTTTCCAATTGTGGCTTCCAGTACTTGAAGTGGGCTTTTTGGCTTTATATGAAGTGGATCAAAATGGCTCCTTATTGTTGCTTCTAGGGGAACGTTGCGTTCTCTAAGTGAGCGCAGCGTTCATTCATCCACGCGTACGCGTCACTAATGCGTGCGCGTCCTTTTGCGCATTTTGCTCATCGACGCGTACGCGTCATGCACACGTACGCACCACCATCAGTCTTCAGCTCCAGTATGTGCGTGCACTCTATTCACGCGTACGCGTGCTCCCATGGCATTTACTTAGTGAGCGCTACGTTGGCTTAGTGAACGCTGCCCACGCGTGCGCGTTCTCCACGCGTGTGCGTGGATAGCAAATACCAATTCCATGCTTCAGCATCACTCACGCGTTCGCGTGCTTCCTTCCAAATCCACCATCGACGCGTGCGCGTCAAGCACGCGTGTGCGTCGATTCCAGAATTTTGCCTCCAATTTTAAATCTTGCCCGAAAACGCTGAGTAATCAAACGTAGCGCTTTCTTTAAAAACGAGCGCCAAACACACCCACGCGTTCGCGTCATGTACGCGTACGCGTGGCTCTTTGAAAATTGCTCCTTACGCGTAAGCATCCTATGCGCGTGCGCGTCACTTACTGAGCGTGGCGTTCTTTGTTTGAACGCAACGTTGCCCTATACTAACCCACTTTCTCTTCATTTTCTCACCTATATTAACCAAACAAGCAATCAAAGTCTCACCAAAATCATAATAATTTGCATCATTCATAATAATCACTTAATTCTTGTATAAATCTCATCATTTTGTCTAAAATAAATGATGTTTGATTGAATCAAAATAAACACAAAATTCCACTCCAACCACTTACTTACTGTGCAAGAAAGTGCATAAAACCTAATAAAAGCAAGTAAAAATTCCAGTAAAACTAGCATAAGATGACTTGTCATCACAACACCAAACTTAAAACTTGCTTGTCCCCAAGCAAGAAAAGAATTATACACAAAGGTTCTTTCAATTGGAATGGATTGAAGAATAACTTGTAATGTCCTGTGAGTGAAGTGATTAAGTGACAGTGGGGTGAACTTTAACTTATATGCTCATGCAAGGGCTTCAGTGCTTACTAGTCCCCACATCTTGGAAGTCTTAGATCTTAGGACTTTCATCCAAATGATATCATGGAGATCTCTCTATAGGTAATCACCTTGAAGCAGCCTATGGTTTCTGTGTTTTGGCATTAACTCTAAGTGTCATGTCTCAAAGCGGCTCTTTAAATAAGCTTTCAATCAATACTCCTAAACCAGTTGGTTTTAAGGTATTAGGTGTTGAAGCACCCCTTAGGATTTACTTGCTCAAGCCTCTCTCTTTGACACAATTCTACCACAAGCATTTAACTAGGACAGTAACTCTTTGAGTTCTTTTTTTTTCTCCTAGTAATTGATGCTCAGAGCCTTTTGCCATGTTCTTTGTTTTTCTGTTTCTCTTGTTTTCTTTTGTTTCTGCTTCTTGGATCAATAAATGTTTGAGAATCTCCACACTACTTCTTTGAACTCTATGTCCTGCCTATGAACTCCCATGCAAGTTTTCATAAACATGCAACCTCAATACACAATCATACAACTAGAACCACCACTCTCTTAATCTTTTGCTTGCCTCAAAACTTTTTTAATTCCTCAATCCTTCTTTTTAAAGAACTGTCCTTTGATGCCTTTTTGAAATATTGAGTGCAAGCAGGTTTTCAAGAGTATAGTGTTGTGAACTATCAAGCATCTCAGTTATTGAATTACAGAGAAGCTATACTAGGCAAACAGACAGGGGTACAATATCACTTCCAATCATAACAGTGTCTAATACAAAATAATCACTTAAGAATACAACCTTTTTGGAGTTTACTTGCTTTATTCCTTATCATCATCATTGCTGGTCTTCACATTCCACTTTATCTCTTTGGTTGATGATGTTTAATCCTTCCAAAAACTTGGATGATCTTCTGCAATGATATTGGAAGTTGCTTGTTCCCCAAGAACTTGAAAAAAATGGTTAGCGTGCATGTATGTTTGTAGACTTCTGAACTTAGATTGGTGTATGAACACTAGAATTAGTTCCTTACCTTATGCAGCAGTTTGTACATATGCAGAAAACCACATGTGCTCTTAGTAAGAAAACATACTATAAACTAGAAAAACAACCTATGAACTAGAAAATAGAATATGACTAAAAACTAAACAATTGTTAAGTAGTTTTTCTGATTGTTTGGAGCTTATAACTAGTCATGCTAAGGGTGCAATGCATTCTAAAATCTTTGGTGGAACACCAAACTTAGTATCAAACATTCACCCTTGAATTACTTTGGTGTGTAACACCAAACTTAGCTCCTTGCAATATAGATGAATCTACTTAACTTTTTTATTGAAACAGTGAAGGAAGAGAGAGTTACCTCCGGTTGGGTTGCCTCCCAACAAGCACTCTTTTATCGTCACTAGCTTGACGGTTCTCCCTCATTAGGGAGGGTGATGAACATAATGCCTCAACCCTTCCCCTCTCACTGTAAGCTTTCCTCTAGTATCATTCTTGATAATTTCCACATGTTCAAGTGAAAGGATCTTATTCACTGTGTAGTATCCAGAGAAATGTGTGGATGTTTCCATTGGTTGGCAAGCTAGCATCACTTTATCCCCTGGTGTGAAGCTTTCAGTGGGAATTTTCTTATTTCTCCACCCTCTTGGCACTATCTTCTTAGGATTCTTTTCTTTTCCAAGAGGTGGTTCATGTTTTGGAGTCTCAATCTTTTGAAGGTTCTTGCAGAGGATCCCATATGGAGGTTTTGGTTGTGGTTCCCTCTCAACTCTTTGAGCTTGTTGCAGCACTTCTACCTCTTCTTTTTCTTTCCAGCATGAGCTTGAGTGCATTGAGAGTGACACATCAGGTGCCTCTTTCAAGTTTGGATCTCTCAGATCAATCTTCTTACACTCTTCTTCTTAATTGGGATCTTGCAAACTCTTGAAGACATGAAACACTATATGCTCTTCGTGCACTCTCAGCATTAATTCTCCCTTCTCAACATCTATTAATTCTCTGCTTGTAGCTAAGAAAGGTCTCCCTAGAATGATGGGAGTGTTATGATCTTCCTCTATGTCTAGAATGACAAAGTCAACTGGGAGGAAAAATTTTTCCACCTTTACCAGTACATTCTCCACAACTCCAAGTGCTTGCTTAATGAATTTGTCTGCCATTTGGAGAGCTATTTGTGTGGCTTTCAATTCATGAATTTGAAGCTTCTTCATCAAGGATAGAGGCATCAGATTGATGCTTGCACTAAAGTCATAAAATGCTCTCTCAATTATCACATTGCCTATGGTGCAGGGGATATGAAAGCTCCATGGGTCCTTCCTCTTCCTTGGCAATTCTCTCTGGATGATAGCACTACACTCCTTAGTCATCACAACCATTTGTCCTTCTTTCAGATATCTTTTCTTTGTCAACAATTCCTTCATGAACTTAGCATATAGTGGCATCTGTTCAAGTGTTTCTATGAAAGGGATGTTGATGTACAGTGTCTTGAATATCTCCATGAATTTGGAGTATTGCTTCTCTTTGTTTTCTCCCTTGAACCTTTGAGGATATGGTAACATTCGTTGGTATGCTTCCACTGCCTCCTTCTTGGTTGACTTATCATTCTGTGTGGGAGTTTCTTGCTCTTGCTTTTGCTCCTTCACTTCTTCTTTTGAGCTTTCTTTGTTGTGCTCTTCTTGAGTAATGGCTTCTTTTTCCACCTTCTTTCCACTTCTCAAATGATTGCTTTGCACTCTTCCCATTTGATGGCTTTCCCTGTGTCTCTTGAATTATTTTCAGTGGTATTAGGGAATGCATTTGCTCGCTTTTCACCTATCTCTGTAATTTGTTTAGCCATTTGTCCCATCTGTCTTTCAAGATTTCTCATTAAGGCCTCTTAGTTTTTAAGAGACAGGGCTTGATCTTGTCATGCCATTTCTTGAGTTTTGATGAGTTTCTCCATCAACATTTCTAAGCTAGAGATCCTCTGAGAGTCTGGATGTGGTTGCATGGGATGTGATGGCTGTTGGTGAAAGTTGCTTGGGGCATTGAGATGGGTGTTTTGTGAGTTATTGTGGGGTGGATGAAAGAACAAAATTCTCACGCGATCTAGAATGCTTAACAAAAATATAATCACGTTGCAAGTATAGCTTCTAGACCGACAAGAATTTCTTTCATACAAAAGTTTTGGTTGTCACAAGTAACAAACCCAATAAAATTTATAAACCGAAGTATTCAAACCTCGGGTCGTCTTCTCAAGAAACTGCAGGGAGGTGTTCTTATTATTAGTTATGGAAAACAGTGTTTTTGGGTTTTAAAAGGTTTGAACAAGGGAAATAAATTGCAGGAATTAATAAATTAATAACTAATAAAACTCTTGGCAAGGTACGAAAATTTGGAAGTCCTATCCTAGTTATCCTTATTGATGGTGATGAGAATTGAGTTTTAATCCCACTTAGTTAACCTTTACTAAAGCAAAGAAAAGTCGAGTGGACTAATTAGTTTGATCCTCAAGTCCTAGCCAACTCCTAAGAAAGGACTAGAGTTATCAAAATTCAATTCAATTAGCAAAAATAACAATTGTCAATCACGATGAGTTTGATAACTCAAGAGTCTCCAATAAATCAATTAAAGCCAAGAATATAAAAAGCTAAATAAGAATCATAAATCTGAAATACCTCAGCTTATATTAAATAAAGAAAAGCCTAACATGAATGGTTCATAAGCCAATTTGGCAACATAAGTAATTATCAAATAAAAGCATTAAAGTATCTGAAAGCAGAAGAGAAATATAAAGTAAAAGGAATATTGAACCTGTGACTGAAGATGAATTGAACTAAACTAATAGAAATCCTAAAATCCTAAATCCTAAGAGAGAGGAGAGAACCTCTCTCTCTAAAAACTACATCTAAATTATGAAAAGTGAATAATGGAAGACATCTTCATGAATGGATGCATTCCCCCACTTTATAACCTCTAATCTGTGTTTTCTGGACTTGGATCCGGGCCAAAAGGGTTTCAGAAATTGCTGGGGGCGTTTTCTGCAGTTTCTGCCCGTGGCGTCTGTCACGCGTCCGCGTGGGTCACGCGGTCGCGTCATCTGGGAGTTTTCCTTGTCACGCGTTCGCTTCGGTCACGCGTACACGTCATTTGCGTTCTACTCAAGGCAAGCGTCCGCGTCAGTCACGCGTTTGCGTCGCTGCCTTTTCGCGCTAGGCACGCGGCCGCATCGTCTATGCGTTCGCGTCGCTGCCCTTTTCTTCAAAACTCAATTTTTGTGCTTTCCTTCCAATTTTATATGTTTCCTTTCTGTCCTCTAAGCGATTCCTGCCGTGGGAGATCTGAAAATACTTAACACACAAATCACGGCATCAAATGGTAATAAAGGGTAATTAAAATTAATATTTTTAAAGCATAGGAAACATGTTTTTCACATATATCACATAATAAGGAAGGAAAAGTAAAACCATGTAATTTACATGAATAAGTGGGTGAAGGATTGAATAAATCACTTAAATTGAGCACAAAATACATCATAAAATATGGGTTTATCAACCTCCCCACACTTAAACATTAGCATGTCCTCATGCTAAGCTCAAGAGAAGCTATAAAGCAGTGAAGAGGAATGATAGAGGGTATGCAATGCAACCTATCTATGTGGATGCAACTACATGCAAAATGTTTCTACCTACTTGGTTAAAAGCAAACAAGTTCTCCAAGACAAGTACAAACCAAATTCCACCAATTCAAATTATACAGTGAAAACAGGTAAACTTGTAAGAAGATAGCTCATTAAAGTAAGGAACATTGAATCAAGCACTGAACCCGTACTGGTAGTGTATATTACTCTAACTCTCAAGTGTCTAGGGTCAATCACTCTACTCTTCTCTAATCATGATTTCTAAACTTTGTTCTTCATCTAACCAATCAATAAATATTTAGCATACCAATGCAAACATCATGAGGTCTTTTCAGGGTTGTAATGGGGCTGAGGATAAAGTAAGGATATCTATAAGGCTAAGTGAGCTAACAAAGTGAATCCTTGATTAGTCTATGTTCTCACCTGACATATACATACTTTATATAATTTAAAATGCTTTACCTAGCTACCCAAAGTTTTCCCACTTTTGTATTACATGCTCATGTATCAAACTTATTTTTGAATTTTGTCCCATGTGCATTGATTCTTTTTATTTTGCATTTGGGGTAATATTTTTTTTATCCCCTTATTTAATTACTTAATAAAATTTTTTTTATGCATATGGTAGTTTAATTTATTTTGATTTCACATGAGCATGCTTCCCAAATTTTTGAGATAACTTATTCAATTTAATTTCCTTCTCTCTTTATTTTTTCTATCATCCCATGTTCCCATAAAATTTTTCATTCTTAAATTTTACACAATATCTATCTTAAGCTAACCAAGGATTAAACTTGGGATTTTTATTTTGTTTTTCTGCTTAAGGCTAGTAATGTGGTTATAAAATAGAAGAGGGGGTAGAAAGGCTCAAGGGGGCTAACAAAGGTGATTGAAAGGGTAGGCTATTTGGGATAAGTGAGCAAAAACAAGTAATGGCCAATCATATGCAAGCATGTAAATACACTAAATAGTGGGCATATAGAATGGAACAAAGTAAAGATTGCAATTATAGAGAAGAAAACACACAAGAATAAAAATTTATGGTTAAATAATGTAACCCTATAAATAAGCTCAAAATCTCACAGGTTGTGTGTTCTTTAGCTCAAAAACCATGTTCCAATTTACAATCTTCAAACAAATTTAACACATAGAAAATTTTAATTTTTTTAATTTAAATTAGTGAAATTTTTCAAAAATAGGGTCTTAAAAAGAAACTTATTATTTTTCAACCAAGTAGTACTTAAATGCAAACAATCAACTACACATGCAATCTATTATGCAATGCAACATTGAACAAACAAAGAAAATAGAGTATTGGTGTTGAAAAGAAGGTAACTAACCCCTGAAAGTTGGTATCGACCTCCCCACACTTATAGATTGCACCATCCTCGGTGCATGCTAAGATGTACAAGTGGATGGGGTTGTGGTTCCTCAGCTGGGGCTCTTTTTGTTCCTTTCCTTGCCAGTAGTTTGGGAGTAGCTTTCTCTTTACCCTTCTTGGTGGCCATCCTGAAAAGGGAAAAAGAAAGTAACTTTTAAAGCTAACGGTTAGAGCAAGGAAGAGAGCGGGAAAGGTGGTAATCAATGCACAATAAAGAAGAATGACGTTAACACATAGTCATGACTACATGTGAAAAGTTTATCAATGGAAATATAGCAAGTGCATGTAATGACAATTAAATGCAAGATGTTTATTGGCATGCTGGCAAAGGCATGAGTAGCATAGATCAAGCATTCCATGTCCAAGTTATATTACCAAGTCCTTCAAACTAACATGTTTGAATAACAATTATATTTAATTAATAAAATATAAAAAGGGTTTTGTGAAAAGCAAGCATTTAGAGTAGTAGAATAAAAGAAATCTAAAAATAGTGCACAATGCCATACGGGCGTTTTCACAAACACATAGCATGCATGATAAATAAGTTGTTGAATGTATTGAACATGCAAACAACCCTTTAAAAAGAAATATATAATTGCCAAATATTTCCTTAACAATCTACAAGCAAATCATAAGAAATAATGACCCAAATAAATTTCTAACACCATTGAAAATAATGCAAAGAATGAAAGTATGCAAATAAATTAGATGAAATAGAATGGAAGTGAAGAGGGATGAGAAGTTAAAGAGATGAAGAAGAAGAAAGTAAGAAAAAGAAGAAGAAAAAAGAAAATATAGAAGAAATTAGGATTAGAAAAGAAAAGATAAGATAATTGGCGCTGATCTGGATAAGTTGTGCGGCGCAGGCGACGCAAGCGCGTGGGTTATGTGTTCGCGCGGATAGCGCTTCTATGAAGTGACACGGATGCGTGGATCACGCGTTCACGTGGAGTGATTTGTGCCATTAGCGCGAGGACAGCCTCGTGGTCGTGCAACTCTCTGTTTTAAATGCATTTTGCCAAAAATCTAGGTGACGCGGTAGGCCGGTAGTGTGGTTGACGCGATCGCGTGAATGGCCATACTTTGAAAAATGACGCGGACGCGTAGGGCACGCGTTCACGTGGTGGGGTCTGTGCTTCTAGCACGGTTCTAGCCCCACTCCATCACAACTTCTTGCCATACACCCGTTTTACATCGATTTTTAGGGTCACGCGTTCGCGTGGGTGACGCGGACGCGTGGAAGGCGTAATTTCCAAATGACGCAGCCGCGTGGTTAACGCAGACGTGTGGGCATGTTTGTGCCAAAGGCATGCCTCCAGCCACACTCTCGCGTGACTCTCTGTTCAATTCTCTTTTCTTCAAAACGCACTGGTGACGCGGACTCGTCAGCGACGCTGCCGCGTCGCATCCGTGTTTTTTTTTTTATGTAGAATGCAAAATGCAATGCTAATGTGGATGTGATGAATAATTCCAGGTTCAATGAAATAAAATAAAACTTAAAAACAAACAAAACGAAATAAAATTAAAATTGAAAAAGGAACGATCATACCATGGTGGGTTGTCTCCCACCTAGCACTTTTAGTTAAAGTCCTTAAGTTGGACATTTGGGGAGTCCTTTGTTATGGTGGCTTGTGCTTGTACTGATCCTTGAATCTCCACCAATGTTTGCAATTCCAGTATCCTCCGGGATCCCAAACTAGGCGCAGAAAGCCTTCAAGCAAGTTAAAGCAAGTGACAAGGCCCCAAGAGTGTTGATTGCCAGAATGAATTCCGGGGTCCCAAATCTTGCTTTTGCACCCGTCTTCTTGTTGAGCAATATTGTTCCATCCGGGTGGCAAGCAGTCTGAATTCTTACTGAAGTGGCCAAACAACATCCTAGACCCATTCAATTGATCTCTACACCAACCTTTGCACTTGAACTTGGAACATGCAACCATGTTGAACCTTGCTCGACAACTCCAACCACTAACCATTTTCCTCTTGCTCTTAATGCCACAAAGAGCTCTAAGTTGACCATCCGTCTCTAGAAGCCCATATTCAAGTGGGAAAGTAAACGTCAAGGGTAAGAATTTTACCCACTTGAATGTTGTGTTGGACGGAAATGGCTTTGGGAGAGGTGTTTCTAATGATTTTGCAAGCTCCACTCCCTTGTGCTCTTCTCTGACAACTTCCACCTCTTTGCAAGCTTCTTCAATTTCAACATCTTCCTCTTGGCAGCTTTCTTCCGATTCAATTTCTTCTTCATTGTTCACCAAGGGCATGGGAGGTTGTGCTTCTTCTTTTTTAATCTCCATCTCAAGTCCAATGGGAGAGGATTCAATTGTAGATAAGAATTCATTAATGATTGAATCCATCTCTTGATCATCCCCTTCAAAGTCTTCAACCATGATATGCTTTGGAGGTTGTACACCCTCCTCAACATTAATTTCAAACTCTTTAGAAGGGGGCTCTATGACTTGAGTTTCCCATGGAGGTTCCGCATCTCCTAAGTTTTCAACTACTTCTTCCTCTTCAACGATCACGGCTTCCTCCAATTGTTCCAATACAAACTCGTGCTGCTCACTGTCCACCGGAGTTTCTAGTGTCTCCTTCATGCTACGTTCTTCAGTAGATTCTCCACATGTAACCGTGGAGGTTCCTTGAGTGTTCAGATGTTGGGAAGCTAATTTATTTACTACCTCGGTTAAGGCAGTCACTAATTCCAGTACATTCCTTTTCATCTTCGCTTGCCCTTGAAGAAGACCACGAAGGATGTCATCCATTGGAGATTGGGGTGGATATGAGGGTTCATTATTTTGGAGAAAGGGTTCATAATAGGAAGGTGGTTCTTCTTGATAAGGATATGGAGAAGGTGAATATTGAGGTGGTGGTTCTAGGTGTGGTTCATATGGTGGTTGGTGTGGTGGATACAGGTTAAGGTCATATGGTGGTGTTTGGTGGTAAGGGGCTTGTGAGTATGGTGGTTCAAAGTTGTGTTGAGGAGATGGTTCATAAGCATATGGCGGGGCTTGTTGGTAACTATAAGGGGGTCCACCATAGTCATCATTTTAGTTTGCATCACAGAATGGTTGTTGGTTATAGTACATTGGAGGGGGTTGTTGCCAAGAGGGTTGATCAAATCCTTGTGGCTCCTCCCATTTTTGATTCTTCCATCCTTGATGCCTATTTTCATTGTAGTTTCCATTCCTTAAAACAACATTGGAACCAAACTTAAAGCGATGGGGTGAGAACTCATAATAGCAAATAAAAATTAAAAACAAAAATAAAAACAAATTTAAATTAAATGGTTATTGAAATTTAAATTTTTGAATTTCAAAATTAAAATTTGAATTTTGAATTTTAAATTTTGAATTTTAAATTTTGAATTTTGAATTTTGGAAAAGTCAATATAAGATAAAGATTTGAAAAGATTTAAATTTTGAAAAGGTCTGATTTTTAAAATTTTAAATTTTAAATTTTGAAATTTGAATTTTGAATTTTGGAATTTAATTGAAATTTGAAATTTGAATTTGAAATAAGATAAGATAAGATTTTGAAAAAGATATGATTTTTGAAAAAAATATTTGAATTTTGAAATTTAAAACTAAGATAAGATAAGATAAAAAAATTTTAAAATAAAAATTTGAAAAAAAAAATTTTTATAACTAAATAAAAACCAATAACCTCTTAATTTACGAAAAAACAAAAATAAAAACAAATCAAAAAGCAAAGGAAAAGTATATGGAACCAAAAGGTTACCAGCCAAAAACTAAACAAAATCACATTAATTTATATTAATAATTAATTAATTTTAATTTTTTTAAATTCAAAATTTAAGAAATTTAAAAGATTAAGTAAACCTAATTAAAACCTATAAAAACGTTCATCTTCTCTCTCACATTAACCTACCCATCTCCAACAATTACACACACAGACTTCTCTCTCCCACCGTCAAGCCCTCTCCGCCTCCCCATCACCGCTGCCATAACCTGCTTGTAACCAAAGAAGAATCTCTTCTTCGCCGCCTCTATTCCCTGCATCGCTTGCAGCACCTCCACCACACTCTCCTTCTTTTCCGCATAAACCCTCATCGCAGCCTCCACTATCCCCGGCCCTCCCTTTGGATCAACCTCCACTTCCAATATCTCCGGCACCATCCTCTTCATCTCCCTACACATCTTCGTCACCTCCACTAGCTCTTTCGACCGGAAGCAATTATAGAGACTGCACATGGCTTCACCTGTTCAAGGCCAAGGTACCCCCCTCCTATCCAACAGCAGCTGGTTTATAATCCCAATCAACAACCTGGCCTAATTAACCACCGTCCTACCCTGCAACCAGTTCAACAAAGTTTGGCTCAACAACCTTTCGCACACATGCCCATGTCTTCTATCACCAACATCTGCGTTTTGGGATATTAGGTGCCGTTTTGATGATTAAAGAGGTTGCAAACTACACACTTGATCTTAGCCAAAAGGAGTCCTTGAACAATTACAGAAATATAAAAAAACATTTATTTAATATGAAAAAAAAACATCCTAATACTTAACAAAAGAAATATCCAGTTATATTTTAGCAAAAATAATTAAATATTTATCAAATTTAAAAAAAATTATGAAATTCTTAAAGAAATAGAGACATTCACATTTGTAATACAAAAAAAAATCGAAAAATATATAAAAGAACATCCATTTAGTATAAAAAAGAAGCATTCTGATATTTAGCAGAAAAAACATCCATATATATTAACTCGTAGAGATTTTGAATTCACCCAAAAGTATTTGGCTGGTTTTTGGCTAACATCCTTTTGGTTCCCTAGCATTGCTCAAAAGCAAATATTTACAATAACCAATAATAAGGCACACGTTTGCAATTCCCCGGCAACGGCGCCATTTTAAAAGAACGAAATTCTCACGCGATCTAGAATGCTTAACAAAAATATAATCGTGTTGCAAGTATAGCTTCTAGACCGACAAGAATTCCTTTCATACAAAAGTTTTGGTTGTCACAAGTAACAAACCCAATAAAATTTATAAACCAAATTATTCAAACCTCGGGTCGTCTTCTCAAAGAACTGCAGGGAGGTGTTCTTATTATTAGTTATGGAAAATAGTGTTTTTGGGTTTTAAAAGGTTTGAACAAGGGAAATAAATTGCAGGAATTAATAAATTAATAACTAATAAAACTCTTAGCAAGGTATGAAAATTTGGAAGTCCTATCCTAGTTATCCTTATCGATGGTGATGAGAATTGAGTTTTAATCTCACTTAGTTAAGCTTTACTAAAGCAAAGGAAAGTCGAGTGGACTAATTAGTTTGATCCTCAAGTCCTAGCCAACTCCTAAGAAAGGACCAGAGTTATCGGAATTCAATTCAATTAGCAAAAATAACAATTATCAATCATGATGAGTTTGGCAACTCAAGAGTCTCCAATAAATCAATTAAAGCCAAGAATATAAAAAGCTAAATAAGAATCATAAATCTGAAATACCTCAGCTTATATTAAATAAAGAAAAGCCTAACATGAATGGTTCATAAGCCAATTTGGCAACATAAGTAATTATCAAATAAAAGCATTAAAGTATCTGAAAGCAGAAGAGAAATATAAAGTAAAAGGAATATTGAACCTGTGACTAAAGATGAATTGAACTAAACTAATAGAAATCGTAAAATCCTAAATCCTAAGAGAGAAGAGAAAACCTCTCTCTCTAAAAACTACATCTAAATTATGAAAAGTGAATAATGGAAGACATCTTCATGAATGGATGCATTTCCCCACTTTATAACCTCTAATCTGTGTTTTCTGGACTTGAATCTGGGTCAAAAGGGTTTCAGAAATCGTTGGGGACGTTTTCTGCAGTTTCTGCATGTGGCGTTTGTCACGCGTCTGCGTGGGTCACACGGTCGCGTCATCTGGATCCATTTTTGTGCTTTCCTTCCAATTTTGTATGTTTCCTTTCTATCCTCTAAGCCATTCCTGCCTTGGGAGATCTGAAAATACTTAACACACAAATCACGGCATCGAATGGTAATAAAGAGTAATTAAAATTAATATTTTTAAAGCATAGGAAACATGTTTTTCACATATATCACATAATAAGGAAGGGAAAGTAAAATCATGTAATTTACAGGAATAAGTGGGTGAAGGATTGAATAAATCACCTAAATTGAGCACAAAATACATGGTATGCGAAATTGTTACTCAGGTTGTAAAATTTGTTGTTGGTTCTCTCCCTGGCAATGGCGCCAACAAACTGGTGCACAATACCGTGGTCCAAACATAACTTCACAACTTCGCACAACTAACTAGCAAGTGCACTGAGTCGTCCAAGTAATAAAACCTTACGTGAGTAAGGGTCGATCCCACGGAGATTGTTAGTATGAAGCAAGCTATGGTCATCTTGTAAATCTCAGTCAAGCGGATATCAAATGGTTATGGAGTTTTCGAGTAATAATAATAAATAAATAGAAAATAAAGATAGAAATACTTATGTAATTCATTGGTGAGAATTTCAGATAAGCGTATAGAGATGCTTTCGTTCTTCTGAACTTCTGCTTTCCTGCTGTCTTCATCCAATCAGTCCAACTCCTTTCTATGGCAAACTTTCTGTAAGGGCATCACCGTTGTCAATGGCTACATCCCATCCTCTTGTGAAAAAGGTCCAAATGCTCTGTCACAGCACGGCAAATCATCTGAGGTTCTCGATCATACTGGAATAGGATTCACCCTCCTTTTGCGTCTGTCACTACGCCCAGCACTCACGAGTTTGAAGTTCGTCACAGTCATTCAATCCTAGAATCCTACTCGGAATACCATAGACAAGATTTAGACTTTCTGGACTCTCATGAATGCCGCCATCAATCTAGCTTATACCACGAAGATTCTGATTAAGAGATCCAAGAGATATTCATTCAATCTAAGGTGGAACGGAAGTGGTTGTCAGGCACGTGTTCGTAGGGGAATGATGATGATTGTCACGTTCATCACATTCATATTGAAGTGCGAATGAATATCTTAGAAGCAGAATAAGTTGAATTGAATAGAGAAACAGTAGTACTTTGCATTAATTCATGAGGAACACCAGAGCTCCTCACCTTAATCCATGGAGTGTAGAAACTATACCGTTGAAAATACATAAGTGATGAAGGTTCAGGCATGGCCGAGAGGCCAGCCCCCAAACGTGATCAATATGATCTAAAGATGAACTAAAAATCATAATATGTCTAATACAATAGTAAAAAGTCCTATTTATACTAAACTAGTTACTAGGGTTTACAGAAGTAAGTAATTGATGCATAAATCCACTTCCGGAGCCCACCTGGTGTCTGCTTGGGCTGAGCTTGAAGTTTACACATGCAGAGGCTTCTTCTGGAGTTGAACGCCAAGTTGTAACGTGTTTTTGGCGTTCAACTCTGGTTCGTGACGTGTTTCTGGCGTTTAACTCCAGACTGCAGCGTAGAACTGGCGTTCAACACCCTTTTGCGTCATCTAAACTTGGCCAAAGTATGGACTATTATATATTGCTGGAAAGCCCTGAATCTCTAATTTCCAACGCAATTGGAAGTGCGTCATTTTGAGTTCTGTAGCTCCAAAAAATCTACTTTGAGTACAGGGAGGTCAGAATCCAACAGCATCAGCAGTCCTTCTTCAACCTCTGAATCTGATTTTTGCTCAAGTCCCTCAATTTCAGCTAGAAAATACCTGAAATCACAGAAAAACACACAAACTCGTAGTAAAGTCCAAAAATGTGAATTTAACATAAAAACTAATGAAAACATCCCTAAAAATAATTAGATCCTACTAAAAACATACTAAAAATAATGCCAAAAAGCGTATAAATTATCCGCTCATCACAACACCAAACTTAAATTGTTGCTTGTCCCCAAGCAACTAAAAATCAAATAGGATAAAAAGAAGAGAATATACTATAAATTCCAAACTATCAATGAAACATAGCTCCAATCAGATGAGCGGGACTTGTAGCTTTTTGCCTCTTGAATAGTTTTGGCATCTCACTTTATCCATTGAAAAAGTCCCCAATTAGAGGTGTCCAGAGTTCTTAAGCACACTCTTCTTTCTGCTTTGGACCTTGACTTTAACCGCTCAGTCTCAAGTTTTCACTTGACACCTTCACGCCACAAGCACATGGTTAGGGACAGCTCGGTTT